>NC_069503.1:1128345539-1128473039 GCF_027579735.1 Bombina bombina
AGAGGAGAGCACAAAAGAGAGAGGGGAGAGAGCACAAAAGAGAGAGGGGAGAGAGCACAAAAGAGAGAGGGGAGAGAGAGAGCGCAAAAGAGAGGGGGGAGAGAGAGAGTGCAAAAGAGACGGGGGAAGAGAGAGATTGCAAAAGAGACGGGGGAGAGAGAGAGAGCACAAAAGAGAGGGGGAGAGAGAGAGAGCGCAAAAGAGGGGGAGAGAAGGAGCGCAAAAGAGAGGGGGAGAGAAAGAGCTCAAAAGAGAGGAGGAGAGAGAGAGCGCAAAAGAGAGGAGGGAGAGAGAGCGTAAAAGAGAGGGGAAGAGACAGAGTGCAAAATAGAGGGGGAGAGAGAGAGCGCAAAAGAGGGGGGAAGAGAGAGAGTGCAAAAGAGGGGGAGAGAGAGTGCAAAAGAGAGGGGGAGAGAGTGCAAAAGAGAGGGGGGAGAGAGTGCAAAAGAGAGGGGGAGAGAGCGCAAAAGAGAGGGGGGAGAGAGCGCAAAAGAGAGGGGGGGGGAGAGCGCACAAGAGAGGGGGGAGAGAGAGAGCGCAAAAGAGAGGGGGAGAGAGAGAGTGCAAAAGAGAGGGGGAGAAAGTGCAAAAGAAAGGGGGGAGAGAGTGCAAAAGAGAGGGGGAGAGAGTGCAAAAGAGAGGGGGAGAGAGAGCGCACAAGAGAGGGGGAGAGAGAGAGCGCACAAGAGAGGTGGAGAGAGAGAGTGCACAAGAGAGGGGGAGAGAGAGAGCGCACAAGAGAGGGGGAGAGAGAGAGCGCAAAAGAGAGGGGGAGAGAGAGAGCGCAAAAGAGAGGGGGAGAGAGAGCACAAAAGAGAGGGGGAGAGGGAGCAAAAAAGAGAGGGGGGAGAGAGCACAAAAGAGAGGGGAAGAGAGAAAGCGCAAAAGAGAGAGAGAGAGCAAAAGAGAGGGGGGAGAGGGAGCAAAAGAGAGGGGAAAGAAGCAGGAAGTCTGCGTCTGAATTTTTACTGCGCAAAAAAGCGCTAAAATAGGCCCCTCCCACTCATATTACAACAGTGGGAAGCCTCAGTTAACTGTTTCTATGCAGAAATTAGCCAGCCATGTGGAAAAAATTATGCCCCAATAAGTTTTATCACCAAATGTACGTTAAAAAACGATTAAACATGCCAGCAAACGTTTTAAAACACATTTTTTGAAGAGTATATATCTCTATTAATAAGCCTGATACCAGTCGCTATCACTGCATTTAAGGCTTTACTTACATTACTTCGGTATCAGCAGCATTTTCTTAGTCAATTCCATTCCTTAGAAAAATATTTTACTGCACATACCTTAGTTGCAGGAAACCTGCACGCCATTCCCTTTCTGAAGTTACCTCACTCCTCAGAATGTGTGAGAACAGCAAGTGGATCTTAGTTACTTCTGCTAAGATCATAGAAAATGCAGGCAGATTCTTCTTCCAAATACTGCCTGAGAAAAAACAGCACACTCCGGTGCCATTTAAAAATAACAAACTTTTGATTGAAGAAATAAACTAAGTATAAAACACCACAGTCCTTTCACGACCACCTATCAATGTTGAGGGTTGCAAGAGAATGACTGGATATGACATGTGAGGGGAGGAGCTATATAGCAGCTCTGCTGTGGGTGATCCTCTTGCAACTTCCTGTTGGGAAGGGAATATATCCCACAAGTAATGGATGATCCGTGGACTGGATACACTTAACAAGAGAAAGAGAGGGGGAGAGAAAGCAAAAGAGAGGGGGAGAGAGCACAAAAGAGAGAGGGGAGAGAGCACAAAAGAGAGAGGGGAGAGAGCACAAAAGAGAGAGGGGAGAGAGAGAGCGCAAAAGAGAGGGGGGAGAGAGAGAGTGCAAAAGAGACGGGGGAAGAGAGAGATTGCAAAAGAGACGGGGAGAGAGAGAGAGCACAAAAGAGAGGGGGAGAGAGAGCGCAAAAGAGGGGGAGAAAAGGAGCGCAAAAGAGAGGGGGAGAGAAAGAGCTCAAAAGAGAGGAGGAGAGAGAGAGCGCAAAAGAGAGGAGGGAGAGAGAGCGCAAAAGAGAGGGGAAGAGACAGAGCGCAAAATAGAGGGGGAGAGAGAGAGCGCAAAAGAGGGGGGAAGAGAGAGAGCGCAAAAGAGGGGGAGAGAGAGTGCAAAAGAGAGGGGGGAGAGAGTGCAAAAGAGAGGGGGGAGAGAGCGCAAAAGAGAGGGGGGAGAGAGTGCAAAAGAGAGGGGGGAGAGAGCGCACAAGAGAGGGGGGAGAGAGAGAGCGCAAAAGAGAGGGGGAGAGAGAGAGTGCAAAAGAGAGGGGGAGAAAGTGCAAAAGAAAGGGGGGAGAGAGTGCAAAAGAGAGGGGGAGAGAGTGCAAAAGAGAGGGGGAGAGAGAGCGCACAAGAGAGGGGGAGAGAGAGAGCGCACAAGAGAGGGGGAGAGAGAGAGCGCACAAGAGAGGGGGAGAGAGAGAGAGCGCACAAGAGAGGGGGAGAGAGAGCGCACAAGAGAGGGGGAGAGAGAGAGCGCAAAAGAGAGGGGGAGAGAGAGAGCGCAAAAGAGAGGGGGAGAGAGAGCACAAAAGAGAGGGGGAGAGGGAGCACAAAAGAGAGGGGGAGAGAGAGCACAAAAGAGAGGGGGGAGAGAGCACAAAAGAGAGGGGAAGAGAGAAAGCTCAAAAGAGAGAGAGAGCAAAAGAGAGGGGGAGAGGGAGCAAAAGAGAGGGGAAAGAGCAAAAGAAAGGGTAGAGAGAGCAAAAGAAAGGGTAGAGAGAGCAAAAAAGAGGAGGGAGAGAGAGAGCAAGCAAAAGAGAGGAGGAGCGAGAGAGAGCGCAAAAGAGAGGGGGAGATTGCACAAAAGAGAGGGGGGAGAGAGAGCAAAAGAGAGGGGGAGAGAAAGAGCATAAGAGAGGGGGAGGGAGAAAGAGCAAGGGGTGGGACCGCTTTACTACCAAAAAAACTACAAGTGTTAACAGGCTTTAGGACTAGTATGTTATATAATACAGCTTATACATGTAACCTAAAGGTAGGTTTATATCATGTTTATACACAGCACCCTCAGACAGACAGTACTGTAATCAGACAGGTAATATTTATATGTTATATAATACAGCTTATACATGTAACCTAAAGGTAGTTTTATATCATGTTTATACACAGCACCCTCAGACCAGTGACGTGCGGTAAGGTCAGAGGCTTTTGAGGCATTGGGTATGATACAACCGAGAAACACATATATGAACCCGACAGAGGCATCTTAAATTTACGATAAAATTGGCAGGTTGCAGGCCACGCAATTAAACTACTTAACTAGTCTCTAGCACAGATTACATACATCCATATTGCATAAGGAAGGAGAGGCTATGTGCCGTTCAGCTCCCCTCCCTTTGCGCAATATGGATGTATTGGAACAAATGAGTGGCTAGAGACTGCCACCCAGTGGCACTTATGCTTAAGTCTCTAGTTGTTAGCCGATATATTGCTCCCAATAGAGGCTGCTCTATAAGCAGATGCTGCCTCGGGAGCCCAGCCCCAGCCAGCCATCAGCACTCGTGTAACATCATCAAGGAAGTCTAGGCATCAGGAGGTGTAGAGTGAGAGCACGGCATGCAGTCACGTGCGTGTTGAGCCGTTGAGGAGGTTGACTGGTCCTCATGAGGACTCTGAGCCCTGGTTTCAGCCCTTAGCCGTGTGCCTGCCGTTGGACCTTGGTGGTTACTGGCAAAGTACAGCAGCAGGCAGCTGAGCTTGCTGGTTAAGTAGGTCAGGTGGAATAATTAGAATACTCAGTAAAGTTTAAACTCCAATTATCGTTAATTTGCAGATTTATATATATACTCTCTTGCCCCCCCCCCCCCCCCCGATCTGGCACCTGCATATTCCAGTATTCAATACTAGAATATGCAAGCACCAGCGGGGAGGGGGGGGTGTCGATGACAAGAAGGTATATATAAATCTGCAAATGAACGATAATTGGAGTTTACACTTTATTAGAAATCACTGCAAGTTTAGGACAACAAAGTTTTAAAGCATGAAATAACTTAATAAAATAGATTTCTGCAACATGCAGCTTTAAAATTAATAGATAGATGGACAGGTCAAGTGTTGAACATTATTCCTAAACCTAGCCCAGATATGCCTTAGGAATAGAATTAGATGATTTGTTAAGTTTTTACATATTTCAAACTATTTACTTGATCTCAGCAACAAGCAAAACTGGATATTTATCTTCATATTGCAGGACCAGTGGAATCTATGTATCCTTTATTGGAACTATTATTTCCAATAAGGCCTAAGTTGCTCAGAATATAGTTGTGACAAGCACATAAGCCCAGCTATTATGTTCCACTTCCTTCCTTTACCCCAACATGGAATATGGATGAGTATGACCTTAGGAAATTAATCATTCTCAAGTAGATCAATCCAAAACTAGTCTTCCTTTCAAACACATTGCTAGTTCTAAGCACTGTTCATTTTGTGATTGCTTTTCTACTAATAGGTTTTTGGGGTTTTTAAGGGTTTCTGCCTGGAGCATTGCACCGCACCCCATATGTTATCCATAGTATTAAATTCAGCTGAGTAATTAGAATACTGTTCAATACATTTTCAGTATCAACCAAATGACACCATTGGATGTTCCCAGAAGTTCTTACTGTTCCTCCTGAACTTTACCAGGCAGTAGCACAATTATCTATAAATAGGCAAGTTCACATTTTGTATGGTTTTATGGTACTGTATATTACAACTTGTGTTTTTCTTCCTGGTTGTGATGCTGTACAGACTCATACAGACTCAGAGATGTCAAATAAAGAATCTTTCATGATCACAAGAATGTCATGAAATACTATAGTAGGGAAGCATTTGTTTAACACTTGGTGGCCTCAACTATATCAGGTTTTTCGTCTATTTTTGATCTGTTCTTGCTAATGCATTAGCTATGTTGTCACTGTTAAATGTCACCGTACAATACCGATCAGCATAAGGGCCCCTGGGAACTAAATATACATACCAGCAGCTATGGTCACATTGCATATAGTCATGCCTGACCATAAATTACGTACACATTATTCACTCTTCTTACGGTAAAATGTTTTGGGTTTTGTTTTTTAAATGAATTTCCTGCATTCTTTAAAGGGACAGTCTACTAAGAATTGTTATCATTTAAAAAGCTAGATATTCCATTTCCCAGTTTTGCATAACCAACCAACACTGTTATAGTAATACACTTTTTGCCTCTGTGATTACCTTGTATCTAAGCCTCTGCAGACTGCCCCCTTATCTCAGTTATATTAATACACTTTTACCTCTGTGGTTACCTTGTATCTAAGTCTCTACAGACTGCCCCCTTATCTCAGTTTTTTTGACAGACTGGTATTGTTGCCAGTCAGTGCTGTCTCATAAATAACTCCACAGGAGTGAGCAAAATGTTATTTTCTATGTGTGTGCATCTGTATGAGTGTGTGTTCATCTGTATGAGTGTGTGCGTTTGTGCATCTGTTGTACAAGTGTGTGCGCATCTGTATGAGTGTGTGTGTTTGTGCATCTGTTGTATGAGTGTGTGCATCTGTATGAGTGTGTGTGTGTGTGCGCATCTGTATGAGTGTGTGTGTGCGCATCTGTATGAGTGTGTGTGTGTGTGCATCTGTATGAGTGTGTATTTGTGTGTGCGCATCTGTATGAGTGTGTGTGCGCATCTGTATGAGTGTGTGTGTGTTTGTGCATCTGTTGTATGAGTGTGTGCATCTGTACGAGTGCGCGCATCTGTATGAGTGTGTGTGTGTGTGTGCGCATCTGTATGAGTGTGTGTGTGTGCGCATCTGTATGAGTGTGTGTGCGCATCTGTATGAGTGTGTGTGTGCGCATCTGTATGAGTGTGTGTGTGCGCATCTGTATGAGTGTGTGTGTGCGCGCATCTGTACGAGTGTGTGTGTGCGCATCTGTACGAGTGTGTGTGTGTGCGCATCTGTACGAGTGTGTGTGTGTGCGCATCTGTACGAGTGTGTGTGTGTGCGCATCTGTATGAGTGTGTGTGCGCATCTGTATGAGTGTGTGTGTGCGCGCATCTGTATGAGTGTGTGTGTGCGCATCTGTATGAGTGTGTGTGTTTGTGCATCTGTATGAGTGTGTCTGTGTGTTTGTGCATCTGTATGAGTGTGTGTGTGTGTGTGTGTTTGTGCATCTGTATGAGTGTGTGTGTGTGTTTGTGCATCTGTATGAGTGTGTTTGTTTGTGCATCTGTATGAGAGTGTGTGTGCATCTGTATGAGTGTGTTTGTTCATCTGTATGAGAGTGTGTGTGTGCATCTGTATGAGTGTGTGTGTGTGCATCTGTATGAGTGTGTGTGTGCATCTGTATGAGAGTGTGTGTGCATCTGTATGAGAGTGTGTGTGCATCTGTATGAGAGTGTGTGTGCATCTGTATGAGTGTGTGTGTGCATCTGTATGAGTGTGTGTGTGTGCATCTGTATGAGTGTGTGTGTGTGCATCTGTATGAGTGTGTGTGTGCATCACTGTGAACCACTACAATTGGCGTCCCTGGGTGTTTTTGAGAGATTTGTTTTATAAGTTTTATTATAATTTTACCTTGGTCCTCTTATACGTAAGAGAAGGTACTAAAATATCATGGCTAATCAGGATTTGCAGAATCTTTTAAAACTCAATGATGTGTTTAAAATGCAGAATGGTAGAGACATGAGGTTATTGCTTTGGAGATACAGAATGGTCCTTGGGGGCTAGGGGGCTAGGTATGGTTTAAGTTGTTTACTAATGCTGCTGGAGTAGCTTTGCAACAACCTACATATCGCACTATAGATGCAGATTTTGATCCTGCAACACATAGAATTACAAATGTTTCTTATGATGGTATAGTAGAGATTTTAAGCAGACCTCCTGTTATTGCTACAGGAATACAAAGACATGGCCCTTTAGCCAGAATTGAGATGTGGGGTACTCCTAGATCTAGTTTGTACAGTACAGTGAGGGAAAATGAATTACCACCAGTTGCAGCAGATGAGCAAGCTGAGAGGGAAAACCTTTTGTGTGAAATAAAAGTTTTGAGTCATATATTGGCTCAGGTTTTAAATAGTAGAATTTCTGGAGTGTCAGGAATACAGCAGTCTTCTTTAGCTCATGCTGCAGGAATACCTATGTCAAATATAAAAGCAACAATTGGAGTAATGCCACATAATCCAAAGGATATAGCTTTGTGGTTAAATGACAGAGTTCATGCATTAGATGGAGTTTATCCAACTCATTATCCTCCACAAAAAAGAGCATTGGTTAATGCTATATTACCCCCTGGATTATGTGTTTCTATAGATGAGGCAAAGGACTGGAATTCAGTGATTTGTGCATTGTATGAAAAGACACATGGTAAAGTTACTTTAGCTTCACTTGCGGATACTCTAGGAATGGTGAATAAAAATAGTGGCATTGTAGCAGCATATTTGTTAGGGCTGAGATTTACAGAGAATAATTATGACAAAATCCTGTATGTTGAAACATTTTTCTTAGAAGAGTTTCAATAGTTGTATCCATCGGCTCTCTAAACGACGAGGGCCTCGATCCAATATGCAGCGTCGCCCGCAAAAGCCGGCGACGCCAAATTTTGCGCTGGTTTGGTATCACATATACGGCGTAACCTAGAAGTTACGCTCGTATATTTCTGCCTTCGGCCGTAGTATTTTGGCCCATAGGCAGGTATACCAAACCAGCGCAGTTTGGTATCCAATATACAGCGTAAGAACTTACGTGGCAAAAATTGAGAAATCTTACTCCATTTTCACCTCGCCACAAATTGCAGGCGTATTGAAAACAAAAAGATGCAACAGCACTACACGTGGTATGGGGGAGATGCTTTTATCAAACTGGATTAATTTCCTAGGCTTGAGTGCTTATGCATGAATTAACTAAAATAACTGGATCAACATAGGAGTTGAGAAAGTATGCATTTTTTAGCACTTCATTCTCCCCATATAAATTTGTAATTGGAACACCAATAGTAGGATGAAGTAGGTGATTTAAATTAAAATATAACCTTTATTAGTTTCATTTAAAAAAAGAAAAACCAAACACACAACATACAAAGTTAAAAAACACAAAAAGTAGGGGCCTATAGAACGAGTCTATCCGTTGACACAGTGCTATAAACTGTGTTATTGAATTAATAAGTAGTGGATATCCTGTAGTGTTTGAATCTATACAATCAGAAAATGGAATGTATTGAGATTCCTGAGAGAACACAAAGAAATAACTATGTATAGATTATTTCTTAAGTATCAATGTAGCTTAGTAGTAATAGATACTTTGTAAGTTTGTCAGATGGAGAGTCTTAAATCTATTTTATTTTCCTCTTGTTTACAGTGATACTGTGAATGATGGTGGAGAGAAAAAATAGCAAATTGTGCTCAAATAGATGAGCAATTGTTTGTAAAAGTAATTCTGAGTAAAGTATCTAAATTTTTTTTGCTTTTAGTTGTTAGATGTCTTTTGTCATTGACTCAAGTATGAGTTGAGTTACCTTATATCATCAATTGTTACTTGGGTTTGTATTAATTTCTGAAATTGCAAGGTAGTAAATGTATACTGATTCGCAATCTATAAATTAACTGCATAAGTAATCTGATGTCTTTTATCATAGGCTCATGTGCTTTAGATTGCTTTTGTGTTTGCAATCTGTACTTAGAGTTCAATTATTATCGATTAGTACCAGATAATACTATTATTTGTGAGAGTATATATAGAAAAAGTACCCAAATTGTATCCTTTGGATTGCCTGATGTCTTTTATCATTGGCTCATGTGTTTGAATTGCCTAATATTTGTAGTCATTATTTGAGTTTGAAATCTACAATCGATTCATTGTCTGGAAATACAAAGTAATGAGCATAGACTTGTATGCAATCTATTATTAACTTTATTAGCAGTTTGGTATCTTTTACCATAGGCTCATGTGTGTATGATTGCTTTATATCTGCAATTTATACTCAGATTATAGTTATTCTCTGTTAATACTGGATGGTTGATACTAACTGATTCTGGGTCTGTTAGTTAGTTTTGTTCACAGTCTGTCGCTCTCGGAGGATAATAAGACTTATTGTATAGAGTGTGCACTGAACTTAGTTCTTAATTTAAGATTATCACACTTTATATAGAAGAGTGCTATCCGGATAGCTTTCAGTCTTTGATATATTGTGGCTAGTGAGGTTGCGAGAGGCAACAGTATATTGATCTTAGGGTTCTATATATACCTTTCGGATGAAGATTCCGGCCTAAATATTCCCTGAGGATATAGTCCTTAATGTTAAATATCTCTATTTGCTAATGCATTAATGTCAGGTAATTTCTATATTGCTAAGGTAACGGCTGGTATCAGTGGATGTAGTAAGCCTTACGCTGTGTATTGGAGCCCCGTAACTCCCTAAACTACCTGCAAAATAAAACCTAACACCTAACGCATGCACAATGTCTATCTACCTGTCAACCGCGAACTGCTAAATAAAACCTAACACCTAAGGCATGCGCAATGTCTATCTACCTGTCAACCGCGATCCCCCACCGCAATCCCTAATAAAGTATTTAACCCCTAAACCTCTGCTCCCGGACCCCGCCACCACCTACATTAAAATGTGAGCCCCTACCCCGCCGCCATCTACATTACCTACCCCCTAATGTGAGCCTCTTACACCGCCGCCACCTACATTACCTACCCCCTAATGTGAGCCCCTTACACCGCCGCCACTTACATTACCTACCCCCTAATGTGAGCTTCTACCCCGCCGCCAGCTATATTAAAATTATTAACCCCTAATCTAATCCCCCTACCCCGTCGCCAGCTATATGAAATACATTAACCCCTAATCTAATCCCCCTACACCGCCGCCAGCTATATTAAATACATTAACCCCTAATTTAATCCCCCTACACCGCCGCCAGCTATATTAAATACATTAACCCCTAATCTAATCAGCTCAATTACCAGCCCTTAAAAGGGCCTTTTGTGTGGCATTGCCCCAAAGTAACAGCTCTATTGCCAGCCCTTAAAAAGGCTTTTTGCGGGGCATTTCCCCAAAGTAATCAGCTCTTTTACCAGCCCTTAAAAGGGCTTTTTGCGGGGCATTGTCACAAAGTAATCAGCTCTTTTGCCTCTAATTTAAATCCCCCTAAACTGCCGCCACCTATAATAAATGTATTACCCCCTAATCTAATCCCCCTACACCGCCGCCACCTATATTAAATAGATTAACCCCTAATCTGACCCCCCTACACCGCCGCTATCTATATTAACGCTAATTATATTAGGGTTAATATAGTTAATATCGTTATTATATTATATATATATATATATATATATATATATATATTAAGTATAATAACCCTATCTAACTCTAACACCCCTAACTTAATTATTATTAAAATAAATCTAAATAAAATTAATAATATTAACTAAATTATTCCTATTTAAATCTCAATACTTACCTATAAAATAAACCCTAAGATAGCTACAATATAATTAAATTGCAGCTATTTTAGGGTTTATATTTATTTTACAGGTAACTTGGTATTTATTTATTTATTTATTTTTTTTTTTAATATTTTTATTGAGGTTTTATAGACTAAACAAACAATTGGAAATAGTCAGTACATAGCATAAAGAAAACAAAAGTTATACATAGCAAACTGCTAACATATGTCAAATACGCAAAGAAAATAATGAAATGTCTGACCACTTTTCCTTAATATACAGTGAATACCATGGTAACTATACACCCACTATGAGATATAAACAGCCACTTTCGGGCTACATAAAGTCATCACAACCGAAGTGTAAAGTAGGTGGATATGAATTGGGGAGGGGGCACTTATGGACCGCTACTGAAAAATCTCTTTTGTAACTTTTAATTTTTTAATCTGTGATTCTATATGTAAGAAAGAAAGCCAATCATTTGTACTATTCTTGTTGAGGGGAAAAAAGTCAAATCTACGGTAAAATGAGAGGCTGCAAATAGGAAAATAGTATAGGTTTACGGTATAGAATAGATAAACCGTCTAAAGAATCCTCCTATACTAGGAGGCATATTATAGGGTGGCGGGGGGGGGGGAGGTGGTCAATATGAAATGGTATGAACTTAACTTATGGAGGGCATGCTAACATAAGGGGGTACTCAAGCCAGGAAATCCATAGGTTTTATATTAACCCAGCTGGTAATATTTGTAGAGTTTATCAATAGGACATTGTATAAGAAAAGTAGGTGGTAGAAGTGCTAAGGCAGGACCCGCCTGCGCAAGGACAGTAGCAACTAGAACTTTTAGCCACAGGGTTATAACCTCTTACTGTACTAGGTATACCTGCTGGGATCAGTTAGTCAATATAGAGTGGGCACTATAGTTTGTCTTCGGATATATTATATATGCAGCCTACATTGTCTTACTAAGGTAGGCAATAAACTCCTTCTTGAAGAGGAAAACTGTAGGCGATGGTAAAGGGTGGGCTATATGTGTTGAACTGAAACAATAGTAACATAAAACACCCTTATATTCCATAGGCTGCTTATAAAATGGCAGGAGACCTTATGGCTTAAAGTAATTTGGGGTCAGATAATATATTCTATATGTCAGAACTGTAACAACAGTGGGGGAAATCAGTTAAACATGTTGGGACACCTATAGTATTAGATATATTAATTGGAAGGCGCAGCCTCGGCCGCTGGCTACGCCTGCACCATACAGGTATAAAGCTTAACAGTCCATACATAGAGCCCCCACAAGCAATACTAAAAGGGGAGGTAGGTAGCCAAAAGGAACATACTATATAAATACTGACAGGGAAACAACTGCAATTAAGAAACAACAAACAATGTAAGTCTCAGTACATGCAAATAGGTGAGCGATACTCAGAACAATATCAGACATTCTAATTGAGGAGAGGAATCCTGGCTAAGGAAACAGTTAGAAACTAAAAGGGCATCCCCGCTGCTCCAGTACCTAAGAGTCACATAGTATAAGCATAGCCCACAGTTGGTCTGAATCAGTAGAAATTCAAAGATCACTAATGTGAAACTTAAACACATGCTTATATTGGGGACAGTAAAATGTTAATATTAAATTATAAACAGCAACCCATACATTGTGGAGGTCAATAGGGAGCAGAAAGCAAGGTAGTATTAGTAAGCTCTACGAAATATTGTGCATGGAATTGGCATGAACCACGTTAGGAGCGTGCAATAAGTAATGCTCTGCATGTAAGGAGATCAGGCCACATCTAGTTAACAAATGCCTCTCTTACAAATTGTGATCTAATGGGGAAAAGCTATCAGGGAGAACTGTACATATAAAGCTGCGTGGGCATTAATGTAAGTAGTGTAACCAAATAGCCATGTATGCTGCAGCAGTGTCTCCTAAAAGACTGGGCACACCTCTGCTTTGCTAACAGAACAATGGCTCATTTCTATTATTGGGTTCAAGTCTGCTCAAACACTGCAAAACATTATCCTTGGAGTAGGCTAGATGATAGGCTTGAAATAGATCCGATCGCCACCGGGATCCCAGCCTCTTAGGAGGGGAAAAAGTACACAAAATGTTATAAGAGGCTGCGGTGGAGCTGTCCTGCTGCTCTCCACTCACTTATTAGACTCTAACCCACTCCAGTTGTCAGTTTAGGTATGGGGGGGTTGAAGTACTCTCTTGAGTATTCTGGCATGTTCCCTTTAAGCTTACTTCTAGCAGGGGCAACCGCAAGCCCAGATACAGTCAGTTCTGCTGCTACCTCACGGAGTAAAGGGAAAGTCCCACAACCAAAGTCGCGGTCTGAAAGTTTCTCATGAACCGCAGCTGTAGGCAAATTTAGGAGCGGTGTCTGAGCAGCCACAGGCAAGGTTGTAAGAGGGAGCTGAATATTTCTAAAGTTCTGCGTCCCATCGGGCAGCCCAGGGACAATGCGTGCAGCTAGGTTGACACAATCTTCCGCCCCCAGTGATATGCACGACTCACCAGCAGCTCGATAGGAGGTAGGCCCAAGTGCGCAGCAGCTCTCAGGAGTTAGTGAGGTGAAGGATTTGCGTTGATCCATACTCTTCCAGCTGCCAACTAGAGATGTCTGGTGCGGTTCAATATTGTAAAGCGGAACCTCCGCCTTAGAGTTGCAGGTGTCAGTAGCTATGCACCGCATGGTTCCTATCGCGCTGCAAATATCTCGTCCGTGGCCCGTCAGAGCAGGGATGGTATAGTTGAAGGGTGCTGTAGCTAAGCTTTTGAATAGCTGAGTCTCTAATAGTCGGTGGGAGGCCTCAATAAAGCCCAACGCCATCAGCTCCCAATCCTCCGTTGTCGCCATTTTTAGACTGCTCCCTCCAGGCCACGCTGCAGAACCCAAGTCGGGGTTGTATTGAGTATAAAGTCACCCAGGCTAAATGAGCAGTAAGCTGTTTATAGAGAACATGTAGATATGTTCAATCATGATGCATAGTTATATCGTAGATCGTGGTATAACTCCAAATTCACAATTTAGAGTCAGAGCTCTTGCAGCATGCGTCCGGCCATGTAGGCAGTTGGCTCCGCCCCCCCTTGGTATTTATTTTAACTAGGTACTATAGCTATTAAATAGTTAATAACTATTTAATAGTTACCTAGTTAAAATAATTACCAATTTACCTGTAAAATAAGTCCTAACCTAAGTTACAAATACACCTACACTATCAATAAATTAATTAAATAAACTACAAATATCTAAACTAAAATACAATTAAATACACTAAACTAAATTACAAAAAATAAAAAAAAACATAATTTATGCTTACCTGATAAATTTATTTCTCTTGTAGTGTATCCAGTCCACGGATCACCCATTACTTGTGGGATATATTCCCTTCCCAACAGGAAGTTGCAAGAGGATCACCCACAGCAGAGCTGCTATATAGCTCCTCCCCTCACATGTCATATCCAGTCATTCGACCGAAACAAGACGAGAAAGGAGAAACCATAGGGTGCAGTGGTGACTGTAGTTTAATTAAAAATTTAGACCTGCCTTAAAAGGACAGGGCGGGCCGTGGACTGGATACACTACAAGAGAAATAAATTTATCAGGTAAGCATAAATTATGTTTTCTCTTGTTAAGTGTATCCAGTCCACGGATCATCCATTACTTGTGGGATACCAATACCAAAGCTTAAGTACACGGATGATGGGAGGGACAAGGCAGGAACTTAAACGGAAGGAACCACTGCCTGTAGAACCTTTCTCCCAAAAACAGCCTCCGAAGAAGCAAAAGTGTCAAATTTGTAAAATTTTGAAAAAGTGTGAAGCGAAGACCAAGTCGCAGCATTGCAAATCTGTTCAACAGAGGCCTCATTTATAAAGGCCCAGGTGGAAGCCACAGCTCTAGTGGAATGAGCTGTAATCCTTTCAGGGGGATGCTGTCCAGCAGTCTCATAGGCTAAGCGTATTATGCTTCTAAGCCAAAAGGAGAGAGAAGTTGCCGAAGCCTTTTGACCTCTCCTCTGCCCAGAGTAAACGACAAACAGGGCAGATGTTTGACGAAAATCTTTAGTTGCCTGTAAGTAGAACTTCAAGGCACGGACTACGTCCAGATTATGTAAAAGACGTTCCTTCTTTGAAGAAGGATTAGGGCACAATGATGGGACAACAATCTCTTGATTGATATTCCTGTTAGAAACCACCTTAGGTAAAAACCCAGGTTTAGTACGCAGAACTACCTTGTCTGAATGGAAAATCAGATAAGGAGAATCACAATGTAAAGCAGATAACTCTGAGACTCTTCGAGCCGAGGAAATAGCCATCAAAAACAGAACTTTCCAAGATAAAAGTTTAATATCAATGGAATGAAGGGGTTCAAACGGAACTCCTTGAAGAACTTTAAGAACCAAGTTTAAGCTCCACGGAGGAGCAACAGTTTTAAACACAGGCTTAATCTTAGCCAAAGCCTGACAAAAAGCCTGGATGTCTGGAACTTCTGCCAGACGCTTGTGAAAAAGAATAGACAGAGCAGAGATCTGTCCCTTTAACGAACTAGCTGATAAGCCTTTTTCCAAACCCTCTTGGAGAAAGGACAATATCCTAGGAATCTTAAACTTACTCCATGAGTAACTCTTGGATTCGCACCACTACAGGTATTTACGCCATATCTTATGGTAGATTTTCCTGGTAACAGGCTTTCGTGCCTGTATTAAGGTATCAATAACTGACTCGGAGAAGCCACGCTTTGATAGGATCAAGCGTTCAATCTCCATGCAGTCAGTCTCAGAGAAATTAGATTTGGATGATTGAAAGGACCTTGTATTAGAAGGTCTTGCCTCAGAGGTAGAGTCCATGGTGGACAGGACGACATGTTCACTAGGTCTGCATACCAGGTCCTGCGTGGCCACGCAGGCGCTATCAGAATCATCGATGCTCTCTCCTGCTTGATCTTGGCAATCAGTCGAGGGAGCAGAGGAAACGGGGGAAACACATAAGCCAGGTTGAAGAACCAAGGAGCTGCTAGAGCATCTATCAGCGTCGCTCCCGGGTCCCTGGACCTGGATCCGTAACGAGGAAGCTTGGCGTTCTGGCGAGACGCCATGAGATCCAGTTCTGGTTTGCCCCAACGATGGACCAGTTGAGCAAACACCTCCGGATGGAGTTCCCACTCCCCCGGATGAAAAGTCTGACGACTTAGAAAATCCGCCTCCCAGTTCTCCACGCCTGGGATGTGGATCGCTGACAAGTGGCAAGAGTGAGACTCTGCCCAGCGAATTATCTTTGAGACTTCTAACATCGCTAGGGAACTCCTGGTTCCCCCTTGATGGTTGATGTAAGCCACAGTCGTGATGTTGTCCGACTGAAATCTGATGAACCTCAGGGTTGCTAACTGAGGCCAAGCTAGAAGAGCATTGAATATTGCTCTTAACTCCAGAATATTTATTGGGAGGAGTTTCTCCTCCTGAGTCCACGATCCCTGAGCCTTCAGGGAGTTCCAGACTGCGCCCCAGCCTAGAAGGCAGGCATCTGTTGTTACAATCGTCCAATCTGGCCTGCGAAGGTCATACCCTTGGACAGATGGACCCGAGATAGCCACCAGAGAAGAGAATCTCCGGTCTCTTGATCCAGATTTAGTAGAGGGGACAAATCTGAATAATCCCCATTCCACTGACCTAGCATGCACAATTGCAGCGGTCTAAGATGCAGGCGCGCAAATGGCACTATGTCCATTGCCGCTACCATTAAGCCGATTACTTCCATGCTCTGAAACACTGACAGGCGTGGAATGGAATGAAGGACACGGCAAGCATTTAAAAGTTTTGATAACCTGGACTCCGTCAGGTAAATTTTCATTTCTACAGAATCTATCAGAGTCCCTAGGAAGGAGACTCTTGTGAGTGGTGATAGAGAACTCTTTTCCACGTTCACTTTCCACCCATGCGACCTCAGAAATGTCAGAACTATCTCTGTATGAGACTTGGCAATTTGAAAGCTTGACGCCACCGAAAGATGTCATCTAGATACGGAGCCACCGCTATGCCTCGCGGTCTTAGAACCGCCAGGAGTGAGCCCAGAACCTTTGTAAAGATTCTCGGGGCAGTAGCCAACCTGAAGGGGAGAGCTACAAATTGGTAATGCCCGTCTAGAAAGGCAAATCTTAGGAACCGATGATGATCTTTGTGAATCGGTATGTGAAGGTAGGCATCCTTTAAGTCCACTGTGGTCATGTACTGACCCTCTTGGATCATGGGTAGGATGGTCCGAATAGTTTCCATTTTGAATGATGGAACTCTTAGGAATTTGTTTAAGATCTTTAGGTCCAAGATTGGTCTGAAGGTTCCCTCTTTCTTGGGAACCACAAACAGATTTGAATAAAATCCCTGTCCTTGTTCCATCCGCGGAACTGGGTGGATCACCCCCATTACTAGGAGGTCTTGTACACAGCTTAGGAATGCCTCTTTCTTTATCTGGTTTTCTGATAACCTTGAAAGATGAAATCTCCCTTGAGGAGGAGAAGCCTTGAATTCCAGAAGATATCCCTGAGATATGATCTCCAACGCCCAGGGATCCTGGACATCTCTTGCCCACGCCTGGGCGAAGAGAGAAAGTCTGCCCCCCACTAGATCCGTTTCCGGATAGGGGGCCGTTCCTTCATGCTGTCTTGGGGGCAGTAGCAGGTTTTCTGGCCTGCTTGCCCTTGTTCCAGGACTGGTTAGGTTTCCAGGCCTGTCTGGAATGAGCAACAGTTCCTTTCTGTTTTGGAGTGGAGGAAGTTGATGCTGCTCCTGCCTTGAAATTTCGAAAGGCACGAAAATTAGACTGTTTGGCCTTTGATTTGGCCCTGTCCTGAGGAAGGGTATGACCCTTACCTCCAGTTATGTCAGCAATAATTTCTTTCAAGCCGGGCCAGAATAAGGTCTGCCCCTTGAAAGGAATATTAAGTAATTTAGATTTAGAAGTCACGTCAGCTGACCAGGATTTAAGCCATAGCGCCCTCCGCGCCTGGATGGCGAATCCTGAGTTCTTAGCCGTTAGTTTAGTCAAATGTACAATGGCATCAGAAACAAATGAGTTAGCTAGCTTAAGTGATTTAAGCTTGTCCATAATTTCATCCAATGGAGCTGTGTGAATGGCCTCTTCCAGATACTCAAACCAGAATGCCGCAGCAGCAGTGACAGGCGCAATACATGCAAGGGGCTGCAGGATAAAACCTTGTTGAACAAACATTTTCTTAAGGTAACCTTCTAATTTTTTATCCATTGGATCCGAAAAAGCACAACTGTCCTCAACTGGGATAGTGGTACGCTTTGCTAAAGTAGAAACTGCTCCCTCCACCTTAGGGACAGTTTGCCATAAGTCCCGTGTAGTGGTGTCTATTGGGAACATTTTTCTAAATATAGGAGGAGGGGAAAAGGGCACACCAGGTCTATCCCACTCCTTGCTAATAATTACTGTAAGCCTTTTAGGTATAGGGAAAACATCAGTACACACCGGTACCGCATAGTATCTATCCAGCCTACACAATTTCTCTGGAATTGCAACTGTGTTACAGTCGCTCAGAGCAGCTAAAACCTCCCCAAGCAATACACGGAGGTTCTCAAGCTTAAATTTAAAATTAGAGATCTCTGAATCAGGTTTCCCCGGATCAGATCCGTCACCCACAGAATGAAGTTCTCCTTCCTCATGTTCTGCAAACTGTGACGCAGTATCAGACATGGCTCTTACAGCACCTGCGCGCTCTGCATCTCTCCTAATCCCAGAGCTATCGCTCTTGCCTCTCAATTCTGGCAATCTAGATAATACTTCTGACAGGGTATTATTCATGATTGTAGCCATGTCCTGTAAAGTAATTGCTATGGGCGTCCCTGATGTACTTGGTGCCATAATAGCGTGCGCCCCCTGAGCGGGAGGCGAAGGTACTGACACGTGAGGAGAGTTAGTCGGCATAACTTCCCCCTCGTCGTCTGGTGATAATTCTTTTATAGATAAAGACTGATCTTTATTATTTAAAGTGAAATCAATACATTTAGTACACATATTCCTATGGGGCTCCACACTGGCTTTCAAACATAATGAACAAGTAGATTCATCTATGTCAGACATGTTTAAACAGACTAGCAATAAGACTGGCAAGCTTGAAAAACACTTTACAACAAGTTTACAAGCAATATAAAAAACGCTACTGCGCCTTTAAGAAGCACAAAACCTGTCTCAAGTTGAAATAACAATGAACCAAAGCAGTTATACCAACCAAATTTTCACAGTAAATGTATTAAGTTAGCAGAGCATTGCACCCACTTGCAAATGGATGATTAACCCCTTAATACCCAAAACGGAATAACAATAGAAAAAAACGTTTTTTAAAACAGTCACACACACTGTCACAGCTCTGCTGTGACTTTTTACCTCCCTCAATATGACTTTTGAAGCCTTTTGAGCCCTCTAGAGAAGTCCTGGATCATGCAGGAAGAAGCAGGAAGTCTGAGTCTGAATTTTTACTGCGCAAAAAAGCACTAAAATAGGCCCCTCCCACTCTTATTACAACAGTGGGAAGCCTCAGTTAACTGTTTCTATGCAGAAATTAGCCAGCCATGTGGAAAAAATTATGCCCCAATAAGTTTTATCACCAAATGTACGTTAAAAAACGATTAAACATGCCAGCAAACGTTTTAAAACACATTTTTTGAAGAGTATATATCTCTATTAATAAGCCTGATACCAGTCGCTTTCACTGCATTTAAGGCTTTACTTACATTACTTCGGTATCAGCAGCATTTTCTTAGTCAATTCCATTCCTTAGAAAAATATTTTACTGCACATACCTTAGTTGCAGGAAACCTGCACGCCATTCCCTCTCTGAAGTTACCTCACTCCTCAGAATGTGTGAGAACAGCAAGTGGATCTTAGTTACTTCTGCTAAGATCATAGAAAACGCAGGCAGATTCTTCTTCCAAATACTGCCTGAGAAAAAACAGCACACTCCGGTGCCATTTAAAAATAACAAACTTTTGATTGAAGAAATAAACTAAGTATAAAACACCACAGTCCTCTCACGACCTCCTATCTATGTTGAGGGTTGCAAGAGAATGACTGGATATGACATGTGAGGGGAGGAGCTATATAGCAGCTCTGCTGTGGGTGATCCTCTTGCAACTTCCTGTTGGGAAGGGAATATATCCCACAAGCAATGGATGATCCGTGGACTGGATACACTTAACAAGAGAAAAGATTACAAGATTTTTAAGCTAATTACACCTATTCCCCAAAATAAAAAAGCCCACCACCCACAAACCCATACTCTAAACCCACCCAAACCCCCCTTAAAAAAACCTAACACTAAGCCCCAGAAGATCTCCCTACCTTGAGTCGTCTTCACCCAGCCGGGCCGAACTCTTCATCCAATCCGGGCAATGTCTTCATCCAAGCGGCAAAGAAGAAGTCTTCCATCCGGGCGATGTCTTCATCCAAGCGGCAAAGAAGAAGTCTTCCATCCCGGCGATGTCTTCATCCAAGCGGCAAAGAAGAGGTCCTCCATCGGGGCAAAGTTTTCCTCCAAGCGGCATCTTCAATCTTCTTTCTTCTGACCTCCGACGCGGAACATCCAGCAGGCCCGATGACTGAACGACGAATGAAGTTTCCTTTAAATGACGTCATCCAAGATGGCGTCCCTCGAATTCCGATTGGCTGATAGGATTCTATCAGCCAATCGGAATTAAGGTAAGAAAATCTGATTGGCTGATTCAATCAGCCAATCAGATTCAAGTTCAATGCGATTGGCTGATCCAATCAGCCAATCAGATTGAGCTCGCATTCTATATGCTGTTCCGATCAGCCAATAGAATGCAAGGTCAATCTGATTGGCTGATTGGATCAGACTTGAATCAGATTTTCTTACCTTAATTCCAATTGGCTGATAGAATCCTATCAGCCAATCGGAATTCGAGGGACGCCATCTTGGATGACGTCATTTAAAGGAAGCTTCATTCGTCGTTCAGTCGTCGGGCCTGCTGGATGTTCCGCGTCGGAGGTCGGAAGAAAGAAGATTGAAGATGCCGCTTGGAGGAAAACTTTGCCCCAATGGAGGACCTCTTCTTTTCCGCTTGGATGAAGACATCGCCCGGATGGAAGACTTCTTCTTTGCGCTTGGATGAAGACATCCCCCAGATTGGATGAAGAGTTCGGCCCGGCTGGGTGAAGACGACTCAAGGTAGGGAGATCTTCTGGGGCTTAGTGTTAGGTTTTTTTAAGGGGAGTTTAGGTGGGTTTAGAGTAGGGGTATGTGGGTGGTGGGTTGTAATGTTGAGGGGTGGTACTGTGGTTTTTATTACAGGCAAAAGAGGTGATTACTTTGGGGCATGCCCCGCAAAAAAGCCCTTTTAAGGGCTGGTAATAGAGCTGTTAACTTTTGTAATTTAGATTAGGGTAGGGAATTTTTTTTATTTTGGGGGGCTTTTTTATTTTATTAGGGGGCTTAGAATAGGTGTAATTAGCTTAAAATTCTTGTAATCTTTTTTTATTTTTTGTAATTTAGTTTAGTGTATTTAATTGTATTTTAGTTTAGATATTTGTAGTTTATTTAATTTATTGATAGTGTAGGTGCATTTGCAACTTAGGCTAGGATTTATTTTACAGGTAAATTGGTAATTATTTTAACAAGGTAGCTATTAAATAGTTATTAACTATTTAATAGCTATTGTACCTAGTTGAAATAAATACCAAGTTACCTGTAAAATAAATATAAACCCTAAAATAGCTATAATGTAATTATTAATTATATTGTAGCTATCTTAGGGTTTATTTTATAGGTAAGTATTTAGATTTAAAAAGGAATATTTTAATTAATAATATTAATATTAATTAGATTTATTTTAATAAGAATTTAGTTAGGGTGTTAGAGTTAGATAGGGTTATTATACTTAAAATATATATATATATATATATATATATATATATATATATATAATAACTATATTAACTATATTAACCCTAATATCATTAGGGTTAATATAGTTAATATATATAAGATAATAACTATATTAACCCTAATATAATTAGGGTTAATATAGGTGGCGGCGGTGTAGGGGGATTAGATTAGGGGGTAATACATTTATTATAGGTGGCGGCGGTGTAGAGGGATTTAGATTAGAGGCAAAAGAGCTGATTACTTTGTGACAATGCCCCGCAAAAAGCCCTTTTAAGGGCTGGCAATAGAGCTGTTACTTTGGGGTAATGCCACACAAAAGGCCCTTTTAAGGGCTGGTAATAGAGCTGATTACTTTAGGGGGATTAGATTAGGGGTTAATGTATTTAATATAGCTGGCGGCGGTGTAGGGCGATTAAATTAGGGGTTAATAATTTTACTATAGCTGGCGGCGGTGTAGGGGGATTAAATTAGGGGTTAATAATTTTAATATAGCTGGCGGCGGGGTAGGGGGATTAGATTAGGGGTTAATAATTTTAATATAGCTGGCAGCGGGGTAGGAGCTCACATTAGGGGATAGGTAATGTAGGTGGCGGCGGTGTAAGTGGCTCACATTAGGGGGTAGTTAATGTAGGTGGCGGCGGTGTAAGGGGCTCACATTAGGGGGTAGGTAATGTAGGTGGCGGCGGTGTAAGGGGCTCACATTAGGGGGTAGGTAATATAGCTGGCGGCTGGGTAAAAGCTCACATTAGGGGGTAGTTAATGTAGGTGGTGGCGGTGTAAGGGGCTCACATTAGGGGGTAGTTAATGTAGGTGGCGGCGGGGTCCGGGAGCGGCGTATTAGGGGTTAATAATTTTATTAGGTGCGGCGGGGTCCAGGAGCGGCGGTTTAGGGGTTAATACATTTTTTATTATTAGGAGAGTGAGGGGGGATAGCGGATAGAGGGGTATACGTGTCGGGCTATGTTTGGGTGGCGTGTTAGACAGTACGGGAGATTTAATAACTTAGTCAGGTTTTGTACGCGCCGGCAGTTTATGAAGTGCTGTAAGTCACTGGCGACTCCAGAAATTTATACTTACGCAGATTTCTGGACATCGCTGGTTTATCCAACTTACGGCACTTTAGCAATTGCCGGCGGGGTATATTGGATAGCTCGAGTTGCGAGCTGAAACTACGGGCGGCGGGGGTTCCCTCGCTTGTGCCGCAAACTACGATCTAAATTGTATTGCGCCTGTGCTATTCTCAAGCGTGATAGTAGTGCATTTGGCAAGTGTGGAGATCCACCTTAGGGACAGAACCCCACAACTCCAATTGGGACCGGGAATAATTTTGTAAAGGAAGACAAAGGGGAAAAGGAAGATCCAATTCTGTCCCATTCGTTCTTAAAAATGTTCGCCATCTTTACAGGCACAGGAAAAGTTAAAGGCACTGCCCTGTCCTCGTAAACTCTGTCTAATTTAGGAATCAAAGGTTCATCAGGCAGCTTGGCCTCTGGAACCTCTAATGTAGACAGGACTTCCTATAGAAGAAAACTTAAGTGTTCAATCTTAAATCTAAAGGATGGTTCCTCCGCAGCAGGAGGCTTAGAGGCAGCAGACTCCGTTCCAGAAAGTTCATCCTCTGAAGCCTCAGAGTGCAATTCATCCTCGGATAACTGAGACAGAGCAGTAAAATACAATAAATTACATGATGACCCCAGGGATTAAGTGTGCTACGGGAAGCTGTGTGTGTAGACGGAGATGAATGTTGGGTATGCACCTCACGGGACGGCGAGAACTCAGAATTAGATGGCTCAGTAGTACTAAAAGGGTTAACCTTCTTTGACCAAATAACGTTGTCAAGGCATGTGGAACATAACTGAGAGGGCGGGCATACCAAAGCCTCCTCGCTATATAAACAGGTATTACTATTTGAAACAAATTGAGTACCCTCTAATATATCAGAATCATCCATAGCTTAAGCTAATAACAGCAGGAAACAGAAAATATACATACTTTATTTCTCAAAAACTGCACTTTTATACTCCTAATGGCTGGGGCACTCACCACCTCCTAGAGCCAGAAAATACAGAGAAAGAGCGTCTTCTCCGACAGCCAGCTCGGTCAGGAAAGAGGAAATGAAAGTGAGACCACCGTCTTCTAGCGTTATCAACATATGTAAAAATTTAAACAATCTTACCAGAATCCATGCTGTGGAACAGAAACACTATTGTAGCATCGCCCCCGACATGGACTTGAGTGAGGAAAACAAGCAGGCATTGAAACTAAGAGCAAGTTTTCTCTGTGAAAAAAATCACAAAAAGACAAAGGCGTCTCCTAGTGTAATACAGTTGGTGAAAGAGATTTGTTAGGTAATCAAAAAGGTACTCACAAGTGGAGCAGCACCCAATCTCAAGAGAAGCCTGATGAAACAGACAGCAGTCTGAGAAACGCGTTGCTTGTTCTTTTAATATCTAGTGTCATGAGACACTGAGATTTTTATTTTATTAATAAAATTTGGTTTTATGTAAACCTCTTTGTGAGAGTCTGAGCTCTGTCAGTCCGGCAAGACATTGGAGAAACCAGTTTCCTTGCAGTGTCAGTGAGCTGGGACACTGTGAGATCCCAGTCTGTTTGATTTAGCACAATTGGGTGCTGCTCCACTTGTGAGTACCTTTTTGATTACCTAACAAATCTCTTTCACCAACTGTATTACACCAGGAGGCGCCTTTGTCTTTTTGTGATTTTTTTCACAGAGAAAACTTGCTCTTAGATCCTGATTTCCCTGACAAAGCAGCTGACTCCAGTCATCCTCTGTGTTCCTGATCATTGATCATCCTGGTATTTGATCACATTTATCATTTGGGACTATACCCACCCCAATTGGGACATTTACCATCTATATAACATTGCAGAAGAAGACAGCATTTCCAGATAAGAACCTTTCAGGAATTTCTTATTATTGTATTTGCTATTATTTGTGTTGTATCCTATGTTTCTCATAGTCTCATATTTATAAGAATTGTTTCACTTTTGTTTACATTATTCCGTATAGTATATTTTATTATAGTTATTATATGTAATATCTTGTTCTCTTCTCTCTTAGCCTATTTACATAATAATCATATAGGGTCCTGTGCACCCCCTAGTAGTAACACACCCTTAGTGTTACTGATTGAGGCATTGAAACTCCTCAACACTGATTGCTTAGGAGTTGTTAGCAGGCAGTCTGGATGGGTTCGCAGAAAGACTCTCACTGCAACTCCAGACTCAAACTTTCGTCAATACTCTCACTGCGAGGCTGACAAGACTAATAAAAACCCCAGTCCCATATCGAAGGGCAGATACCCTTCCAAAGGAACTACTCTGAATTTTCTGACTTTTCTCTGCCATCCTCCTGTGATGAAAGGCAAAGAATGAATGGGGGATGGGGGAAGTGGGAGAGGTATTTAAGCCTTTGGCTGGAGTGTCTTTGCCTCCTCCTGGTGGCCAGCTTCAGTATTTTCCAACAGTAAGGAATGATGCCGTGGACTCTCCTTATATTAAGAAGGAAAACAGCATCTTTGAATTTACTGTACTGTTTTCAGCAATTAAACAGTTCTAGCCACCTAAGAAATTAAAAAAGTTGAAACACTATTTTTTTTAGATGATTCCAAGATTGCCATGTCTGCAATTAAACAGTTCTAGTCACTTGGAAAATTAAAATATGGTACACAAAGCCCACATTTGTAGAAAGTACACCCTTTGGTGCATCAAATGAGGGGCTACATGTATCTCTAGCACATAATTGAGGTGCACAATTAATGGAATATGGTGCTTTGCATAAAAAATCATATTTTTTTTAGCAAAGAGCCATATTCCACTTATTACATTGTCTATTTTTGTGCTAGCAATACATGTGGCCCCATATTTGATGCGCCAAAGGGTGTACTAGACAGAAACATTTAGTTTATATAACATATGCATCATAAGTGAAGGAATCAGTCTGAGTTCATAGAGAACTCAGCTGCTTCCTCAGCACTGAGACGCTTCGCCATAATTCTCTTTACAAAATACATAGATATTTTTAAAGGAATTTTGTCGCTAGAAAATATCTAATTTTTATTGCAAAAAATAAGGTTCTTAGAAGTAAAAATACAGAAGTTTTGAAAGATGGAGAGAGCTGAGTAAAGAGGGTCATCTTCCACACGCTAACAGATTGATTATACAATTCTTTTTTTTAATAGCATTCCTCTACCATTTATTAATTTGTAACCACATTATCCAGATGATCATGGGATTACAAATATAATAGCGGTCCGTATTGTAAAAGGGAATAGTGATCATTTAGCTATAATACAAGTTTATTTTTATAAAATGTATTTTGGGGGTCGCTAGACAATTGTGATCTTTATTTATGTTCCTTTAGAGACCCCCCAAATCCTTACTTTTTTTTACTTTGTTACATTTTTTTTTTTTACTCCCCAAAGACTTATACCATTGCAAAGGGCAGACGATTACCTTTCCAATGGTCGGTCTGCGATACAGGCATCTAAGCAGCATGCCCCCATCTCCCTATATCTGACAATTGTCAGTTTTAGATAAAGTTGCGATATGACGTCATTGTCCGTGACGTCACCGTGAGGGAAGGGAATTATTAAAGGGATATTCCAGCCAAATTTGGAAACCACATGCATTATGGTATTGAACAGAAGCAATTTTGTAATTAAATGCTTCTAATAAAAGCAATAGCTGTTTTAAAAGTGTATTTAAGTATGCACCGTGCACCAGCATTTTAAACACAGCACTTGCTCAGAGCCCATAAGGTGCTTGTACCATCTGGTAATGACTCAATTTGTTAATTGCTGACATGATACAAGCCCCACTGATGATCTGCACAGTTGTATTGTTTAATATGTGGGTGCAGTAACAATATCTCGCTATGCTTCACATGCACGTGCAGAGAAAAAACAAAATTTATGCTTACCTGATAAATTTATTTCTCTTGTGGTGTATCCAGTCCACGGATTCATCCATTACTTGTGGGATATTCTCCTTCCCAACAGGAAGCTGCAAGAGGACACCCAAAGCAGAGTTGTCTATATAGCTCCTCCCCTAACTGCCACTCCCAGTCATTCGACCGAAGACAAGCAAGAGAAAGGAGAAACTATAGGGTGCAGTGGTGACTGTAGTTTAAAAATAAAAAACACCTGCCTTAAAATGACAGGGCGGGCCGTGGACTGGATACACCACAAGAGAAATAAATTTATCAGGTAAGCATAAATTCTGTTTTCTCTTGTAAGGTGTATCCAGTCCACGGATTCATCCATTACTTGTGGGATACCAATACCAAAGCTATAGGACACGGATGAAGGGAGGGACAAGGCAGGCGCTTAAATGGAAGGCACCACTGCCTGTAAGACCTTTCTCCCAAAAATAGCATCCGAAGAAGCAAAAGTATCAAATTTGTAGAATTTAGAAAAAGTATGAAGCAAAGACCAAGTCACCGCCTTACAAATCTGTCCAACAGAAGCCTCATTCTTAAAAGCCCATGTGGAAGCTACCGCTCTAGTGGAATGAGCTTTAATTCTTTCACGAGGCTGCTGGCCAGCAGTCTCATAAGATAAGCGGATTTTACTTCTTAGCCAAAAAGAAAGAGAAGTTGCCGAAGCCTTTTGGCCTCTCCTCTGTCCAGAGTAGACCACAAACAAAGCAGATGTTTGAAAAAAATCCTTCGTAGCTTGTAAATAAAACTTTAAAGCACGAACCACATCAAGATTGTGTAATAGACGTTCCTTCTTTGAAAAAGGATTAAGACATAGGGAAGGAACAACAATCTCCTGATTGAAATTCTTATTAGATACCACCTTAGGCAGAAACCCAGGTTTGGTACGTAACACTACCTTATCTGCATGGAAAATCAGATAAAGGGAATCACACTGTAAAGCAGATAACTCAGAAACTCTTCGAGCTGAGGAGATAGCTACTAAAAATAGAACTTTCCAAGATAAAAGCTTAATATCTATGGAAGGCAAAGGTTCAAATGGAACCCATTGAAGAACTTTAAGAACTAAATTTAAACTCCATGGCGGAGCAACAGGTTTAAACACAGGCTTGATTCTAACTAAAGCCTGACAAAATGCCTGAACGTCTGGAACCTAAGCCAGACGTTTGTGCAAAAGAATAGACAGAGCAGAAATCTGTCCCTTTAAGGAACTAGCCGACAATCCCTTCTCCAATCCTTCTTGGAGAAAAGATAATATCCTAGGAATCCTGACCTTACTCCATGAGTAACCCTTGGATTCACACCAATGAAGATATTTACACCATATCTTATGATAGATTTTCCTGGTGACAGGCTTTCGAGCCTGAATTAAGGTATCAATGACCGACTCGGAAAAACCACGCTTTGATAGAATCAAGCGTTCAATCTCCAAGCAGTCAGACGTAGAGAAATTAGATTTGGATGTTTGAAGGAACCTTGAAGTAGAAGGTCCTGCCTTAGCGGCAGAGTCCACGGTGGAAAGGATGACATGTCCACCAGATCTGCATACCAAGTCCTGCGTGGCCACGCAGGGGCTATCAACATCACCAAAGCTCTCTCCTGCTTGATCTTGGCAATCAGACGAGGGAGCAGAGGAAACAGTGGAAACACATAAGCCAGGCTGAAGGACCAGGGCGCTGCTAGAGCATCTATCAGCGCTGCCTGGGGATCCCTGGACCTGGACCCGTAACAAGGAAGCTTGGCGTTCTGACGAGACACAATGAGATCCAGTTCTGGTTTGCCCCAAAGTTGGATCAACTGGGCAAATACCTCCGGATGGAGCTCCCACTCCCCCGGATGAAAAGTCTGCCGACTTAGAAAATCCGCCTCCCAGTTCTCTACTCCTGGGATATGGATAGCTGAGAGATGGCAAGAGTGAACCTCTGCCCATAGAATTATCTTTGAAACCTCCAACATTGCCAGGGGGCTCCTTGTTCTCCCCTGATGGTTGATATAGGCTACAGTCGTGATGTTGTCCGACTGAAATCTGATGAACCTGACCGCAGCTAGCTGAGGCCAAGCCTGAATAGCATTGAATATCACTCTTAGTTCCAGAATGTTTATCAGAAGGAGGGCCTCCTCCTGAGTCCACGAACCCTGAGCTTTCAGGGAGTTCCAGACTGCACCCTAGCCCAGAAGGCTGGCATCTGTCGTTACTATAGTCCATTCTGGCCTGCGGAAACTCATTCCCTTGGACAGATGGACCTGAGATAGCCACCAGAGAAGAGAATCCCTGGTCTCTTGATCCAGATTTAGTAGAGGGGACAAATCTGTGTAATCCCCATTCCACTGATTGAGCATGCAAAGTTGCAGTGGTCTGAGATGTAGACGGGCAAACAGAACTATGTCCATTGCCGCTACCATTAATCCGATTACCTCCATACACTGAGCCACTGACGGACGAGAAATGGAATAAAGTTTAACGCATAGCCAAGAAGTGGGGTGATAAAAAAAGTGCGAAAGCATAAAAAAATAACAAATTGGAATAATTGTGCTTTATACAAAAAAATTATAACCACCACAAAAAGGGTGGGCCTCATGGACTCTTGCTAATATGAAAGAAATGAATTTATCAGGTAAGTTCTTACATAAATTATGTTTTCTTTCATGTAATTAGCAAGAGTCCATGAGCTAGTGACGTATGGGATAATGACTACCCATGATGTGGATCTTCCACGCAAGAGTCACTAGAGAGGGAGGGATAAAATAAAGACAGCCAATTCCGCAGAAAATAATCCACACAAAGTTTAAATCTTATAATGAAAAAACTGAAATGATAAGCAGAAGAATCAAACTGAAACAGCTGCCTGAAGTACTTTTCTACCAAAAACTGCTTCAGAAGAAGAAAACACATCAAAATGGTAGAATTTAGTAAAAGTATGCAAAGAAGACCAAGTTGCTGCATTGCAAATCTGATCAACCGAAGCTTCATTCCTAAACGCCCAGGAAGTAGAAAACTGACCTAGTAGAATGAGCTGTAATCCTTTGAGGGGGAGTTTTACCCGACTCGACATAAGCATGATGAATCAAAAACTTTAACCAAGATGCCAAAGAAATGGCAGAGGCCTTCTGACCTTTCCTAGAACCGGAAAAGATAACAAATAGACTACAAGTCTTTCGGAAATTTTTAGTAGCTTCAACATAATATTTCAAAGCTCTATCTACATCCAAAGAATGCAACGATCTTTCCTTAGAATTCTTAGGATTAGGACACAATGAAGGAACCACAATTTCTCTACTAATGTTGTTAGAATTCACAACCTTAGGTAAAAATTTAAAAGAAGTTCGCAACACCGCCTTATCCTGATGAAAAATCAGAAAAGGAGACTCACAAGAAAGAGCAGATAATTCAGAAAATCTTCTAGCAGAAGAGATGGCCAAAAGAAACAAAACTTTCCAAGAAAGTAATTTAATGTCCAGCGAATGCATAGGTTCAAACGGAGGAGCTTGAACAGCCCCCAGAACCAAATTCAAACTCCAAGGAGGAGAAATTGACTTAATAACAGGTTTTATACGAACTAAAGCCTGTACAAAACAATGAATATCAGGAAGACTAGCAATCTTTCTGTGGAAAAGAACAGAAAGAGCAGAGATTTGTCCTTTCAAGGAACTTGCAGACAAACCTTTATCCAAACCATCCTGAAGAAACTGTAAAATTCTAGGAATTCTAAAAGAATGTCAAGAAAAATGATGAGAAGAACACCAAGAAATGTAAATCTTCCAGACTCGATAATATATCTTCCTAGATACAGATTTACGAGCCTGTAACATAGTATTAATTACTGAGTCAGAGAAACCTCTATGACTGAGAATCAAGCGTTCAATCTCCATACCTTCAAATTTAAGGATTTGAGATCCTGATGGAAAAAAGGACCTTGCGATAGAAGGTCTGGTCTTAACGGAAGAGTCCACGGTTGGCAAGTGGCCATCCGGACAAGATCCGCATACCAAAACCTGTGAGGCCATGCTGGAGCCACCAGCAGAACAAACGAGCACTCCTTTAGAATCTTGGAAATCACTCTTGGAAGGAGAACTAGAGGCAGAAAGATATAGGCAGGATGATACTTCCAAGGAAGTGACAATGCATCCACTGCCTCCGCCTGAGGATCCCTGGATCTGGACAGATACCTGGGAAGTTTCTTGTTTAGATGAAAAGCCATCAGATCTATTTCTGGAAGTCCCCACATTTAAACAATCTGAAGAAATACCTCTGGGTGAAGAGACCATTCACCCGGATGTAACGTTTGGCGACTGAGATAATCCGCTTCCCAATTGTCTATACCTGGGATATGAACCGCAGAAATTAGACAGGAACTGGATTCCGCCCATACCAGTATTCGAGATACTTCTTTCATAGCCAGAGGACTGTGAGTCCCTCCTTGATGATTGACATATGCCACGGTTGTGACATTGTCCGTCTGAAAACAAATGAACGACTGTCTCTTTAGAAGAGGCCATAACTGAAGAGCTCTGAAAATTGCACGGTGTTCCAAAATGTTGATTGGTAATCTCACCTCCTGAGATTCCCAAACCCCTTGTGCTGTCAGAGACCCCCAAACAGCTCCCCAACCTGTCAGACTTGCATCTGTTGAAATCACAGTCCAGGTCGGAAGAACAAAAGAAGCCCCCTGAACTAAACGATGGTGGTCTGTCCACCACGTCAGAGAGTGTCGTACAAATGGTTTTAAAGATATTAATTGAGATATCCTTGTATAATCCCTGCACCACTGGTTCAGCATACAGAGCTGAAGAGGTCGCATGTGAAAACGAGCAAAGGGAATCGCGTCCGATGCAGCAGTCATAAGACCTAGAATTTCCATGCATAAGGCTACCGAAGGGAATGATTGAGACTGAAGGTTTCGACAAGCTGAAACCAATTTTAGACGTCTCTTGTCTGTCAGAGACAGAGTCATGGACACTGAATCTATCTGGAAACCTAAAAAGGTTACCCTTGTCTGAGGAATCAATGAACTTTTTGGTAAATTGATCCTCCAACCATGTTTTTGAAGAAACAATACAAGTCGATTCGTATGAGATTCTGCTAAATGTGAAGACTGAGCAAGTACCAAGATATCGTCCAAATAAGGAAATACCACAATACCCTGTTCTCTGATTACAGACAGAAGGGCACCGAGAACCTTTGTAAAAATCCTTGGAGCTGTTGCTAGGCCAAACGGCAGAGCCACAAACTGGTAATGTTTGTCTAGGAAAGAGAATCTCAGAAACTGATAGTGATCTGGATGAATCGGAATATGCAGATATGCATCCTGTAAATCTATTGTGGACATATAATGCCCTTGCTGAACAAAAGGCAGGATAGTCCTTATAGTTACCATTTTGAATGTTGGTATCCTTACATAATGATTCAATATTTTTAAATCCAGAACTGGTCTGAAGGAATTCTCCTTCTTTGATACAATAAAGAGATTTGAGTAAAACCCCAGCCCCTGTTCCAGAACTGGAACTGGCACAATTACTCCAGCTAACTCTAGATCTGAAACACATTTCAGAAATGCTTGAGCCTTCACTGGATTTACTGGGACACAGGAAAGAAAAAATCTTCTTGCAGGAGGCCTTATCTTGAAGCCTATTCTGTACCCTTGTGAAACAATGTTTTGAATCCAAAGATTGTGAATCGAATTGATCCAAATTTCTTTGAAAAATCGTAATCTGCCCCCTACCAGCTGGGCTGGAATGAGGGCCGCACCTTCATGTTGACTTGGGAGCTGGCTTTGGCTTTCTAAAAGGCTTGGATTTATTCCAGACTGGAGATGGTTTCCAAACTGATACCGCTCCTGTAGGGGAAGGATCAGGCTTTTGTTCCTTATTGTGACGAAAGGAACGAAAACGATTAGTAGACCTAAATTTACCTTTAGATTTTTTATCCTGTGGTAAAAAAAGTTCCTTTCCCCCCAGTAACAGTTGAAATAATGGAATCCAACTGTGAACCAAATAATTTATTACACTGGAAAGAAAGGGAAAGCAAAGTTGACTTGGAAGACATATCAGCATTCCAAGTTTTAAGCCATAAAGCTCTTCTAGCTAAAATAGCTAGAGACATATACCTGACATCAACCCTAATGATATCAAATATGGCATCACAAATAAAATTATTAGCATGTTGAAGAAGATTAACAATGCTATGAGAATTATGATCTGTTACTTGCTGCGCTAAAGCTTCCAACCAAAAAGTTGAAGCTGCAGCAACATCCGCTAAAGATATAGCAGGTCTAAGAAGATTACCCGAACATAAGTAAGCTTTTCTTAGAAAGGATTCAATCTTCCTATCTAAAGGATCCTTAAAGGAAGTACTATCTGCCGTAGGAATAGTAGTACGTTTAGCAAGAGTAGAGACAGCCCCATCAACCTTAGGGATTTTGTCCCAAAACTCTAATCTGTCAGATGGCACAGGATATAATTGCTTAAAACGTTTAGAAGGAGTAAATGAATTACCCAAATTATTCCATTCCCTGGAAATTACTTCAGAAATAACATCAGGGACAGGAAAAACTTCTGGAATAACTACAGGAGATTTAAAAACCTTATTTAAACGTTTAGATTTAGTATCAAGAGGACCAGAATCCTCTATTTCTAATGCAATTAAGACTTCTTTAAGTAAAGAACGAATAAATTCCATTTTGAATAAATATGAAGAATTATCAGCATCAACCTCTGAAACAGAATCCTCTGAACCAGAGGAATTATTATCAGAATCACAATGATGATGTTCATTTAAAAATTCATCTGAAAAATAAGACGTTTTAAAAGACCTTTTACGTTTACTAGAAGGAGGAATAACAGACATAGCCTTCTTAATGGATTTAGAAACAAAATCTCTTATGTTAACAGGAACACTCTGAGTATTAGATGTTGATGGAACAGCAACAGGTAATGTAACATTACTAAAGGAAATATTATCTGCATTAACAAGTTTGTCATGACATTCATTACAAACAACAGCTGGAGGAACAGATACCATAAGTTTACAGCAAATACACTTAACTTTGGTAGATCCAGCATCAGGCAGCGATTTTCCAGAAGTATCTTCTGATTCAGGATCAATCTGAGACATCTTGCAATATGTAAAAGAAAAAACAACATATAAAGCAAAATTGATCAAATTCCTTAAATAACAGTTTCAGGAATGGGAAAAAATGCCAGTGAACAAGCTTCTAGCAACCAGAAGCAAATAAACAATGAGACTTAAATAATGTGGAGACAATAAAGACGCCCATATTTTTTGGCGCCAAAAAAGACGCCCACATTATTTGGCGCCTAAATGCTTTTAGCGCCAAAAATGACGCCACATCCGGTAACGCCAACATTTTTGGCGCAAACACGTCAAAAATGACGCAACTTCCGGCGACAAGTACGACGCCGGAAATAACAAAGAAAAATTTTTGCACCAAAAAAGTCTGCGCCAAGAATGACGCAATAAAATGAAGCATTTTCAGCCCCCGCGAGCCTAACAGCCCACAGGGAAAAAAGTCAAATTTTAAGGTAAGAAAATTGATTATTCAAATGCATTATCCCAAATAATGAGACTGACTGTCTGAAATAAGTAATATTGAACATCCTGAATCAAGGCAACATCTCCAAAACACTGTGAAGGCAACTCCATAGACCTGGTCTTCACAAATCTCTGTGCTGTTTCCAACTCCCTTAACTTTCCCTTTCCTCTCTCTGACCACCATCTATTAACTTTCTCTCTCAATCTACCTGCTACATCTTTGCAAGCCCCCAAAAAACTGCTACCTCACAGAAATTTAAATGACTTGGATCTCACAGACTTTTCCACTCAGCTGAGTCCTCTGCTCTCTGACATTTCATCCCTCTCTTGTCCAACCCTCGTGACTCTACAGTATAATTCTGCACTAAAATCAACACTTGACAAAACTGCACCCTCCACTCTTCGACGTACATCAATCACTCGACGGCAACCGTGGCACACTAAGCAGACCAGATATCTTCAGCGATGCTCACGGGCCGCTGAACGGCAGTGGAGGAAATCACGCACCTTTGCTGATTTCCAACATTATAAATTCACCCTTAAGTCCTACAACTCTGCGCTCAGCCTGGCAAAACAAGTCTATTTCTCCTCTCTCGTGTCATCTCACGCATCCAACCCCAGAAAACTGTTCTCAACCTTTAACTCCCTTCTACGTCCGCCTGCCCCCCCACCCACTACCAACCTCACTGCTCAAATTATTGCTGATCACTTCAAAAATAAAATTGACACCATTAGAAAAGAGATCTGCACCTCGCACCCCGCAATCCTACCCACCCCTTCTATTAACAAAAATCTATGCTATTTCCCTCCTGTAACAGAGGAAGAAGTCTCTGCACTCCTATCCTCAGCTCATCTCACAACCTGCCCATTTGACCCTATTCCTTGACGACTTATTCCCCCTCTCTCTGCTTCACTAACCCCTACCCTAACTCATCTCTTTAACCAATCCCTCACTACTGGCACATTTCCTGACACATTCAAGCATGCGTCAATCATACCAATCCTAAAAGAGCCCTCGCTTGACCCCTCCACGCCTTCTAACTATCGACCGGTCTCCTTACTTCCCTTTGCTTCAAAATTATTGGAACGACTAGTCTATAATCGGCTAACTCAATTTCTCACAACTAACTCCTTACTTGATCCACTACAATCTGGTTTCCGCCCTAAACACTCAACAGAAACCGCTCTTGCTAAAGTAACAAATGACCTGTTATCAGACAAAGCAAAAGGCCATTACTCATTACTAATTCTTCTTGACCTGTCCGCAGCTTTTGACACAGTTGACCATCCTCTCCTCCTAAAAATACTACATTAATTTGGCATCCGAGACACAGCCCTCTCCTGGTTTGCATCATATCTTTCAAACCGCTCGTTTTCAGTTTCCTTTAACAACATATCTTGTGATCCTATGCCTCTCTCAGTTGGAGTACCGCAAGGCTCTGTCTTAGGTCCCTTGCTTTTCTCTCTTTATACATCCTGCCTTGGAAAACTTATAGCCTCCTTTGGATTCCAGTACCACCTATATGCTGATGATACCCAAATCTATCTTTCCTCTCCTGATATCTCTCCCTCTTTACTCAACCAGATTTCTGACTGCCTCTCTGCAATTTTCTCCTGGATGTCTTCACACTACCTCCAACTCAATCTGTCCAAAACTGAGCTGCTTCTTATTCCCCCCTCTTCGAGACATCCGACACCTGAAATTTCTCTGATGGTTGGAGACTCTATTCTCAACACCTCACCCCAGGTCCACTGCCTTGGGGTCACACTAGACTCAGAACTCACATTCAACCCACATATACAAACGCTTACCAAATCCTGCCGGTCACACCTACGCAACATTTCCAGAATTCGTCCCTTCCTTACTCAAAATACTACAAAAATACTTATTCATTCCCTCATCCTGTCACGCATTGATTATTGCAATCTACTCTTAAATGGCCTTCCAAAACACCGCCTCTCCTCCCTCCAATCTATTATGAATGCTTCTGCTAGACTCATCCACCTAAGCCGACGATCTACATCAGCTGCTCCGCTCTGCCAGTCTCTACACTGGCTCCCCATACACTCCAGAATACAATTTAAAGTATTAGCCCTAACCTACAAAGCACTCAACAGTCTAACTCCCAACTATATCTCCTCTCTCATCGTGAAATACTCCCCATCCCGTCCTCTTCGATCATCCTCTGACCTACGTCTCTACACTCCTGTTATCTCTACATCCCACTCCCGCCTCCAAGACTTCGCACGTGCTGCTCCTGTCCTCTGGAACTCTCTACCCCGCTCCCTCAGACTGTCTCCAACCTTGTATAGCTTCAGAAGATCCTTGAAAACCCACCTATTCAGAGAGGCTTACCATCTCTCCTCCATCCCGCATCCGAACCAAGCTAATACATGTACATGAACTGCCTGACTCACTGCTGCAAATACAACGATGTAACAAGCTACCCCAACCTTATGTCTCTGCACCCTTAACCTATAGACTGTGAGCTCTCCGGAGCAGGGCCCTCTTCCTCCTGTGCTAGATTTGTTTAGTCTTGTTATGTTTTGTATTGTATCACAAATCTTTGTCATTGTATACCCCTATCATTGTACCCAGCGCTACGGAATTTGGCGGCGCTATACAAATAAATGATAATAATAATAATAAGGCAAATAAATGTTTAAACACAAATATTTAGAACTTTATATAAAAGTGCCCAACCATAGCTTAGAGTGTCACAAAAATAAGACTTACTTACCCCAGGACACTCATCTACATGTAGTAGAAAGCCAAACCAGTACTGAAACGAGAATCAGTAGAGGTAATGGTATATATAAGAGTATATCGTCGATCTGAAAAGGGAGGTAAGAGATGAATCTCTACGACCGATAACAGAGAACCTATGAAATAGACCCCGTAGAAGGAGATCATTGAATTCAAATAGGCAATACTCTCTTCACATCCCTCTGACATTCACTGCACGCTGAGAGGAAAACCGGGCTCCAAGCTGCTGCGGAGCGCATATCAACGTAGAATCTAGCACAAACTTACTTCACCACCTCCACAGGAGGCAAAGTTTGTAAAACTGAATTGTGGGTGTGGTGAGGGGTGTATTTATAGGCATTTTGAGGTTTGGGAAACTTTGCCCCTCCTGGTAGGAATGTATATCCCATACGTCACTAGCTCATGGACTCTTGCTAATTACATGAAAGAAAGTCTGCCCCCCACTAGATCCGGTCCCGTATCGGGGGCTACTCCTTCATGCTGTCTTAGAGGCAGCAGCAGGCTTTTTGGCCTGTTTCCCCTTGTTCCAAGCCTGGTTAGGTCTCCAGACTGGCTTGGACTGGGCAAAATTTCCCTCGTTTTGTAGAAGAGGAAGATGAAGCTGCGCCACTCTTGAAGTTGCGAAAGGAACGAAAATTAGTCTGTTTGGTCCTTAACTTGTTGGATCTATCCTGGGGAAGGGCATGGCCTTTTCCTCCAGTAATATCAGAAATGATCTCCTTCAGTCCAGGCCCAAATAGGGTCTGCCCTTTGAAGGGGATCTTGAGAAGTTTAGACTTTGAAGTAACGTCAGCTGACCAGGATTTAAGCCATAGCGCCCTACGTGCCTGAATGGCAAAACCTGAATTTTTAGCCGTTAGCTTGGTTAAATGAAAAACGGCGTCAGAAATAAATTAATTGGCTAACTTAAGAGCTTTAAGCCTGTCAAGGATATCATCCAACAGGGTCTCTACCTGTAAAGCCTCCTCCAGAGACTCGAACCAGAAAGCCGCTGCAGCAGTGACTGGGGCAATGCATGCAAGAGGCTGGAGAATACAACCTTGTTGTATAAAGATTTTCTTAAGGAAACCCTCTAATTTCTTATCCATAGGATCTAGGAAAGCACAACTGTCCTCGACAGGAATAGTTGTACGCTTATCTAGGGTAGAGACTGCTCCCTCCACCTTAGGGACCGTCTGCCACAAGTCCCGTGTAGCGGCATCTATAGGAAACATTTTCTTAAAAGCAGGAGGGGGAGAGAATGGCACACCTGGTCTATCCCATTCCTTAGTAATAATTTCTGAAAACCTCTTAGGGATTGCAAAAACATCAGTGTAAACAGGCACTGCAAAGTATTTGTCCATTTTACACAATTTCTCTGGGATTACAATGGTGTCACAGTCATCCAGAGTCGCTAAAACCTCCCTGAGCAACGGAGGTGTTCAAGCTTAAATTTAAATGCTGTCATTTCAGAGTCAGACTGAAGTAACGCCTTCCCTGAATCAGAGAAGTCACCCACAGATAGAAGCTCTCCTGCTTCAACTTCTGCACATTGTGAGGGTATATCAGACATAGCTACTAAAGCGTCAGAGAGCTCTGTATTTGTTCTAGCCCCAGAGCTGTCCCGCTTTCCTTGTAACCCTGGCAGTTTGGACAATACCTCTGTGAGGGTATGATTCATAACTGCCGCCATGTCTTGTAAAGTAAACGCATTGGACGCGCTAGATGTAATTGGGGTCCCTTGAGCGGGAGTTATAGGTTCTGACACGTGGGGAGAGCTAGATGGCATAACCTCCCTTTTGTCAGTATCAGAAACCTCAGGTGATAAATCTTTAAAAGCCATAATATGGTCTTTATAACTTATATAAAGGTCAGTGCATTTGGTACACATTCTAAGAGGGGGTTCCACAATGGATTCTAAACATAATGAACAAGGAGTTTCCTCTATGTCAGACATGTTTAACAGACTAGTAATGAGACCAGCAAGCTTGGAAAACACTTTAATAAATGTGAAAAAAGCAATAATAAAAAACGGTACTGTGCCTTTAAGAGAAAAAAACTACCACATAAACTGCAAAACAGTGAAAAAAAATTTTTTACAGTGTGTATAAGGGACTAAAGCAGCATTGCACCCACTTGCAAATGGATGATTAACCCCTAAGGCCCAAAAACGAATTAGAAAAACATTAAACCTGTTAACAGTCAAACACACTGCCACAGCTCTGCTGTGGCTCCTACCTGCCCTTAAAAATGATTTTTGCAGGAACAAAACCCTCTATAGAGGTCCTATAAGCCAGAGGACTCCTTCAGGGAAGCTGGATGTCTCAGACTGAAAACGAAAATAGGCCCCTCCCACCATGCACTCAAAGTCAGAGGGCCTTAAAAAAGTACTCCTAGGAGTAATCTAACAAGCCATGTGGAAACTAGGCCCCAAATAAAGATTTATCACCCTCAGAGAAAAAACGTTTTTATTTATAAATCATGCAAACGTTTTTTACACTAAGTAATATAGGTATTAACATGAATATTATCCCTTTTTGCAAGCATGATCCCAGTTGTTGTTAAATCACTGTATCAGGCTTACCTTAAATATACCAGGCACTGTCAGCATTTTCTAGACCTTATCTCTCTAGAAAAAAATATACTGAACATACCTCAAAGCAGGCAATCTGCAGACCGTCCCCACAACTGAAGTTTTCTTTCCATACTCTTCAGTTATGTGTGAGAACAGCAATGGACCTTAGTTACAAACCACTAAGATCATCAAACCTCCAGGCAGAAGTCTTCTTCCAATTTCTGCCTGAGAGTAAAAACAGTACAACGCTGGAACCGTTTAAAAATAACAAACTTTTGATTGAAGGTAAAAACTACACTAAGTCACCACATCTCTCTTGATACTTCCTTTCTTGTCGAGAGCTGCAAGAGAATGACTGGGGGTGGCAGTTAGGGGAGGAGCTATATAGACAGCTCTGCTGTGGGTGTCCTCTTGCAGCTTCCTGTTGGGAAGGAGAATATCCCACAAGTAATGGATGAACCCGTGGACTGGATACACCTTTACAAGAAAAAATGGTACTGTGCCTTTAAGGGAAAAAAACAATCACATAAACTGCAAAACAGTGAAAAAAAGCAGTAAACTCTACAAAATTTTTACAGTGTGTATAATAGACTAAAATAGCATTGCACCCACTTGCAAATGGATGATTAACCCCTCAGGCTCAAAAATGGATCAGAAAAACGATAAAACCGTTATAAACAGTCACAAGCAAACTGCCACAGCTCTACTGTGGCTCCTACCTGCCCTTAAAACGACTTTTGTTGGAACAAAAACCCTTTACAGAGGTCCTATGTGTCAGGGGACTCCTTCAGGGAAGCTGGATGTCTCAGACTGCAAAAACTACTGCACAATTAGAGCGTGAAAATAGGCCCCTCCCACCATGCACTCAAAGTGAAAGGGCCATAAATAACTACTCCTAGGAGAAATCTAAACAGCCATGTGGAAAACTAGGCCCCAATAAAGATTTATCACCTTCAGTAAAAAACGTTTTTCTCCAACATTGGTGTGTCCGGTCCACGGCGTCATCCAATACTTGTGGGATATTCTCCTCCCCTACAGGGAAAGGCAAGGAGAGCACATAGCAAGAGCTGTCCATATAGCTCCCCCTCTGGCTCCGCCCCCCAGTCATTCTCCTTGCCGCTCTGAACAAGGGAACTACCCCCAAGGGGAAGGTTCCGCATTTCTCACTTATCTTCAAACCAAATAAGTAGACAGGCATTCTTACATTGTGTAGAAGACCTGTTAAAGATGGGGGTGATACACCCAGTTCCAACTGTGGAACAAGGTCAGGGGTTTTTACTCAAATTTTCAAACCAATTCTGGATTTAAAAATTCTAAACAAATTTCTCAGAGTTCCATCGTTCTAAATGGAAACCATTCGAAAAATTTTACCTACAATCCATGAGGGTCAATATATGACTACCATGGATTTAAAGGAGGCGTATCTACATATTCCTATCCACAAAGATCATCATCAGCTCCTAAGGTTCGCCTTTATGGACAAACATTATCAGTTCGTGGCTCTCCCATTCGGACTAGCCACTGCTCCCAGAATTTTCACAAAGGTGCTCGGGTCCCTTCTAGCGGTTCTAAGACCAAAGGGCATTGCAGTGGCACCTTATCTGGACGACATTCTAATTCAAGCGTCGTCTCTTTCCACGGCAAAGGCTCATACAGACATTGTTCTATCCTTTCTCAGATCTCACGGGTGGAAGGTGAACGTAGAAAAGAGTTCTCTGTCTCCGTCGACAAGAGTTCCCTTTTTGGGAACACTAATAGATTCTTTTGAAATGAAGATCTTCCTGACAGAAATCAGAAAGTCAAAGCTTCTAAACGCTTGTCAAGTTCTTCTCTCTATTCTGCAGCCTTCCATAGCTCAGTGCATGGAAGTAGTAGGGTTGATGGTTGCAGTGATGGACATAGTTCCTTTTGCTCGAATTCACCTAAGACCATTACAACTGTGCATGCTCTAGTAGACAGGATCACCTGTCTCAGGGATTGAGTTTCTGCAGACCAAAGTGGGTCATTGTCACGACCGACGCCAGTCTATCAGGCTGGGGCGCGGTCTGGGATTCCCTGAAAACTCAGGGTTTATGGTCTTGGGAAGAGTCTCTTCTCCCGATCAACATCCTGGAACTGAGAGCGATATTTAATGCTCTCCAGGCTTGGCCTCATCTAGCGAAGGCCGGATACATAAGATTCCAGTCAGACAACATGACGACTGTAGCTTACATCAACCATCAGGAAGGAACAAGGAGTTCCTTGGCGATGAGAGAGGTATCCAAAATCATCAAATGGGCGGAGGATCACTCCTTCCACCTATCTGCAATCCATTTCCCAGGAATACACAACTGGGAGGCGGATTATCTGAGTCGTCAGATTTTCTATCCGGGGGAGTGGGAACTCCACCCGGAGGTGTTTGCCCAGTTGACTCAATTATGGGGCATTCCAGACATGGATCTGATGGCGTCTCGTCAGAACTTCAAGGTTCCTGGCTACGGGTCCAGATCCAGGGATCCCAAGGCCGCTCTAGTGGATGCATTAGTGGCGCCTTGGTCGTTCAACCTAGCTTATGTGTTTTCACCATTCCCTCTCCTTCCCAGGCTTGTAGCCAGGATCAAACAGGAGAAGGCCTTGGTGATTCTGATAGCTCCTGCGTGGCTGCGCAGGACTTGGCATGCAGACCTGGTGAATATGTCATCGGCTCCACCATGGAAGCCACCTTTGAGACAGGATCTTCTAGTACAAGGTCCATTCGAACATCCAAATCTAATTTCTCTGCAGCTGACTGCTTGGAAATTGAACGTTTGATTCTATCCAAGCGTGGGTTTTCAGATTCAGTAATAGATACTCTGGTCCAAGCCAGAAAACCTGTGACTAGAAAGATTTACCATAAAATATGGAAAAGATATATCTGTTGGTGTGAATCCAAGGGATTCTCCTGAAGTAAGATTAAAATTCCTAAGATCCTCTCCTTTCTCCAAGAGGGTTTGGATAAGGGATTGTCAGTGAGTCCTCTAAAAGGACAGATTTCTTCTTTATCTGTCTTGTTATACAAACGACTGGCAGCTGTGCCAGAGGTACATGCTTTTGTACAGGCTTTGGTCAGAATCAAACCTGTTTACAGACCCTTGACTCCTTGGAGTCTAAATTTAGTTCTTTCAGTTCTTCAGGGGGTTCCGTTTGAACCCTTACATTCCATAGATATCAAGTTGCTATCTTGGAAAGTTCCGTTTTTGGTTGCTATTTCTTCTGCTAGAAGAGTTTCTGAATTATCTGTTTTGCAGTGTGATCCACCCTATCTGGTGTTCCATTCAGATAAGGTTATTTTGCGTACCATGCCTGGTTTTCTTCCAAAAGTTGTTTCCAACAAGAATATTAACCAGGAAATAGTTGTTCCTTCTCTGTGCCCGAATCCAGTTTCGAAGAAGGAACGTTTGTTACAAAATTTAGATGTAGTCCATGCTTTAAAGTTCTATTTAGAAGCAACAAAGAATTTTAGACAAACCTCATCCTTGTTTGTCGTTTACTCTGGTAAGAGGAGAGGACAAAGAGCTACTGCTACCTCTCCTCCTTTCTGGCTGAAAAGCATTATCCGATTGGCTTATGAGACTGCCAGACGGCAGCCTCCTGAACAAATCACAACTCACTCCACTAGGGCTGTGGCTTCCACATGGGCCTTCAAGAACGAGGTTTCTGTTAATCAGATATGTAAGGAAGCGATTTGGTCTTCTCTACTCACTTTTGCCAAATTTTACAAATTTGATATTTTTGCTTCTTGAGAGGCTGTTTTTGGGAGAAAGGTTTTGCAAGCCGTGGTGCCTTCAGTTTAGGTAACCTGATTTGCTCCCTCCCTTCATCCGTGTCCTAAAGCTTTGGTATTGGTTCCCACAAGTAATGGATGACGCCGTGGACCAGACACACCAATGTTGGAGAAAACCGAATTTATGCTTACCTGATAAATTACTTTCTCCAACGGTGTGTCCGGTCCACGGCCCGCCCTGGTTTTTTTAATCAGGTTTGAAATTTTTTTTTTCTTTTTCTTTATACACTACAGTCACCACGGCACCCTATAGTTTCTCCTTTTTCTCCTAACCGTCGGTCGAATGACTGGGGGGGCGGAGCCAGAGGGGGAGCTATATGGACAGCTCTTGCTGTGTGCTCTCCTTGCCTTTCCCTGTAGGGGAGGAGAATATCCCACAAGTAATGGATGACGCCATGGACCGGACACACCGTTGGAGAAAGTAATTTATCAGGTAAGCATAAATTCTGTTTTTATATATCATGCAAACGTTTTATATACTAAGTAATAAGAGCAATTAACATGAATATTACCCTTTACTGCAAGCAGGATCCCAGTCGTTTGTTAAATCACTGTAACCAGGCTTACCTTAAATATATCAGGCACTGTCAGCATTTTCTAGACCTTATCATCTCTCTAGAAAAAAATATACTGAACATACCTCAGAGCAGGTAATTCTGCAGGCCATTCTCCCAGCTGAAGTTTTCCCATACTCTTCAGTTATGTGTGAGAACAGCAGTGGACCTTCGTTACAAACCACTAAGATCATCAAAAACCTCAGGCAGAACTCTTCTTCTAATTTCTGCCTGAGGCAAAAACAGTACAACGCCAGGACCGTTTAAAAATAACAAACTTTTGATTGAAGATAAACTACACTAAGTCACCACATATCTCTTGATACTTCCTTTCTTGTCGAGAGCTGCAAGAGAATGACTGGGAGTGGCAGTTAGGGGAGGAGCTATATAGACAGCTCTGCTGTGGGTGTCCTCTTGCAGCTTCCTGTTGGGAAGGAGAATATCCCACAAGTAATGGATGAATCCGTGGACTGGATACACCATACAAGAGAAATGTTAACACTAAAACACTGATAACTTTTACTAGAAGCATTTTGCCAATTCATGTATATTGCAAATATGTTTCTATTCAAAGATGTAATAAATCTATGTACATTGAAATTTTGACTGGAATGTCCCTTTAACTAACTACCTATTTAAAAATAAATACAAATACAAATGTGAAATAAAAATATAACCTAAGCTTAAAATAAAAAAACCTAACATTACTAAAAATAAAAACTACAATTACAAGAAATAATAAAACACTAAAATTACAAAAAATAAAAAAAACATAATTTATGTAAGAACTTACCTGATAAATTCATTTCTTTCATATTGGCAAGAGTCCATGAGCTAGTAACGTATGGGATATACATTCCTACCAGGAGGGGCCAAGTTTCCCAAACCTCAAAATGCCTATAAATACACCCCTCAACACACCCACAATTCAGTTTAACGAATAGCCAAGAAGTGAGGTGATAAGAAAGGACCGAAAGCATCAAACAACGAATTGGAATAATTGTGCTTTATACAAAAAAAATCATAACCACCACAAAAAAGGTTGGGTCTCATGGACTCTTCCCAATATGAAAGAAATGAATTTATCAGGTAAGTTCTTACATAAATTATGTTTTCTTTCATGTAATTGGCAAGAGTCCATGAGCTAGTGACGTATGGGATAGCAGATACCCAAGATGTGGAACTTCCACGCAAGAGTCACTAGAGAGGGAGGGATAAAATAAAGACAGCCAATTCCGCTGAAAAAATAATCCACAACCCAAATCAAAAAGATTTAATCTTATAATGAAAAAAAACTGAAATTATAAGCAGAAGAATCAAACTGAAACAGCTGCCTGAAGTACTTTTCTACCAAAAACTACTTCAGAATAAGAAAAAACATCAAAATGGTAGAATTTAGTAAAAGTATGCAAAGAAGACCAAGTTGCTGCTTTGCAAATCTGATCAACAGAAGCTTCATTCTTAAAAGCCCAGGAAGTAGAAACTGACCTAGTAGAATGAGCCGTATACCTTTGAGGCGGGGATTTACCCGACTCCATATAAGCATGATGAATCAAAGACTTTAACCAAGATGCCAAAGAAATGGCAGAAGTCTTCTGACCTTTCCTAGAACCAGAAAAGATACCAAATAGACTAGAAGTCGTCCTGAAATCTTTAGTAGCTTCAACATAATATTTCAAAGCTCTTACTACATCCAAAGAATGTAAAGATCCAGAGAATTCTTAGGATTAGGACACAAAGAAGGGAGAACAATTTCTCTACTAATGTTGTTAGAATTCACAACTTTAGGTAAAAAATTAAATGAAGTCCACAACACCGCCTTATCCTGATGAAAAATCAGAAAAGGAGATTCACAAGAAAGAGTAGATAACTCAGAAACTCTTCTAGCAGAAGAGATGGCCAAAAGGAATAAAACTTTCCAAGAAAGTAATTTAATATCCAGAGAATGCATAGGTTCAAACGGAGGAGCCTGTAAAGCCCTCAGAACCAAATTAAGACCCCAAGGAGGAGAAATTGACTTAATGACAGGCTTAATACGAACCAAAGCCTGTACAAAACAATGAATATCAGGATGTTTAGCAATCTTTCTGTGAAAAAGTACAGAAAGAGCAGAGATTTGTCCTTTCAAGGAACTTGCAGACAAACCCTTATCCAAACCATCTTGAAGAAATTCTAAAAGAATGCCAAGAGAATTTATGTGAAGAACACCAAGAAATGTAAGTCTTCCAGACTCGCTAATAAATCTTTCTAGACACAGATTTACGAGCCTGTAACATAGTATTAATCACTGAGTCAGAGAAACCTCTATGACTAAGTATTAAGAGTTAAATCTCCATACATTCAAATTTAATGATTTGAGATCCTGATGGAAAAATGGGCCTTGAGACAGAAGGTCTGGCCTTAACGGAAGTGTGAAAGGCCCCTGGCGGCTGAAACGCGTAGATTTTCCGATTGCTCCTGTGTACAAGACCTATCTAATTGTCAACTACAGATTGGATACGTAAGTAGGTAGGACAGGTACATTGAGCAGCTATCAAAACTTGGTTTGAGCTGGCTCTATATTTGTAATTCCTGCCCCGGGACCTACTCATACTAATCCATCTGTGTAATCAACATTCTGTTTGGAACTTCGGTTCTTTACCACACCCTGTGTGATCATCAAAGAGTTACCTACACCGGAACACCTTTTGCATTACAGCCCAGAACTGTTTGTGTGCACACGTGGATCACAGTATCCCCCACCACTTGCAGAGAACGCTGCACTAACTTCCAACACCGAGGAAAGGAGGACATATAAAACCCAGAGTCTCTGGTTACAAGTTTGCAAAGAATAGCTATTCTTTGGACATTGTTGCGTTTTTAACAGGACGATACAGGTTTAAGAATCTTATGTACCCCTTTTTTGTTATTAATTGCTCCAGATGAGAACACATATTTGTATACATTTTAACATTGTCATTTCTCACTGTTTACATTGTGTTTGTTTTTAGATGCCGGCATCGTTATTTTTATTGATGTTATATTAACTTAAGTAATAAATATTATTTTATTCAATTAGTTTGATCTGTTCAAACTGCTTTCCTACCATTTATATCGGACTAGTTTATTGCTATTTACCCATATCGGCTATATCTAATAGCATATACACACCTTTTATTAGAGTCCCCTAGTTATCACTAGGATTTACAATTAATACTAGAGTTCTTACATAAGTAATCACTTTTTATTTTTTCAATTCCCCCAATTTCACTCTCTTAGCTCTCCTTTGTTGAGCGCCACCCCAGAATAATAATCTTCTTTGTTCTGTATCTAATTTGGTTTTTAGAGGTTAAACCATTTGTTTTCTCTGGGATTTGGCATTAGAGTTGTTGAGTGTTGTATCTTCATAAACATTTACATTTTTTCAATACTTAACGGAAATGTCCAAGGTTGGCAACTTGCTATCCGGACGAGATCCGCATACCAAAACCTGTGTGGCCATGCTGGAGCCACCAGCAGTACAAACGAATGCTCCATTAGGATTTTGGAAATCACTTTTGGAAGAAGAACTAGAGGCGGAAAGATATAAGCAGGTTGATAATTCCAAGGAAGTGACAACACATCCACCGTTTCCGCCTGAGGATCCCTGGATCTGGACAGATACGTGGGAAGTTTCTTGTTTAGATGAGAGGCCATCAGATCTATTTCTGGAAGTCCCCAGATTTGAACAATCTGAAGAAATACCTCTGGGTGAAGAGACCATTCACCCGGATGTAACGTCTGGCGACTGAGATAATCCGCTTCCCAATTGTCTATACCTGGGATGTGAACCGCAGAAATTAGACAGGAGCTGGATTCCGCCCATACAAGTATCCGAGATACTTCTTTCAAAGCCTGAGGACTGTGAGTCCCCCCTTGATGATTGACATATGCCACGGTTGTGACATTGTCTGTCTGAAAACAAATAAACGATTCTCTCTTCAGAATAGGCCAGAACTGAAGAGCTCTGAAAATCGTTCCAAAATGTTGATTGGTAATCTCGCCTCCTGAGATTCCCAAACCCCCTGCACTGTCAGAGATCCCCATACAGCTCCCCAACCTGAAAGACTCGCATCTGTTGAGATCACAGTCCAGGTTGGACGAAGAAAAGAGGCCCCTTGAACTAAACGATGGTGATCTAACCACCAAGACAGAGAAGAACGAACATTGGGATTTAAGGATATTAATTGTGATATCTTTGTATAATCCCTGCACCATTGGTTCAGCATACAAAGATGGAGAGATCTCATGTGAAAACGAGCAAAAGGGATTGCGTCCAATGCAGCAGTCATGAGACCTAAAATTTCCATGCAAACTTACTTCACCACCTCCATGGGAGGCAAAGTTTGTAAAACTGAATTGTGGGTGTGGTGAGGGGTGTATTTATAGGCATTTTGAGGTTTGGGAAACTTTGCCCCTCCTGGTAGGAATGTATATCCCACACGTCACTAGCTCATGGACTCTTGCTAATTACATGAAAGAAATTATCAAATTCCTTAAATGAGTGTTTCAGGAATGGGAAAAAATGCAAAACAAAACAAGCCTCTAAAAACCAGAAGCAACTAAAAAGTGAGACTGAAATAATGTGAAAAAAACTGGCGCCAAGTATGACGCCCACATTTTTGGCGGCAAGTATAACGCCCACATTTTTTGGCGCCAAGAATGACGCCCATATTTTTTGGCGCCAAAATTGTCCGCAACACACATACGTCAAAAATGACGCAACAGTGCGAAAACTTCCGGTGTCAACTATGACGCCGGAAATTATGAAATTTTTGCGCCAAAAATTATGCAAAAAATTTAAGCCTTTTCTGCACCCGCGAGCCTAACAGCCCGCAATTTAGGAAAAAAGTAAATTGAAAGATTTTTAAGGTAAGAAAAATATAAATTCATATGCATTTTCCCAAAAAAATGAAACTGACAGTCTGAAAGAAGGAATACTGATTATCCTGAATCATGGCAAATATAAGTTTAACACATATATTTAGAACTTTACATATAAAGTGCCCAACCATAGCTTAGAGCGTCATGAATAAAATAAGACTTACTTACCCAGAGACACTCATCTACATATAGTAGATAGCGAAACCAGTACTGAAACGAGAATCAGTAGAGGTAATGGTATATGAGTATATCTTCGATCTGAAAAGGGAGGTAGGAGAAGAAATCTCTACGACCGATAACAGAGAACCTATGAAATAGATCCCCTAGAGGAAGACCATGGTATTCAAATAGGCAATACTCTCTTCACATCCCTCTGACATTCACTGCACTCAGAGGAAAACCGGGCCTGCTGTGAAGCGCATATCAACGTAGAAATCTAGCACAAACTTACTTCACCACCTCCATGGGAGGCAAAGTTTGTAAAACGGAATTGTAGGTGAGGTGAGGGGTGTATTTATAGGCATTTTGAGGTTTGGGAAACTTTGCCCCTCCTGGTAGGAATGTATATCCCATACGTCACTAGCTCATGGACTCTTGCCAATTACATGAAAGAAACTACCATTACAAAAAATAAACAAAATTATCCAAAACAATAAAAATTATTCCTATTCTAATACCCCGTTTAAAAAAAAAAAACACCCCAAAATAAAAAAATCCTAATCTATAATTTAAGGGGCCTTTTGTAGGGCATTGCCCTAAAGTTAATATAGTTTAATTTAGGTTGTTGTGATGTGGGGGGCGGCAGTGTAGGGGTTAATAGGTTTAGTTAGTGTTGGCAATGTGGGGGCGGCAGTTTAGGGGTCAATAAGTTATTTAGTGTTTTAGTTAGTGTCGGCCATGTTGGGGAACTACTGTTTAGAGGTTAATAGGTTTTGTAAGTGTCAGCGATGTCGGGGAACTGCGGTTTAGGGGTTAATAGGTTTAGTTAGTGTTGGCAATGTTTGGGAATGGTGGTTTAGGGGTTAATAGGTTTAGTTAGTGTTTCAGTTAGTGTTAGCGATATCGGGGAGCTGCAGTTTAGGGGTTAATAGGTTTATTCGTGTAGGCTATATCGGGGAACTGCGGTTTAGGGGTTAATAGGTTTTGTTAGTGTCAGTGATGTCGGGGAACAGCGTTTTGGAGTATAATAGGTTTAGTTAGTGTTGGCTGTGGGGGGCGGCGGTTGAGTGGTTAATAGGATTAGTTAGTGTTGGCGATGTGGGGGGACAGCGGTTTAGGGATTAATAGCTTTATTTAGTGTCATCGATGTGGGTGGCAGCAGCAGTTTTAAATAATTTTGTTTCACAAATCGGCAGCATAGTAGTTATGTTTAGTTAAATCATTTTTTAGGATCCTTTCGTTTTTTTCAGATCCATTCTTTATTAATATGCATTATTCTATTTTAAACTTCAGAATAGAAAAATGAATATGAATAAAGAATAGATCTAAAATAACAAATGGATCCGAAAAACTATTTAACTTAACATAACTAATTTTTATTTTAAACTTAACTAAACTAAGTTGGCGAAATTAAATTATTTATTTAACTAATGAAAACTAAACAACATTTTTAGCGTTGCACATGCCTACTTATAGGAGAACATGTTTGTGCTCCATCGGTCTTGACCTGGCAACTAATGTGAAGGAAAAGATATGGAAACAAGAGTTTCTCTCTGTTACCTACTGACCAGCTGTTAGAGGTGAAAGAGGATCCTAAGTCAGATCAGGGGAAGAAGGAGGAGGAGGAAAGGAAGAAGCGTTATAGGAAGCTTCCTAAAACCTTCAGCAATTGGTCGCAAGCCTTTTGTATATTGGCTAGCGTCATAGGGGAAAAGTTCCCAGAGCAGGGGTCATCTCTTTTTTGCTATTTTGATGAAGTGGCTGGAGCTCATCGCACCTATGGGGGCATGGCGTGGTGGCGCTATGATAAGCAATTTCGTCAGTGGTTAGCAGTCCGACCGGAGATGCGATGAAATAATCGTGACAAGGGCATATGGTTGGAGATCATGATGCCCCTCCAGTCTGGGCTGTCCTTTCAGATGGACGGGAGGGGAGCAGCGAGTTCTCCATCAGAAAAAGCATATGCTTCAAATTTAATGAGGGTCAATGTTGCTTTGGAGCAACGTGCAAATACAAGCACGAGTGCTTGGCCTGTGGCGTAGGAAACTCTTTCTTATGTTGTTTTAAGAGAGCCAAGAGCGGAGGCAAGCAGGGGGTGATTGCTGTTGTGGGCTTGGACGCCAGTGATGGCAGGATGGATGGTGCCCTTGTTAAAACGGTACGCTAGGTGCAGGGGAAAGGTTCCTGAGGTGGAGGATTTGTTGTCAGGTTTCAGTTGGGGGTTTATGATTCTGTTCGTTGAGCAGGGCATTTCACGTGTTTCAGGTAACCTTAAATCAGCAAGGGATTATCCGGAGGTGGTGCTAGCCAAGCTGGCCAAAGAGGTGGAGTTAGGGAGGATGGCAGGGCCATTTGTAGAACCCCCTTTTCAAAATTTGCAGGTTTCCCCGTTGGGGGTTGTGCCTAAGAAGGCAACCACGCAGTTTCATATGATCCACTACCTGTCGTATCCGAAGGGGTCGTCAGTGAACAATGGCATTGATCCTTCATTGCCCATGGTAAAATATGCTTCCTTTGAAAGGGCCATACATTTGATGCAGGGCACTGGCCTAGATGCCTTGCTGGCAAAGGTAGACATTGAGGCTGTAATTCGCCTGCTGCCAGAACATCCTAAGTGTCATCACTTGCTTGGGGTTCATTTTGATGGAGCATTCTTTGTTGATTTGTGTTTGCCAATGGGGTGCTCGATATCCTGTTCATATTTCGAGATGTTCAGCAGCTTTATTGACTAGGTAGTCCGGATGCGGTCAGGGTTTTCATCACTGGTGCACTAGCTCTATTACTTTTTGTTGTGGGGCCGGTGGGGTCAGAGGTGTGTGGGCTGTTGATGGAAACTTTTGATGTAGTGGCCAGGGATTTTGGGATCCCTCTGGCCGCTGACAAATAGGAAGGCCCGGTTACCACGCTGAGTTTTCTTGGTATCCAAATAGATACGGTGGCGATGGAATGTCGTTTGCTGGAGGATAAGCTTGCGGATCTGAAACTGTGCATCACTAAGGACTTGGGAGCAGCTAAATTACAGTTGCGGGAACTTTAGCCGTTTAGTTGGGGAAATTAAACTTTGCTTGTCGGATCACTCCGATCGGCAGGGTTTTCTGTAGAAGGCTATCATTAGGAACTGCAGGGATTCGGGCAGCCCACCACAGGATTTGGCTCTCTAGGGAGCATAAGGATGATTTGAGGGTGTGGCTTGAGTTCCTGTGGGTGTCAAATTCCAACATAGACCTGTTCACAGATACGTCGGGGCTTATGGCTTTGGGGCATATTTTGGGGAGAAATGTTGCTTTGGAGCGTGGCCTCAGGAAGGGGCAGACGCTGGGCTTACGGGGAACTTGGTGTTCCTAGAGCTTTTTCCACTAGTGGTGGACTTAAAGGTCTGGGCTGGGTGGTTAAAGGATAGGAAATAAGAATTTTTGATTCCGACAATGTGGTTTGAGAAATGCCTGTCCTTGGATGTGGGGGTTTCTGAAGCTAATCGCTTACACATTTTGTTGGATTGGGTGATGGAATGGAAGAGGTTGAGGATATCCAAATCCATGATAGCTCGGAGGATGGCAGCCTTGGCCTTCCTGTTTCAGCTGATTGGGTGGGAGGACATTTCAAAGGCCTTTGTGGTAAGGATGGCCGTGAGAGACTTGAGGAGGGGTGTGATGTCCAGGGATGGCAGGAGGCCGGTAAATTTTGCTCTGTTGAAGGAGGTGATGAGGGTTTTAAAAGATGTGCGTTTATCAGAGTTTGAGTTCTTGTTATTTTAAGGGGCTTTTTCATTAGCCTTTTTTGCAGCTTTCCGAATTTCAGAATTGGTGTGGAGGAACAAAAGGAACAAATGGGGTTTGCAATGGTCGGAGGTACAGGTGGATGGGAAATCCTTGCACTTATGGTTGAGGCAGTCGAAAACGGATCAAGGGGTAAGGGGAAATCCATTAAATTATTCCCAATAAGGGGGGATGTTCCCAGGTTGGGGCAGTATCAGCCTTTTTGAGGGTTCGGTCTCTTGGTGAGGGGCCACTGCTAATTCATGGGGATGGGTCCTCGCTTTCTTGTTTTCAGCTTTATTTCGGGGTATTCTACGAAAGTTGGGTTTGGGGGCACACAAATTTTGCACTCATTCATTCAGGATAAGGGCAGCAACTGAGGCAGCTAGCTTGGGACTTGGGGAGGAAGTAGTGAAGCAGGTTGGGAGATAGAAGCCTAATGTTTTCAAGTTGTATGTGAGACCTTCTTTCTGTGTTTAGTGGTTTATTAAGTTTTCTTTTACAGGTCCAATATATTGTTGGGTTATCGGCCACTCCTACATCTATTGGGCTAGAAGAGCGACTGCTGTAAAGAATGATGGGGTTCAGTTAGGGGTTTTCTAAAGATGAGGTACTGCTTAGGTGGTTTGGGGCCCAAGGTATGCGATGGGACCAGGTTTTGGTGAGTGTGGTGGATTATAACAGGCTTTTTAAGCCCCCCCAAGGTCTTGCTAATTCATGCTGGGTGTAATGACTTGGGGCGGATGCCTCAAAAAGATCTGATTGAGAGGATCCGTATTGATTTGGAGAGACTGGTGGGTTTGTTAGCCGGACTGGTGATGGTATGGTGTGAAATTGAACCCAGGATGGTGTGGAGGTCTGCTTGGGAAGTGAACCGGCTGGAAAGGTCTAGGGAAAAAAGTGAACAGGATGCTGAGTAATTTTGTTGGGAAGTTGGGGGGGCTTAGCATTAGGCATGTTGAGTTCGAGGGGGAGTCTGGAAAATGTTTTTTCCTAAAAGACGGGGTTTCACTTAAACGAGGTGGGCTTGCAGCTCTTTAACTTTAACCTAAAAGAAGGGCTAATAAAGGCCTTGGATTTGTGTGGCGGTAGTGTCGAGCTTTGACGGGGTGCTTGCCTGTGGTTTAGACAAATGGCAGGTTTTTCTTGGGTACCGCCTGTTTTGTTTAACAGGGGAGATATATATTCAATGTGGGTGTGCACGTAAGGTGGGGCTCTGGGGGCAAGCACTGTGGAGTTTATGTTCTCATAATGTTATGGTTATAGTTAGTTATTTATATTTATATGTTTTAATAAACAAAGTTGCAGACTTTATTCCCCAGTCCTGGTGTCTGTGTTTTATTTGGTTCTTACGTAGTGCCAAGTATAAGGGTCAATGCAGGCCTGTATGAAAGCATTGGAGCAAAGGGAATGTTACCCTGTATTGGCCTGAAGTGTATGGGTCAAAGCTAGGACACTGGGTGGGATAAAGGGGTAGTCTACAAGTAGGAGCTGATAATAGGAAAGACCTTTTCTGGATCTCAACATGAGGAGAAGCTCTCGCCCTCCCTCCCTGGATGTAATGGTGTTAGTTGCTGCTTTGTTGGGGTACTTGTCTGTGGTTTAGACAAGTGGCAACTTTTTCTTTGGTACCTCCTGTTTTGCTTAACAGAGGAGAAATATATTCAAGAAAAAAGAATGATTGGGATAGCGCTCAAAAACGGCTGAGAGTAAAAAACTGATATAATGACAATGAATAAATAATAAATAAACAAATAATCCGTAAGTGTGAGAGAAATGAAGGACTTAATATGTGTAATACAAACATTAACAAATTAGCTGGGAGGATAATGTCTTAGACTATCGAGATAAATATGTGATCGATACCATGAAACAGCCCCCGGAGTTAGTGAAGCCTAAAAAATAGAATTGGAAATATAGTATCAAATAACATTTATTATATGAAATACAATGTATAAAAATGTGATGCCGGCATCTAAAAGAACAATTGATAAATATATATAAAATCAACAATGTAAAAATATATATAAAACAATATGATAGAAATAGTGAATAAGTATCTAGACAGATTGTAACTAATATCTGTGACAGGCTAGTATATAAACTTATATATTGAAAACCTGTGTCGTCCTCGGTTTCTGCAGAAAATATCGTATTGTCAGCAGTAAGGTCCGTGTGTAAATATGATTACAATCTTTGGTCTCCGTAGTTAGAGACAGCAATTATGGACTTCGATGTAAGGATAGTATCCTCTCCGTGGGATTAACGCTCTGTTATACTCTATTCCACAGATTGAAGAGATATTCAGCGTTCTCCGTGAATGGTTGGAGTAGTGATCTTTTGTGTGTTGAGATCAGATCTGGGTTAGAGTTCAGGAGTGTTCCCATTCAAAAAGCACCCATGTTTCAAAAGGTTCTGTATTAACCCAATAGTCAAACAGGGAAATAATCACCCTAGGTGGATCCGTATGAGTAGGTCCTGGGACAGGGATTATACATATAAAGACAGCTCAGAATGTAGTTACTGCTCAATGTACCTGTCCTATCTACTTACGTTACCACACTGGGTCTGAAGTTATATGCTTTAAAGTTCAGTAGGCAAAATGAAATTTCATATAATAAATTTTATTTGATGCTATATTTCCAATTCAATTTTTTAGGCTTCACTAACTCTGGGGGCTGTTTCATGGTATCGATCACATATTTATCTCGATAGTCTAAGACATTATCCTCCCAGCTAATTTGTTAATGTTTGTATTACACATATTAAGGCCTTCATTTCTCTCACACTTACGGATTATTTGTTTATTTATTATTTATTCATTGTCATTATTATATCAGTTTTTTTTCTCTCAGCCGTTTTCGAGCGCTATCCCAATCATTCTTTTTTCTGCATAACTCTGTTAGTGAACCTTTAGAGGTTGGTTCACTTGTTCTTTTGGGATTAGCATATGAGAGTTAGAGTGTTGCATCTCTTAATCACTTTTTGCATTTTCCTAGAAATATATTCAAAGTGTGCGTGCACTTATGGTGATGCAGCCTTTATTCCCAGTACTGGTGTCTGTGTGTTTTATTTGGTTCTAACTTAGTACCAAGTTTAAGGGACATAGACCCTTGCCCTATACATGCAGGTTTAATGCTGCAATTGAAACACGCACCCAGCTATTTAAGTGACAGGTCTGTAAATAACATTGGTGAAATAACATGATTAGAAAATAATGCCCTGTACCGAAAATTACAATAGGATTACAGAAAAGTGGTGTACTCTGGATCAGACCACAACAAGGCTAATCTCTTCAAAATGTACTCATGAAGTAATTATGTAGAAAGAATCTATATTTTGACTTTTCTTGCCTGTAAAAATAGAAACATTTAAACCATATTTATGTCAAGCATAACAATTTATGTTTTTCAAAAGGCAAGGATTAAGTTAATTTCTGAGACATAATCAGAGGCCCTTCTTACCAGATCTGTGGAAAACCATAAATTCAGCAAAAAGTTTAAAATAACTAGTACATAATTTGTCAGAGAAAAGTGTTTTGTTTTCTGAAAATCTGCAAGAGAAGGTAAAACGATTGTTAACTTTAGAAAATAAGTCAGTAAATGCATAGCAGGCTGAACAGTTAAAGCATAGGCAAGGTAAAAACAAACAGAAAATACATCAGGGGGCTGATCATTTAAAGCCCAGCCAGGGTAGAATATAAGTCTGACTCCCTGCTGAAAGCAGGTACCTTTTGTATAAAACAAAGTCTGACTCTTAAAACTCAAAACAAAAATGAGATAAATGCAAATGATATATTCTAACCCATAAATGTAAATAAAAAACTAAAAAAATAAAAAGGCTTCATAATAAAAAAATAACTTTTTTTTTTAAAATCAAGTACAAACAGGAGAAAATCAATCAGGGTGTGTCTCCTAAATGCTCTCTAGATAATTAAAGGCAGGTGATTAAAAAGGGGCATGGGTGAAAAAACATACTTTATGCTTACAAGATAAATTCCTTTCCTTTATGGCAGGGAGAGTCCACGACTTCATTCCTTACTGTTGGGAATACAACACCTGGCCACAAGGAGGAGGCAAAGACAACCCAACCAAAGGCTTAAATATCCATCCCACTTCCCCTATCCCCCAGTCATTCTGCCGAGGGAACATGGAAAAGTAGGAGAAACATCAGGGTATAAAAGGTTCCAGAAGAAATAATATAAAAAGGGAGCCGCCCATCAAAAAAAAAATTACAGGGCGGGGTCGTGGACTCTCCCTGCCAGGAAGGAAACTAATTTATCTGGTAAGCATAAATTATCTTTTTCTTCTATAAGGCAGGGAGAGTCCCCAACTTCATTCCTTACTGTTGGGAAAACTATACCCAAGCTCCAGAGGACACAATGAATAACGGGAGGGAACAGAAAAGAGAGGCGGACCCTATTCTGAGGGCACCACAGCCTGCAAAACTTTTCTCCCAAAAGCTGCTTCAGCCGAAGCAAACACATCAAACACCAAGCCGTTATCCTCTCAGGAGGCTGTCATCCGGCTGTCATAAGCTAAGCGGATGACACTCCTCAACCAGAAAGATAGAGACGTCGTCGTAGCCTTCTGCCCCTTATGCTTCCCCGCATAGATTACAAAGAGGAAGATTTTCTGAATTCCTTCTTAGCCTAAAGATAGAACTTCAAGGCATGAACCACATCTAGATTGTGAAGCAAACGTTCCTTCGCTGAAGGAGGATTAGGACACAAGGAAGGAACAACAATTTCTTGATTAATGTTACGATTCGACACCACCTTAGGGAGGAACCCTAGTTTAGTGCGTAAAACCGACAGCATGAAAAACCAGATAAGGGGGATCACATTGCAAAGCATAAATCTTAGAAACTCTGCGCGCAGAGGATTTAGCCAACAAAAAGAGAGCCTTCCAAGATAACAATTTAATGTCAACAGTATGCATAGGCTCAAATGGAGCCTGCTGTAAAACACAAAAGGACAAGATTGAGGCTCCAAGGTGGAGCCCCAGATCTAAACACGGGTCTGCTCCTAGCCAGAGCCTTAAAGGACAGCACATCCGGAAGCTCAGCCAATCTTTTGTGCAGTAACACCGACAGGGCCAATATCTGTCCCTTCAGGGAACTAGCAGATAAACCGTTCTCCAGTCCATCCTGGTGGAAAGCTAAAATTCTAGCAACCTTAACTTTATGCCAGGAAAAGCCACACTCTTTACACCAGTACAAATAAGTCCTCCACACTTTATGGTAGATATGATGAGTAACTGGCTTACACTCTCAGAAAATCCTCTCTTGGCTAAGACTAAGCATTCAATCTCCACGCAGATAGTCTCAGAGAATCTAGAGTTTGATGAACGAAAGGACCTGTATCAGCAGATCTCTGCGACAAGGTAACCTCCACTTAGGACATGCCCACCATATCCGCAAACCACGTCCTTCGCGGCCACGACAGAGCAATAAGAATCACAGATGCTTGCTCCTGCTTGATGCCAGCCACCACACGAGGGAGAAGCGGTAATGGAGGAAAAAAATATACGAGTCTGAACCTCCATGGTACTGATAGGGCATCCATCAGTTCCGCCTGAGGATCCCTCGACCGGTACCTGGGTAGCTGCATATCTCTGCAAACACCTCTAGGTGAAGAGACAATTCCCCTGGGTGAAAGGATTGCCTGCTGAGAAAGTCCGCTTCCCAGTTGTCCACACCCGGAATGTTGATTGCTGACAGCGTACATGTGTGTGTCTCCGCCCACTCTAGTATCTGAGACACTTCTCTCATCGCCAAGGAACTTCCCGTTCCCCCTTAATGGTTGATATAGGCAACCAAGGTTATATTGTCTGATTGGAATCTGATAAACTGGGACTAACCCAGAAGGGGTCAAGCCTTCAAGGCATTAAAGATTGCCCAGAGTTCCAAAATATTGATCGAAAAGGAGGACTCCTTCTGAGTCCTCAGACCTTGTGCCTTCTTGGCACCCCAAATGGCTCCCCAGCCAGAAAGGCTTGTGTCCGTAGTCACAATCTCCCAGGACAGTCTCAAAAACCATGTGCCTTGGGACAGATGATATGGACAGAGCCACCAGGAGAGCAAGTCTCTCGACAGGCTGTCCAGCCCAATCTGTGGAGATGGATCTGAATGGTCGCCGTTCCATTGTCTCAGCATGCATAGTTGTAAAGGTATGAGATGGAATCTGGCAAAAAGGAATGATGTCCATTCAGGACACCATAAGTCCGATTACCTCCATACACTGAGCCACTGAGGGTCTCAAGGAGGCCTGGAGGGCAAGACATGCAGAAGTTAGATTGGAACGTCTCTGATCTGTGAGGAATATTCTCATGGATATGGAATCTATTATAGTTCCCAGGAAATCCACCCTTGTACTTGGAGTAAGAGAACTCTTTTCCAAGTTTATCTTCCATCCATGTGATCGAAGAAGACTGAGAAGAGACTCAGAATATTCTTCCGCTAGACGAAAAGATGGTGCCTGTACCAAGATATCCTCTAGGTAAGGCGCTACTGCAATACCTTGTGTTCTGGCAACAGCTAGAAGAGCCCCCAGAACCTTTGTAAATATACTTGGAGCTGTAGCTAGGCCAAACGGAAGAGCTATGAACTAAAAGTGCTGATTCAGAAAAGCAAACCTCAGGAACTGAAAATGTTCCCTGTGAATCGGGACGTGAAGGTATGCATCCTTCAGGTCTATTGTGTTCATAAACTGTTCTTCCTGAATCAGAGGCAGGATTGACCATACTGTTTCCATCTTGAAAGAGGGAACACTCAGAAATTTGTATAAGCACTTTAGGTCCAGAATTGGATAGAAAGTTTCCTCCTCCGTTGGAACTTTGAAAAGGTTTGAATAAAACCCCAAATCTCTTTCTGCTGTATGTACCGGGACAAATTACTCCTAGAGAGGAGAGATTCCGTACGCAACCTAAGACGGCAGCCCTCTTTTATGGTTTTGTCGAAAGACAGGAGAGTAGGAATCTGCCCCTGGGCGGATGAGACTTGAATCCTATCCAGTAAACTTGAGATACAACCTCCAAGACCCAAGGATCCTGTACAACCTGGAACCAAGCATTGGAAAAAAGAGACAGTCTGCCCCCTACTCAATCCGATCCCGGATCGGGGGCCTCCCCTTCATGCCAATTTGTTCTCGGCAGGCTTCTTAGTCTGTTTAAACTTATTCCAGGAGTGAGCGGGTTTCCAAGAACACTTGAGCTGCTCGGACTTGGAAGAGGACTACTGTTGTTGCGACTTGTAAGCACGAAAGGAACAAAAATTAGACAGTTCCCGTCCCTTAGGCCTATTTTTCTTATCTTGCATAGGAAGGCACCTTTCCCTCCGGTAACCATAGAGATAATGGAGTCCAGCCCTGAACCGAATAACATCTTCCCCTTGAATGGAAGAGAAAGGAGTCTGGATTTAAAAGTCATATCGGCAGACTAAGACTTCAACCAGAGAGCCCGGCAGGCTAGAACCGCAAAGCCAGCAGCCTTTGCATTTATGCGAATAATCTGCATATTCGTGTCACAGATGGAGTTAGCAATTCTCAGTGCCTTAATTCTCTCCTGAATATCCTCCAGGGGAGTCTCCACCTCAAAGAGTTTTGACAGAGTGTCACACTAGTAGGTAGCTGCTCCAGCAACCGTGGCCACCGGTTGAAATAAAAACCCTGTATGTTGAAACATCTTCCTCAGAAAAGTTTAAATTTTTTTATCCATAGGCTCTCTAAACGAAGAACTATCCTCTAGATGGATAGTAGTATGCTTAGCCAGCGTGGAAATAGTGCCATCCACCTTCGGGATGGAGCCCCACAAATCTAATAGAGAGTCAGGGATCGGGAATAATTTTTTAAAAACATAAATTATGCTTACCTGATAATTTCCTTTTCTTCCGTGGGAAAGATTCCACAGCCTCATTCATTACTTATGGGAAATAAGAATCTGGCCACCAGGAGGAGGCAAAGACCCACCAGCCAAAGGCTTAAATACTCCTCCCACTTCCCCTATCCCCCAGTCATTCAGCCGAGGAACAAGGAACAGTGGAAGAAGCATCAAGGTGAAAAGGTGCCAGAAGATGAAACAACAACAACAACGCCTCAAAAACGGGCGGGGGGCTGTGGACTCTTTCCCACGGAAGAAAAGGAAATTATCAGGTATTCATTACCTATGGGAAATTTATACCCAAGCCAAAGAGGGCACAGCATGCCAAGATGGGAGGGTAAAAGTGGACAATTGAAGGCACCCACCAAAAAAACATATTCCCAGAAAACAAAGACCCGTTTGGTCCAAAAACCAGGAACAACCTTATTGAAAGAAAAAACATCCCCATGGATGCAAAACCACTGACAGTCCCAAGTACCTGGACAGTTCCCATAAGTGCATGCAACCAAGACACAGGCCCTGAGGACCCCACTCTCAGGGGCAACAACCTAGTCACAGCCCCTTAAACCGACAAGGGGAACCCGACCAACAATTCCCATATGGAAACCAGACAGGACAGAAAGAACAACTCAGGCCTACAAGAAGACAACCAAGATCCGCTCACCAGACTCACCTGAACATATGGCAGGGTAGAAAAGACAGCAGCAGAAAACAGGAAATGACCAGAGAGAACAAAGGATCCCAAGGACTGGCAGACGCAGAAACTGCTACACTGCATGGACAAGCTTCACCACCAATCAGGATTGCAAAGGGAACATCCCTTACCACAGTCACGTCCCACACCCAGTCGATAATAGACTTAGGATGCCTCACAAGCTAGAAAGAGCGCTGCGGAATCTGTTGGCGCTCTACAAATAATCGATAATAAAAATAACTTCTGCAGCCGAAGAACGATCGGGAAAAAACGACCATGCTAAAAGCGTGAGAGAGGAAACACAGTCACTACCCGAATGAACACAAAACATCACGCTCCTTCTCAACCCAGATGGTGTAGACCAACACAATACTGCTAAAGGCCGCAGAGCAGCTGAAACTCATCCAAGAACCAATCTTCTCAACAAGAGAAGAATCCCTAAGGATCCCACTCCCCCAGAGGGAGCAAGAGACTCCTGCCTGGGTTCAAACCCGCAACCTTCTGATTCTGGAGCAGTGGAGCTAACCACTAAGCCACATATCCCTTGGGTACAACCCAAAGGGAGGGAGAAAAAACAACCAGGCACACGTCAAAGAAAAAGGGACCAGAACCCAGGGATAAGTCCCCCAAACCGGAGAACACGTAATTCCCAAGAGCAAGCCCACAAGACAACAAACGTATGTAAACCAGATGGAAATATACCTCGATCTTAAGGACCATAAGATGGCTAGATCTAAGTCGAGCAGCGAAGCTGAGAGAATGGATGCTCCAAAAAACCCACTAAGGACCAATGACCCTTCTTTTTAGGAGAACCAGAATCCTCCTATGAAAGGACCGAGAGGACGTGTCCCCAAGACACCTAAACCATCTACCGATGAGTGTACAGGCACCGAACGCCCCAAAGGGCAGAGTGGCGGCAGACCCCAAAAAAAAAAACCTGTCAGGGGAGTCTACTACAGGCCATAGGAGAAAGTCAAGACAGACCATCCAGTGCCCAACACAAAAAAATAAGCTCTATGAGAGACAGGCTCTCAAGCCCCCAAAACACTGGCAGCAAAGTAAACTAATGTTCAACCATCATGTGCCATTAACAATTAGTGGAAGCTGGGTATTAAAAATTGCAATAAATTCAATATAAGAAAAAAATCCATGACCTGTGAAAAAAGAAAAAATACAACAGAGTAGTATTGTTTGAAATAAACTGAAGTTATAGGAATAAAACTCACCATATATGCCAACGCGTTTTGGCCCACCAATAGGGCATTTCTCAAGACTAATATATGGTAGGTGAGAGTGCTTCTTATATACCCCTTTTGGTTAAAAAAATGACGCCAAATTCGCCAAAGAAGTGCCAAAATTATGACCTCTTGAACCGGAAATGGATTGGAAACCGGATATGGGAATTTTTTGTATCATTTGGGTTTTATTTATCCCATTTTGCCCAAGTTTTTTGTTTATGGTAAATGTATGAGATCTCCCTTTCCAAAATGTTCTAGGAGGCTAGATGTTCTAATAAAGTTAAGTGCCTGTCCGATCTTTATTTCATCCTAGTAGCGCTAAAACCGGAAGTCCGAAATTACCGCTAAACCGGAAGTTGGTGTGAACCAGAAATAGATGAAAACCGGAAGTTCGTTTAATTTGTCAGACCGGAACTAGCCTGAGTTGTGTGAAAACTTGTCCACAATATTCTTTGACATATTAAAAGGTGTATGCACAAAACTATGATTAACTGCTACATATATTATGATTTGGGGAAACAGAGTTTGATATGTATGTTAACCGGGGGGAGTTGAACCCACACCCCCTGTTTGTGTTCTTATGAGTAGGAGCATATTTAATTTATTAGCGAATATGAAAGGTATAAAAGAGGGGGTGACTTGAACTTTATACTTAATCTTTCTTATTTATAATGTGACCTTCTACCTGAGATTATATATATAAGCTTTCTTATAGGTCTATACTATGATATCTATATTTCATATAAAAGGGCATAATAGCCCAAATTCTACAATAATCTCCATATTATGTTGCTTCTCCTAAGGGCTCAGGATAGTGGGGGAGTAGTGGATGCAGATATGTATCTATAAAAAGATCTCTAACGTCATATATGCCGTCATAAATATAGGTGAATTAGTGTTATACTTGATTAGTAAATCCAGATTACTAAACAGGAATATATAAGGGTATGTGTAGGAGCTACAGAGATCAAGATAGCGGTATACAGGGGAAAGGAACCTCCAAAGATAAGTAGAAGAGTATACCATTCTTCTAATTGATGGTTCCTGATTAAAAATTAACGATAGGAATTTGTAACGATAGGAATTTAAATTTTTTTTGTATATGTATACTTATAAAATATTCTATACTGAGGGTTGTTTTAGTGAGAGGATGTCTGACACCTTAGATTGGAAATCTGGCTGGTTATAAAAATACTTTGAGTGATAGCCTTATGTGGGTTTCTACATCTGATATGGGAGTTGTTGAGGTATCAAGTATGTAGAATCTATTTATTTTAGATGTAGTAGATGGGATAGATCCTCCTTGTTATTAAGGCCCTTTGGGTAGAGACAATCGAGTTCAAAGATCCATCTTGATTCAGTTACAAGGACTGAATCAAGATGTACATGGCGGTTTCAGTATTGCCATGTTCTATTTGTAAGATGTGTTCTTGAATCCTGTCTCTTAACCCCTTAATGACCACAATGTACCCTGTATGTCACTGGTCGTTAAGGGTTTTTTCAGGACATAATAGCACAAGTCTAGCAAGAACACGCTATTAATGCCCTCTCTCCAGCAGGCTTTGTGGAATAGAGCAGTCTCAATGCTGGTGGCAAGACCGCGCTATAAAACAATCAAGTCCCAAAAAAAGGCCAGTGACATACAGGGTACATCGCTGGTCCTTAAGGGGTTAATAATCTTGAGGTTTGGCCCACATATTGCAGTCCACAGCTACATTGGACTATATATATTACCCCTTTGTTGGTACACTTTATTAGATCTTTAATTTGGTATTCCATCCCTGAGTTGTTGGATTTGAATTTCTTGATCTTGAGGCCTCTTTTGCATGCCTTACAATTTATGCATGGATAAAATCCTTTGACTATTTTGCCAAAGACATCTTGGACTCCCGTTGTTCTTAGACGTGGAACACTTGGTGATAGCAGGTTTCTTCAGTTGTCTGATTTCCTATAGATAAATTTTGGTTTATTTGCCAGTATTTCTCCTATAGTCTCGTCGATCTTCAGTAAAGGCCAATTCTTTTCAATTATTCTCTCTATTAGGTGTCGATTCTCACTATATTGTGTGATGAATGCTACATCAATAGAATTCTTGTCATTTGGTGTCTCATTATTCTTATCTTTGTATTGGAGGAGTTCCTTACGATATTTTTTTCTTACTTCTTCAATCTCTTTGTTTATCATTTCTTCCTCATATCCTCTTTCTATGAAACGTGCTTTGAGAATTTCAGCTTGTGTTTCCCATAATTCGGGGTCTGAGCAATTCTTTTTGAGTCTAAGTAGCTGCCCCTTAGGGATGTTTCTTTTCCACCTAGTATGATGGCAGCTGTTGATGTGTATATAGTGACTACAGTCCACAGGTTTAAAATATGTCGAGGTCTTTATTTTGTTGTTTTCGACTGTGATCCTTAGATCTAGAAACGTGATCTCTGAGATACTAATTTCATAGGTGAACTTGAGTTTGTGGATGTTGTTATTCATAACAGCAATAGTATGTTCCAGATCTTCTCTTGTACCCTTCCATATCATTAGAATATCATCTATATATCGATGATAGGAGACCAGGTCCGCGCCTGCTGGGCAGGATTCCCAAAAAATAGTTTCCCATTTGCCCATGTATAGATTGGCATAGCTAGGCGCGAACCTGGTCCCCATGGCTGTGCCACACAACTGCTTATAGAAGGTACCATTGTGGTTAAAATAATTGTGTGTTAGGATATAAGAGATCCCTTCAAGGATAAATTTCTTCTGGATTTCTGGTAAATTAGCATCTTTGTTGAGAAAATATTGTACTGCCTCTACACCACCTTTATGTGGTATACTGGTGTAGAGGGAGGCCACGTCACAGGTCACTAGTAGATACCCCTCTTCCCAGCTTACGTCGTTCAGAATGTTTAGTACTTGTGTAGAGTCACGTATGTAAGAGGGTAAGGACACTACATACTTTTGGAGATTTTGATCTAAGTATTCAGATAGGTTGCTTGATAGGGAGCCAATCCCGGATATAATAGGTCTCCCTGGTGGTTGTTTAAGTGACTTGTGTATCTTGGGGAGGTAATAGAACACGGGAGTAATAGGATGTTTGATTCCTATATATCTAAATTCCTTGCTGTTGAGTATGTTATTTTCATGAGCCTCCCCCAAGATAGCATCGATTTCCTCCTTAAATTGGACCACAGGGTTGCTCCTTAGGACTTCATAAGTCTCTTGGTCAGACAGTATTCTAGTACATTCTGCGTCGTAGTCTGTTTTATTAAGGACTACAATGCCCCCTCCTTTGTCCGCAGGTTTGATAACCAAATTTTTGTTCTTCTCCAGGGTTTTGATAGTTCAGATTTGGTTCCTTGATAAATTCTGTTTGTGTTTAGTAAGTTGAGTGTGACTTATGTTCTTCAATTCACTGCAAACTACAGTTTCAAATGTTTCAATGGCACTCCCTTTACTCGCTGTCGGATAGAAGGTGGATTTCGGCTTGAGATCCGTATGTTGGTAATTGTCAGTGTTGGATTGAGTATTATTGGTAGGTACCCTTTGTTGGTATTCCAATGGAGACCTCATGTAATGGCGTTTTAGCGTTAGTTTCCTTACGAACTCTTTAACGTTGATAAATGTTTCAAATTTATTAAGGCCTTTAGACGGCGCAAATGAAAGCCCATAGTTCAGGATGGAATTTTCCTGTTCTGATAAAATGGTGGAACTAAGATTAAATATTCCTTTGTTCGTGTTATTAGAGTTCGTCGTCGTGATGTCTCCATGTATCTTATTTCTATTCACTCTTTTTCCCCCTCTCTTCCCTCTATGGTTTTTCTTTTTTCGTTTGGGATATGAGAATCGTCTGAGTTCGACATCTTTCTTTTTGTAGTTGTTCTTTCCAGCTCTTTGGTAGTTTTCTGATGTAGTTTTAAAAAATTATAAAAAAAAATGTTTTAACCAAAAGGGGTATATAAGAAGCACTCTAACCTACCATATATTAGTCTTGAGAAAGGCCCTATTGGTGGGCCGAAACGCGTTGGCATATATGGTGAGTTTTATTCCTATAACTTCAGATTATTTCAAACAATACTACTCTATGTTGTATTTTTTCTTTTTTCACAGGTAATGGATTTTTTCTTATATTGAATTTATTGCAATTTTTAATACCCAGCTTCCACTAATTGTTATTATTTTTTATATTTTTATTTTTTGGTGTAGTTTTGAAATTTGATTTTTCTTTGCACTATTGGATCACCTTAACTTGTTGGCATCATCCTTTTGGATTCACGTATCAATTTGAACTTGTTGGCATCACCTTTTGGATTCACCTAATATCTTGAATATTTTGAATTTTATTTTGGATTTTTGACTGTCATTTGGATCACTAGGACTTTTTTGTTTTTTGATTGACTATTACACACATTTATATTTTATATATTTTTTGGACATTTTACTTACACCACCACTTTTTGATTTTAGATTTTTTTGGTCTGTTTTTTATGGTTTTTTGGTTTATATTCACACCTCTTACACTGAGATATTTATCACATTATTTGATATCCCGCATTTTTACAGTGTCATATTTTATTTAGCCTTGTGCCCACAAATCCCCCAGGGACCAACTCATTATCCTGAACGTATTCTCCAATTGTTTTTATCCTCTTGTACAATCTGTATTATTGTACCTTTTATTATTTTCATTGCTATTTTGTTTTTATTAAGTACTATGGATCCATGTACTTTTATGCTTTTTTAACATATGTACTATTTGTCAACATTTGTATATTTGTGATATTAAATTTGTGATAATTTAATATCCCCAATTAGACCTGGCCTTTTTTAGGCGCTCCTAACACATCCCACACAGTCGTTTTTTCCCTTGGGTATCTAGAGACCCAATGTTATAGGAGCTTGGGTCCTGTAAGTTAGCGCCGTTGGATAGATATATTTTTTGCTCGTAAAGTAAAGGATACCCCAATAGATCAAAAAGACGTCTTAGTAGGACATGCAGCCGAACAATCCTATAACGAAAAGAATAACAAGGGGGCACAATCACCCCCTGGGGGGGACACTATGGTGCCATTCACGGTCTGAACACCCAGGATAGGCAGGCAGGCACTTAACTGCAAGGAAACCTTGGGGTCTTGCAGACAAATCAGAGCCAATAAAATATTAAAACGAAAATGTCCCACCATCTCCGGGGGAAACAATCCACCCTGCGTGAAGGAGACATCAAAGTCAGGGGCACCTGCAAAAACAAAAGGAGCGCACGATTGGGAAGGCACCTCCTGAGGAACAGAGCTCCCGGAGGCTGATGGCTCAGCAGACCCAAGGTCCCCCGAGCCCGAGGGACCCGGTAAACCATTCAGGCACAAGAGACAAGAGAGGTAGACTTGCGACAATGGGGCCAAACGACAATCCTCGTCCGAGGACGACTTATAATCTAATAAGACAATAGTACCGGCATCAGAATCCCCCATGGCTAGGACTAATATAAACTCACAATTTTGGAAAAAATCATCTGGCACCTGACAAACAATGGCTGGGGCACTCACCACCTCCTATGACCAGACCTCAGCGGAGCAGACTCTTTCCTCCTTCGCCACTCTGTCAGGAATGCGGAAGGGGAAGAAACCCTGCCCAATCGTAAACACGCACAGTCAGCAGAAGGCCAGTGAAATCCAAAAAGCGCGCCAAGGCGGCAAAACTAGGCCCAATAAAAGGATAAGCAAGTCTAAACCAACAGGCAACTACTCCTAGGCCACGCAATCACAAGTCCAGAAAAAGGCCACTATTCACCGCATAGAGTAATGCTTCATGTCTAAGCCTCAGAGCCCATACACATACCCAATGCAGGTTGAGTCACATAAGAAACATAATAACCTTACCCATTCACTAATCCACCCTAAGGAGGAAATATCCTTTGATTCCAAGATCTGTACTATCACATTACAGACAATGTAATAAAATGAAACGATCTTACCGAAATCTACGCCGTGGAACAGGAACACGGCCCTTCAAGTGTGACGAATAGTAGCAGCGCCTTCGTCATGGACTCGAGAGAAGACAGCAGGTAGCGAAGCAAAGTTCGACAACGCCAAGTACTGAAAAACAAAATTTATGCTTACCTGATAATTTTATTTATTTCTTGACACGGTGAGTCCACGGATCATCTAATTACTATTAGGAATATCACTCCTGCCCAGCAGGAGGTGGCAAAGAGCACCACAGCAAAGCTGTTAAATATCACCTACCTTCCATCCAACCCCAGTTATTCGACCGAAGTAAAGGAGAGAAAGGAAGCAACAAGGTGCAGAGGTGTCCGAGGTTTATAACGTGACAAAAAACCTGTCTTAGAAAAACAGGGCGGGCCGTGGACTCACTGTGTCAAGAAATAAATAAATTTATCAGGTAAGCATAAATTTTGTTTTATCCACGGATCATCTAGTTTCTATTGGGAATCAATACGCAAGCTAGAGGACACAGATGATAAGGGAGGGACAAGACAGGGACCATAAACCGAAGGCATCACATCTTGAAGAACCTTTCTCCCAAAAGAAGCCCCAGCCGAGGCAAAAGTATCAAATTTATAGAATTTTGAAAAAGTCTGTAGAGAGGACCAAGTTGCAGCCTTGCAAATCTGCTCCACAGAAGCTTCATTTTTGAATGCCCAGGAAGAGGAAACAGCTCTCGTAGAATGAGCCGTAACTCTCTCAGGAGGCTGCTGTCCAGCAGTTTCAAGGGCCAAGCGAATTATACTCTTCAACCACAAAGAAAGAGAAGTCGCCGTAGCTTTCTGACCCTTACGTTTCCTAGAGAAAACAACAAACAGAGCTGAAGACTGGTAAAACTCCTTAGTCACCTGTAAATAGAATTTCAACGCATGCACCATATCTAGGTTGTGCAGCAGACGCTATTTATGGGAAGAAGGGTTAGGACATAAAGAAGGATCAACAATTTCTTGATTAATGTTCCTATCCAAAACAACCTTAGGAAGGCAACCCAACTTTTTACGCAGAACTACCTTATCAGATTGAAAAATAAGATAAGGGGATTCACATTGCAACACAGAGAGTTCTGAGACTCTGCAGGCAGAAGAAATTGCAACAAGAAACAAAACTTTCCAAGATAATAACTTAATATCTAGGGAATGCATAGGCTCAAACGGAGCCTGTTGAAGAACTTTAAGAACAAGGTTAAGACTCCAGGGAGGAGTAATAAGTTTGAACACAGGCCTGATTCTAAGGCCTGAAAAAAAGGATTGCACGTCCGGTATATCCACCAAAAGTTTATGTAACAAAATAGACAAGGCAGATATTTGACCTTTCAAAGAACTTGCCGATAATCTCTTTTCGAAACCCTCTTGGAGAAAAGACAAAATTCTAGAATTAGAACTCTACTCCAAGAGTAGCCTCTGGATTCACACCAATGCAGATATTTATGCCATATCTTGTAGTAAATCTTCCTGGTAACAGGCTTCCGAGCCTACATCATGGTCTCAATGACGACGATAAAATTAAGCGTTCAAGGAGGCGGAGCCTATGCTTGCAGCGGCAGGACGTGTTTTGGAGAAGCTCCTACTTGTATTCTATAAACTTTGCTTTCTATCTTCAACTAAGAAGAGCTATTTCACTAAAGATTGTTTTTCTGGGAAGCTAAGATTGTCTATCTAATATATTTGAAGTACAGGAGCGGACAACGGACACCCTGACCTATGTTATCCAAGTGAGCCGTGCACATTGTTCGTCAGTAGCGTGGCTAGGGCTGCCGCATATATTTCCCCTCTAGGCCTCTGGGTCTAAACGTACACAGATACGATTATCATTACAATCCCTGATTTCATATCTCAGGACTATTAGGGATACTATACACGGTTTGATATCCTATATAACATGGAAGACACCCTGCAGGAGCTGCAAACTATTTTTTCAGATTTCAGAGAGGAATTGGTTGGACTAATGGAACAGTCGAGGCAGAATGTTAACCCTGACAATGCTCAATATTTGTATCGCTGGTATTTGTCAGCAGCTAAATCTATACCCTCGGAGCAGCGGAGCACTCTACTGAATGTGTGGAGATGATGTGTGCTGGCCCGACCTTGTGGCATGTGGCCACTTCAAAGAAATGGGCTCTAGTTCAGCCGACTAATCTATCAGACAGGTCTATGCCCATACAGGACGATCCTCATGCTCATTTGGCGTCCCTGCCAAACGTTAAGTGGATAGAGATGTGGAGCCCTTGGAACTGGGCCGTGGAGCCCTACACTTTTGCTTGGCTGTTTCTCTCTGGGGAGTGCGATGGATACATACGCATGCAGCTGAACCTGAAGTCGCTACCCTCAGAGCTACAACTTTGTTCTGGAGGAGCCGAAGTCATGGTCATGAAATCCTTACCTAGTTGCTTTGAAACCCCACTAGGACATAATCTCTGGCATTTTGATGTCGGGTAGGATAAATATAGTTCAACCGGCAGAAACTGTCTTGCTCAGTTTGTGGGACACTATTCTGATTCTGTTTGGGAGACTCACTAGTTAGTTATAGGTTGTATAGTTATGACTATAGTTAGACACTTGCTTCAGAGGCTTGTTTGTATATGAACTATATAGCCTTTTATTGGAAAAGCCTAATTTTACAATGCATATGATGACTATATCAGTCGGATTTGATATGTGTTCTAATTGTAACACGAAACCAATGCAGTAATGTGTATGTCCTCCTAACTAGATTATATCCTTTTGCCTAGGTCTTTAATTACTCATGTAATCTGTTTTCCATGTATAAGTCTTAATATACCAAGTGGTTGGCAGATTTTGGGATCTGAGCCCCTATTGAGCTATGCAGTAGTCGGTGCAGAGCTATATACATATCTAAAAGTATTTTATTGAGATAGCTTTAGTTTCAATTATTTTCCCTGTGTGCTTCCTAAGTAATGTAAGTTGTGCTATAATTATACTTAGGTATTTATTTTTTAGAAATAATCCAACGGCTGCTAATATTGAGATTGTATGTTTAAATAACTATGATAGGCTCTAACTCCTATGTTAGTTAACCCCTTAACGACCGAGGACGTGCAGGGTACGTCCTCAAAAAAAAGGCAGTTAATGCCTGAGAACGTACCCTGCACGTCCTCGGTTTGGAAAGCAGCTGGAAGCGATCCTGCTCGCTTCCAGCTGCTTTCCGGTTATTGCAGTGATGCCTCGATATGGAGGCATCCTGCAATAACTTTTTTAAGCCATCCGGTGCAGAGAGAGCCACTCTGTGGCCCTCTCTGCACCGGAGATCGGTGGTTCCCTGCGTTGGTGGGTGGGAGCCGGACCGGGAGGCGGGTGGCGGCCATCGATGGCCCTGGTTATGTGCAGGGGGGGCGGGATCGTGGGCGGGGATGAGCGGGGGCGCGCACGGGCGCGCGCGCGTGCACGGAAGGGCGGGGGCGGGCGCGTGCACGGGGAGGGAGCGGGTGGGAACCGCTACACTACAGAAAATGTGTTAGCAAAAATGTTTAAATGCCCTAATATTTGTTTAAAAAAAAAAAGATCAGCAAGGTGGTGGGGGTTTGTCTGTGTGGGGGGGGAAGCTACACTACAGAAAAAAGACAAATAAATATAAAAAAGCCCTTTTTTTTTGCAAACTGGGTACTGGCAGACAGCTGCCAGTACCCAAGATGGCCCCCAATGAGGCAGAGGGGATGGTCAGAGAGCGGTTTTGGGGGGGATCAGGGAGGTTGGGGGCTAAGGGGGGGATCCTACACCCTAGCATATGTAAATTTTTTAAAAAACCCTTTTATTTTAGTACTGGCAGACTTTCTGCCAGTACTTAAGATGGCGGGGACAATTGTGGGGTGGGGGAGGGAAGGGAGCTGTTTGGGAGGGATCAGGGGGTGGGATGTGTCAGGTGGGAGGCTGATCTCTACACTAAAGCTAAAATTAATCCTGCAAGCTCCCTACAAACTCCCTAATTAACCCCTTCACTGCTAGCCAGAATACACGTGTGAGGCGCAGCAGGATTTAGCGGCTTTCTAATTACCAGAAAGCAACGCCAAAGTCATATATGTCTGCTATTTCTGAACAAAGGGGATCCCAGACAAGTATTTACAACCATTTGTGCCATAATTGCACAAGCTGTTTGTAAATTATTTCAGTGAGAAACCTAAAATTGTGAAAAATTTAACTTTTTTTTCAATTTGATCGCATTTGGCGGTGAAATGGTGGCATGAAATATACCAAAATGTGCCTAGATCAATACTTGGGGTTGTCTACTATACTACACTTAAGCTAAAATTAACCCTACAAGCTCCCTAAAAGCTCCCTAATTAACCCCTTAACTGCTGGGCATAATACACTTGTGGTGCGCAGTGGCATTTAGCGGCCTTCTAATTACCAAAAAGCAACGCCAAAGCCATATATGTCTGCTATTTCTGAACAAAGGGGATCCCAGAGAAGAATTTACAACCATTTATGCCATAATTGCACAAGTTGTTTGTAAATAATTTCAGTGAGAAACCAAAAGTTTGTGAAAAAATTTGTGAAAAAGTGAACGATTTTTTGTATTTGATCGCATTTGGCGGTGAAATGGTGGTATGAAATATACCAAAATTGTCCTAGATCAATACTTTGGGATGTCTACTAAAAAAAATATATACATGTCAAGGGATATTCAGGGATTCCTGAAAGATATTAGTGTTCTAATGTAACTAGCGCTAATTTTGGAAAAAAGTGGTTTGGAAATAGCAAAGTGCTACTTGTATTTATGGCCCTATAACTTGCACAAAAAGCAAAGAACATGTAAACATTGGGTATTTCTAAACTCAGGACAAAATTTTGAAACTATTTAGCATGGGTGTTTTTTGGTGGTTGTAGATATGTAACAGATTTTGGGGGTCAAAGTTAGAAAAAGTGTGTTTTTTTCAATTTTTCCTCATATTTTATATTTTTTTTTATAGTAAATTATAAGATATGATGAAAATAATGGTATCTTTAGAAAGTCCATTTAGTGGCGAGAAAAACGGTATATAATATGTGTGGGTACAGTAAATGAGTAAGAGGAAAATTACAGCTAAACACAAACACCGCAAAAATGTAAAAATAGCCTTGGTCCCAAACGGACAGAAAATGGAAAAGTGCTGTGGTCATTAAGGGGTTAATCAAAGTGTCATGATGGGTAGCCTGGGGAGGTCTTGGATAAACAATTCTCCTATGTTTTTGTACTTATAGATAACAATGCCCCCTATCTGTCTCTTGGACATACCCAGGCTGTATAGCTCCAGAATGTATGGGTATTGTCTGGGGCCATGATTCAGATACTTCTTATTTACATGTAGTATTCTTTTTAAGCTCACTCCTTCCAGAAAAAAAAATGCCCCCCCTGTTTTAATTATTGATCATGTGGGTGTAAGGATAATCATATATACTCTAGAGGGTTAAAACTTAACATTATGCTGAAAGATTATTAGTTTTGATTTCTGTATGCCAGATCAGTGATAGTGTGTACTTTACATAAAGAAAAGAGAATTGTGTTAATGAACAAGCCTGAGTTTAGTTCTATGTTTTTATATATTCCATGGATAGCTATTTGTCTCTATGCTCCATAATAGTACTATATTACTGTGTTTATGCTTAGCATTGTATAATTTGTTCTAGGAAACTGCAGATATAAGGGTTTAAAAATAACCCTATTTGTCACTTTAAAAATTTGAGATTCATTTTTGGTTCGAACAAGCCACATCGGTAATATTTTTCTTCTTATGTTGTATAATACTGTGGTACTGCTTGATTTATGTACAGTGCTGTATGTTATTGTTGTTAGCCCTTACAGGCTGAGGGTGTAAAAACATGAAAATATTGTACTGCCTTATTCTTTTCCTCAATAAAAAAATAATAAAAAAAAATAATTAAGCGTTCAACCTCCAAGCATTCAGTTTCAGAGAAACTAGATTTGGGTGAAGGAAGGGTCCTTAAAGTAGAAGGTCCTTCCTCAGTGGAAGTCTCCAAGGAGGGAGAGATGACATCTCCACCAGGCTGCATACCAGGTGAAAGGTCTGTCTGCTCAGAAAATCTGCTTCCCAATTTTCCACTCCTGGAATGTGGATTGCAGAAAGACAGCAGTTGTGGGTTTCCGCCCACCGAATAATCTTGGCTACCTCTGTCATGACCAAGGAACTCCCTGATGGTTGATGTAAGCCACCAAAGTTATGTTGTCTGAATGGAACCTGATAAACCGGGCCGAAGCGGAGGCCAGGCTAGAAGAGCATGGAAGATCGCCCTCAGCTCCAGAATGTTTATAGGGAGAATAGACTCCTCCCGAGTCCATGTCCCCTGAGCCTTTAGGGAGCCCCAGACTGCTCCCCATCCCAGCAGGCTAGCGTCCATTGTCACAATCACCCAGGTGAGTCAAAAGCAGGTTCCCTGGGAGAGATGATGCTGAGACACCCACCAAAGAAGAGAATCTCTTGTTGCCTGATCTAGCTGTAATCGCAGAGACAGATCTGAATAATCCCCGTTCCATTGACTTAACATGCATAACTGCAGAGGTCTGAGGTTGAATGGTCAAATGGAATGATGTCCATGGCAGCTACCATCAGACTGATTACCTCCATAAATTGAGCCACTGACGCCAAGGAGAGGACTGAAGGGCCAGCCAAGAGTCGAAGATCTTTGATTTTCTGATTTTTCAATAGGGAGTCTATTATGGTTCCCAAGAATACTACCCTTGTAGCTGGAATCTTTCCTAGATTCACCTTTCATCTGTGAGATCGCAGGAAAGATAACAACATCTCCGTGTTGGAGTTCACTTGTTGAAAGGATGGCGCCTGAACCAGGATGTCATCCAGATAAGGCGCCACTTCAACCTCCCGCAACCGGAGCACCGCCAACAGAGATCCCTTTGAAAAAATTCTGGGAGCTGTGGCAAGGACGAATGGAAGAGCCACAAACTGGAAGTGCTTGTCTAGAAATGCGATCCTCAGAAACTTGTGATGGTCCTTGTGTATGGGAACATGCAGGTATGCATCCTTTAAATCTACTGTTGTCATGAATTGACCCCTCTTGAACCAAGGGAAGAATGGAACGAATAGTTTCCATCTTGAAGGATGGTACTCTGAGGAACTTGTTTAGACTTTTGAGGTCTAGAATTGGTCTCAAAGTTCCCTCTTTTTTGGGAACCACGAACAGATTGGAGTAAAAACCCAGACCCTGTTCCTGCATTGGAACAGGAACTATCACTCCCAGAGCGGAAAGGTCTTGAACCCAGTGTAAGAATGCCTCTCTTTGTATCTGGTCTATAGATAATCTTGAGAGCAGAAACCTGCCCCTGGGAGGAAAGGTCTTGAACTCTAGCTTGTATCCCTGGGACACGATGTCCATTGCCCAGGGATCCTGAACATCCCAAACCCACGCCTGAGCAAAGAAGGAAAGTCTGCCCCCCACAAGATCCGGTCCCGGATCGGGGGCAGACCCTTCATGCTGACTTTGAGTCAGTAGCAGGCTTATTAGATTGCTTTCCCTTGTTCCAAGACTGGTTGGACCTCCAGGAAGGCTTGGACTGTTCCTGCTTTGTAGAGGGAGAGGAAGGCTTACCCTTGAAGTTTCGAAAGGAACGAAAATTACTCTGATGTCCCTTCTGCTTATTCCTCTTATCCTGAGGGAAGAAATGGCCCTTTCCACCCGTAATGTCGGAAAAAATATCCGCCAATCCAGGCCCAAACAAGGTCTTACCCTTGTAAGGAATCGCCAAAAGTTTAGACTTAGACGACACATCCGCAGACCAGGATTTCAACCATAAGGCTCTGCGAGCCAGTACGGCAAACCCAGAAATTTTAGCTCCCAGCTTGATAACCTGTAGGGAAGCATCTGTAATAAAGGAATTGGCCAACTTAAGGGCTTTGATCCTATCCTGGATCTCTTCAAGGGAAGTGTCTGTCTGAATAGAATCAGACAACACATCAAACCAGTATGCCGCCGCACTAGTGACGGTAGCAATACACACCACAGGTTGCCATTGTAAACCCTGGTGAACATATATCTTTTTGAGCAACCCCTCTAACTTCTTATCCATAGGATCTTTAAATGAACAACTATCCTCTATGGGAATAGTGGTTCTCTTAGCTAAAGTGGAAATTGCCCCTTCCACCTTGCGGACCGTCTGCCAAGATACCTTGATAGAGTCTGCTATAGGAAACATCTTTTTAAAAATAGGGGATGGAGAAAAAGGGATACCCGGTCTCTCCCATTCCCTAGTAATAATCTCTGTAGCCCGATCTGGTACAGGGAAAACCTCCACCATGGAAGGTACATCAAAATACTTGTTTGGCTTGCTAGACTTCTTAGGATTGACTACGACCATAGTGTCGGAGTCGTCCAAGGTAGCCAAAACCTCCTTACGTAACAGAGGAGTTCCAGCTTAAACCTGAAGGATACAACTTTAGCATCAGAAGGAGGAGTTACACTGAGTCTGAGATTTAACCCTCAGATGCTACCGAAGTATCTTCCTCCTCAGACTTCTGGGAGGAAACATTCAAAATAGCCACGACTGGGTCAGAAGCCTTACTTGCTGATTCTTTACATTTCATTTTACGCTTTCCCTGCAGCTTGGGAAAATCAGACAACGCAGCAGATACCGCAGAGGACATGAGGCTAGCGATGTCTTGCAACATAACTCCAGGCGGAGTTAGAAAGGAAGCGCAGGGCACTGCATGTGTGGGCGATACTTGGGACACTTGAGGAGAAAGCTGTAGCATATATTGAACATTGTCAGACTCCCTAGACAATGTTGGCTCAGAAAAAAGTCTATCCCTGTAATTCAAAGTTCTCTCAATACATGAGGAACAGAAAGGGTTTGTGGTTCCACATTAGCATCAAAACATAAAGAACAAGTAACATTTTTCAGGGCCTCTTTGTCCATCTTAACTCACAATGGAACAAATTACAACTAAATTAAATAAACTAAAGCTTTAGCTAAAAATGAAAACACAAAAAAAGTTACTGTCTCTAAATTTAAAACGTAACTTTTTTCTTTTTTGCAGCAAGAAATAGATAAACAGACACAAACACTCCGGAAAACCGCTACACCTCAGCTTAGTCCTGCTGACACTGGATAGTATTCCCTTTAGTAGAAGGAATTCAGAACTTGACTTGAAGCACAGTGAAAGGCTGTCCGGTCCAACAACACTGTATTAAGCGTTTATCATGCGCTTTGCCTGCATTTGAAACTCTGATATCTGACCTAGTCACCCCTCCGATCACAGGAAGTGAAGGGGAAAAGGCGTGCAACAGCAATTGCCACCTCAACTAGCCCCACCCATCGTGGGGGTCTAAAAAATTAACCTCCCGGTCAGCAAAATATTTATCTTAAAGTGAAGCCGCCGGGAGAAGTGAAAACCACACCAAACATGAGCCTTATTTAATACTCCTCAGCCCCAGTGCCTGCCATTATGATTACTGCCTTTCCTTTATATGTTCCCTCAATCATATAGGAGAAATTCTTGTGTCCCATTTATTAATGGTAATAAAGTGGCTAATTTTTTCTGCATTTCCCAGAAAAAATAAACTCAGCACTTACCTCATAGATCTGACCAGGCCCTACACGAGAGGCTGACAGGACTACTTAAAACTCCTGTCCCATGTCAAAGGGTAGCACCCTCCATAAGAGACATATTAACACTAAATAAAAGTATAACAAATAGAAACATAAGAAAAAACTTCTGACACTTCTCTGCCAACCTCCTGGGACGAAAGGCAAATAATGTCTGGGGGATAGGGTAAGTGGGAGGAGTATTTAAGCCTTTGGCTGGTGGGTCTTTGCCTCCTCCTGGTAGCCAGGTTCTTTTTTCCCTATAAGTATTGAATGCGGCTGTGGACCATTAGGAAGAAAAGTAGACGAGGGGGGAAAAGAAGTTCCTACTCTTTCCCATTCATTAGTAATAATGTTTGCCATCTTAACTGGCAAAGGAAAAGTCAGAGGGACCTTCCTATCTTCATAAACCCTGTCTAATTTAGGGATCTTAGGCTCCTCAGGGAGTGTAGCCTCTGGAACCTCCTTTAATAAAAAAAACGCAGATGCTCAATTTTAAATCTAAAGGAGGGTTCCTCCGCTGAAGGAGGTTTAGTAACTGAAGTCTCCGACTCAGAAAGTTTACCCTCTGAAGCTACAGAGGTTAACTCATCCTCAAATAGCTGGGATATAGTAGCTTAATCCAACAAATATTTTGATGACTCTAGGTCAGGAGAACTATGTTTAACCTTTCTCTTACGTTTGTTAGAGCGAGGTAAGGCACCGCCGATTGTAACTGCACGGTAAAGTCCACTGAAAAAAGTCCCCTCCAGATGGAGGATTAGATGAGCCACGGGGAACTGCATGTGGAGCGGGTAAAGTAGAGAAGGTAGTAATTTCTCGGGACCCAGATTCCTGAGAAGTAGACGGCTCAGAAGGGCTAATAGCGCTATGAGTATTAGCAGGCTTGTCTCTTCTTAGACTTTAGAACAGTGTTTAGGCAAATGGAACAAAATTGGGCAGGCGGGAAAACCACAGCCTCCTCACAATATAAACAGGAATTATTAATCAGTACAAAAGGAGCGGAACCTTCTAATGTAGTATCAGAGTACTCCATAGCTTTGTATATGCTCACAGGACGACAATAAAAAAGAAACGCTTTTATTTAAAAAATGGCACCTTAATACTCCCAATGGCTGGCCCACTCACCACCTCCTAGACCCAGACAGCTAACAGTGAAAAAGCTCTCCTTAGGAGTGATGTCTGCAGCAAGATCTTAGGAAAGGAAAGAGACTGCACCCGGTCACATGGTACGTAAGATAGGACTTTCACTACTATGAAAAAGGGCACCAAGCTATTATGAGCTGTGCAACACTTCAAAAACGAAAGTGAAACCTGTTTGTTCCAAGACAAAAACACACAGCACATGAGCCTAGAAAAACTCTCACATTAAGCAGGTATAAATCCCCAAACTTTTCAAATCTCCCTGAAGGAGATATTTTTTTAATTTTTTTTAATATTTTTATTGAGGAAATAATATGGCATACACAAACTTGCAGCAGTATACAATAGAAATCTAAATTTGCTTATGACATATTACAATGTGTAGGTTATATATTGATAGACAGTACACATGATCTCAGTTGCACTAAGCAAAGCAAAAAACAGCCTGAAGGAGATATTAACCCTTGATCCTATCGCGGTATAAAGGAGCCACACTGTGACCCTGTATAGCGTTTTAAAATGGACCCTCCAGGATCCATGCTGTGGAACAGGCACAGCCTCTCAAGTGTGACAGTCTTGCAGCAGCGCTTCTGACATGGACTTGAGTGTGTAGCAGCAAGCAGTGAAACTCATCAACACTGATTGCTCAGGAGCTGTTAGCGACATTCTGGATGGGTTCTCAGAAAAAAATTCCCTGCATCTCCAGACACTCTTTCACTTTCATCTATACTCTCACTGAGAGGTTGACATGATTACTTAAAACTCCAGTCCTTTCTTGAAGGGAACATATATGTGCTTATAAAATGATAGTCTAATAAGAAATATATATTCTTTTGGGATAAGTACAAATGAATGATATTAATATATATAATACTGTCACGCTCAGCTGCTGGGAAGCTCTGCAGTCCTCTCTGTGTGCTTGATTGACAGGTGTCTGAGCCACCCCTTCCTGATGATGTCACAACCAGGCTTTTTATTCTGAGCTTCCTGTTTCTCCAGTGCCCGTTTGTTTGTTAACTTTGTGGCTTCTGATAGGATTTCGCTGAGGAATCTCTCTAACTGCTGCTTTTCTGTTGCCAATCTCTTCAAGGACTTACTATGCTGGATTAACCTTCAACCTCCTGATTACCTGTCTACCAAACAATGCAAGTACTGTTTGTTTTGTGAAACTTTCAAACTTCCTGTTTTCCTGCTGCAAAACCTGCATATTCAGACTACTCTGTGTATGGCCAAACTATTCAAATACTGTTATTTCTGTGAAACCTTCAATCTGCATGTTTACCTGTTTCCAAACTCTGCAAATACAATTATTCAGTGTAAACCTTCAAACTGCTTGATATCCAGTTGCCAATCTAAACAAGTACTGATTAATCAGTGTTAACCTTCAAACTACCAGCTTACCTGTTGCTAACTCTGCAAGTTCTGACAACACAGTGTTAACCTTCAAACTACCTGATTACATGTTGTTAATTCTGCAAGTTCTGACTACACAGTGTTTACTCTCAAACTGCCTGATTACCTGTTGCATACTCTGCAAAGACTGTCTACACAGTGTTAACTCTCAAACTGCCTGATTACCTGTTGCATACTCTGCAAAGACTGTCTACTCAGTGTTAACCCTCAAACTGCCTGATTACCTGTTGCATACTCTGCAAAGACTGTCTACACAGTGTTAACCTTCAGACTGCCTGATAACAAATGACCTACTCCTGCAATATTAACTGCTTCCTGTTTTACCCTTCTTCTGTCTGAGTATAAGTGGACTATCCCTGCACTCCTCATTCTGTGGAAGACATGAATGATGTGGGAATACAACGATATTTATATAAATAGCATTACGGAAGAACATTAATATTGAAAGTCCAAATGCTGGCCAGCTATTTATCATCGTGTTATTATTGAATTGACATATTATCCTTATCGTTGGTTTCTTGAGCAGTGGAGCAGTCAAATAATAAGTGTGACTCTTACTGCTGTTTTAAAAAATATCAGTGATACCTTAAAGTGTTCAGTGCAATAGTATCGATATCAATAGTACCTTAAAGTGTTTAGTGCAAACAGTCTTAATCCATTTCTTTATCCATTTATAGATATAGTCTTAGTGTTGTTCTGGTGTTGTTTAGAAATGTTATAAATAATACCTTAAAGTGTTCTGTGCAGACGATCTCGGTCCGTTTCAATTAAGGACTTTGCTTGGTATATACCCTTAGTGTGTGTTTCACAATTGAAACTGATGTAACCAGTTTGGTGGCAAAATTGTATCCAATCAATCCGTTGGAATCTTCTAAGTGCACGCACTCCTTGAACTTACAAATCTTCAACTCCTATCGCATAGAGAATAGGTCAGTATTAAGACTTACTCTAGCGGTCCTGGGAGTCAGTGATTAATGGAACAGTGTGTTGGATTTGTCCTCTCCTATTGCTAACTAAAAATAGCATCCGCCCTCTCCAGTGACGTGTGGTGAGATTAGAGGCTGGTGAGGCACTAGCTGCATTCTCTTGGTATCCTTTGTTGAAGGATATGCAGCAATGCACTACTGGATGCTAACTGAACACATTAAATGAGCCAACGACAAGAGCCATAGGTGTGCTTTTCAAAGGATACCAAAAGAAAAAATCAAATTAGATAACAGAAGTAAAATGTAAAGTTGTTGAATATTGTATGTTCTATCTGAAACATGAAAGCAAAATGTTGTGTTTAATGTTCCTTTAATGTTTTAAAACAAATTAACATCCTTTTTACTGCAGCTATTCCCCAGTAGTCAAACTCCACCCACCATCTGGCTTATTTACCAATCTGGGGCGCGATCCGATATACAGCGTAGTTTTCGGCACAAGCGAGGGAACCCGCGCTGCCCATAATTTCACCTCGCAACTCGAGCTATCACATATACTGCGCCGTCAGATGCTAAACTGGCGTAAGTATGAAAAACCGGCGATCAACTAAAATGTGCGCAAATACACATTTTAGTCGTCACAAGTACTGGCGCCAGTATTTTGTTCACGTAAAGTCTCAATAAAGAGTAGTTTTATGCAAATTAGGCTAAGAATCGTAAAAAATAACCGCCAGTTCTAAAAGATGCGCCACGTAATTACGCTATTCAAAATTCATACATAAACCCATGCGCAGCCTCCATTTTCTTTAGTGTGTTTGGTTGGTTCTTGGAGCTACAGCACACTACAGTGAGTTCAGTTATTTAGTAAGAGCAGTGAGAGAGGTGCAGATCATAAAAGTTAGTTAGGTCGGATTTTTATTTGTCTAAGCCTGTACATATACTTACACTTTTTTTTACATATTGCACACATTTTGCATACATACATATACAAAATACACAACACTTTTTTTTTCTAACACCTCACACATTTTATTTATATTTTACAGTGTGATAGGCTGAGTGTTTGGTTGTGATTGTGTGTGATTGAAGTGGGAGTGAGTGCGAGTGTGTGTAGTGTGAGGATGGCAGGGAGAGGTAGGGCGGAGGGGAGCGGAGTAGCAGGGAGAGGATTATTGTAGTGGACAGGAGGAGCAGCAGGGTCCCCATCAGGGAGTAAGTGGAGTGGGGAGAGGGAGAGCCAGAAGGGATGATGGGAGTGGGGTTGCCCCGAGACCAGGCACACTTAGAAGAGTGACAGAGGGTGCACATGGGGGCAGAAGGGGGAGGAGGGAGAGGATAGGGAGGAACCCACACCAGGGACATCCCAGGGAGGAAGCCAGACGGCCACAGACGATGTGCGCATGAGATGCCCGAACGTCTTGTTCGATGAGAATGTTGCACTAGTCCAGGCCGTCATGCACAACCACAGTGCCCTCTTGGGCCAGGAGAAGGGCAAAGGAGTTGCCCGAAGGTGTAAGGATGCATGGCTGTTGATCGAGGATGCAGCAGTGACGTGCGGTGAGATCAGAGGCTGGTGAGGCACTAGCTTCATTCTCTTGGTATCCTTTGTTGAAGGATATGCAGCAATGCACTACTGGATGCTAACGGAACACATTAAATGAGCCAACTACAAGAGCCATAGGTGTGATTTTCAAAGGATACCAAAAGAAAAAAATCAAATTAGATAACAGAAGTAAAATGTAAAGTTGTTGAATATTGTATGTTCTATCTGAAACATGAAAGCAAAAACATAATTTATGTAAGAACTTACCTGATAAATTAATTTCTTTCATATTGGCAAGAGTCCATGAGCTAGTGACGTATGGGATATACATTCCTACCAGGAGGAGCAAAGTTTCCCAAACCTCAAAATGCCTATAAATACACCCCCCAAGACACCCACAAATCAGTTTAATGAATAGCCAAGAAGTGGGGTGATAAGAAAGGAGAGAAAGCATCAACAAGGAATTGGAATAATTGTGCTTTATACAAAAAAATCATAACCACCACAAAAAGGGTGGGCCTCATGGACTCTTGCCAATATGAAAGAAATGAATTTTTCAGGTAAGTTCTTACATAAATTATGTTTTCTTTCATGTAATTGGCAAGAGTCCATGAGCTAGTAACGTATGGGATAGCAAATACCCAAGATGTGGAACTTCCACACAAGAGTCACTAGAGAGGGAGGAATAAAATAAAGACAGACAATTCCGCTGAAAAATTAATCCACAACCCAAATCAAAAGTTTTAATATTTATAATGAAAAAAACTGAAAATATAAGCAGAAGAATCAAACTGAAACAGCTGCCTGAAGTACTTTTCTACCAAAAACTGCTTCTGATGAAGAGAAAACATCAAAATGGTAGAATTCAGTAAAAGTATGCAAAGAAGACCAAGTCGTTGCTTTGCAAATCTGATCAACAGAAGCTTCATTCTTAAAAGCCCAGGAAGTAGAAACTGACCTAGTAGAATGAGCCTTAATCCTCTGAGGCGGGGATTAACCCGACTCCAAATAAGCATGATGAATCAAAAGCTTTAACCAAGATGCCAAAGAAATGGCAGAAGCCTTCTGACCTTTCCTAAAACCAGAAAAGATAACAAATAGACTAGAAGTCTTTCTGAAATCTTAGTAGCTTCAACATAATATTTCAAAACTCTTACCACATCCAAAGAATGTAAGGATCTTTCCAAAAAATTCTTAGGATTAGGACACAAGGGAGGGACAATAATTCCTCTACTAATGTTGTTAGAATTCACAACTTTAGGTAAAAATTTAAATGAAGACAGCAAAACCGCCTTATCCTGATGAAAAATCAGAAAAGGAGACTCACAAGAAAGAACAGATAATTCAAAAACTCTTCTAGCAGAAGAGATGGCCAAAAGGAACAATACTTTCCATGAAAGTAATTTAATGTCCAAAGAATGCATATGCTCAAACGGAAGAGCCTGTTAAGCCCTCAGAACCAAATTAAGACTCCAAGGAGGAGAAATTGGCTTAATGACAGGCTTGATACGAACCAAAGCCTGAACAAAACAATGAATATCAGAAAGATTAGCAATTTTTCTGTGAAACAGCACAGAAAGAGCAGAGATTTGTCCTTTCAAGGAACTTGCAAACAAAACCTCATCCAAACCATCCTGAAGAAACTATAAAATCCTAGGAATTCTAAAAGAATGCCAAGAGAATTTATGAGAAGAGCATCATGAGATGTAAGTCTTCCAAACTCGATAATCTTTCTAGACACAGATTTACGAACCTGCAACATAGTATTAATCACTGAGTCAGAGAAACCTCTATGACTAAGCACTAAGCGTTTTAATTTCCATACCATAAAATTTAATAATTTGAGTTCGTGACGGAAAAAACGAATCTTAAGATATAAGGTCTGGCCTCAATGGAAGTGACCAAGGTTCGCAAATGGACATCTGAACAAGAACCATATACCAAAACCTGAGCGGCCATGCTGGAGCCACCAGCAGCACAAACGATTGCTCCATGATGATTTTGAAAAATCACTCTTAAAAGAAAAACCAGAGGCGGCAAAATATAGGCAGGTTGATAACTCCAAGGAAGTATCAATGCATACACTGCTTCCGCCTGAGGATCCCCGGACCTGAATATGTACCTGGGAAGTTTTTTGTTTAGATGAGATGAAACCCTCACATCTAAACAATTTGAAAAAACACATCTGAGTAAAGAGACCATTCTCCTGGATGTAAAGCTTGATTGACAGAGATAATCCGCTTCCCAATTGTCTAAACCTGGGATATGGACCGCAGAAATTAGACAGGAGCTGGATTAAGCCCAAGCAAGTATCCGAGATACTTCTTTCACAGCTTAAGGACTGAAAGTCCCACCCTGATGATTGATACGCCACAGTTGTGACATTGTCTGTCTGAAAAACAATAAACGTCTCTCTCTTCAAAAAGAAACCAAAACTGAAGAACTCTGAAAAATGCACGGAGTTCCAAAATATTGAATGGTAATCTCGCCTCCTGAGATTTCCAAACCCCTTGTGCTGACAGAGATCCCCAGACAGCCTCCCAGCCTAAAAGACTCGCATCTGTAGTGATCATGGTCCAGGTTGGATGAACCGAAGAGACCCGTAGAACTATATGATGGTAATCTAACCACTAAGTCAAAGATATTTGAACATTGGGATTCAAAGATATTAAAAGTGATATCCTAGAATCCCTGCATCATTAATTCAGCATAAAAACTGGAAAGGTTTCATATGAAAATGAGCAAAGGGAATCGAATCTAATGCTGCAGCCATGAGACCTAAAACTTCCATGCATATAGCTACTGAAGGAAATAATAGAGACTGAAGGTTCCGACAAACTGAACCCAATATAATTGTCTCCTGTCTGTTAGAGACAAAGACATTGACACAATCTATCTGGAAACCTAAAAAAGGTGACCCTTGTCTGAGGAATCAAGGAGCTTTTGATCAAAAGATCCTCCAACCATGTCTTTGAAGAAACAACAAAAGTTGAATCATATGAGATTCTGCAGAACGAAAAGACTGAGCCAGTACCACAAGATCGTCCAAATAAGGAAACACTGAGAACCTTGAAAAGATTCTCAGAGCTGTCGCTAGGCCAGAAGGAAAAGCAACAAATTGGTAATGCTTGTCAAAAAAAGAGAATCTCAGAAAATGAAAATAATCTGAATGAAAACAGAAAATGAAGATATGCATCTATTGTATCTATTGTAAACAAATAATGCCCTTGCTGACCAAAAGGCAGAATAGACCATATAAACACCATTCTGAAAGATGGTACTCTTATATGACAATTCAAAAATATTTTCTATCTTTGGGACAATGAATAGTTTTGAACAAAACCCCAAACCCTGTTCCTGAAATGGAACTGGTATGAATACCCCAGATAACTCCAGGTCTGAGCAGCGCCTTGAGACCCCAACGGGCGACCAGCCGCGCTTCACAAGTACCCAATACCCACAGGTCTGAAACACACTTCAGGAAAGTGTGAGCCTTTACTGGAATAGCTGGAATATGCTAGAGAGAAAAAGACTTCTCACAGGCGGTTTTACTCAATCCTATTCTGTACCCCAATCTAAGAAGTCTGGACCGAATCGAACCAAACAAATTTAAAAAATGTCTTAACCTGCCCCTTACCAGCTAGGCTGGAATAAAAAAACGCACCTACATGCAAATTTGGGTGGCTGAATTTGATCTTTTAAATGGCTTAACTTCATTCCATGTTGAAGAAAGCTTCCAATTATAAACATGTTACTTGGGGAAGAATTAGGATTCCGTTCCTTATTAAGAACAAAAACTAATATAAGCTTAAGATTTACTCTTAGAACTCAATCTTGAAGCAACAAAAAACTCCCTTCCCCAGAGTAACAGTTGAAAAAATTGAATCCAATTGTGAACCAAATAATTGATTACCATGGAAAAAAAGAAATATGGATTTTAGAAATCAAATTAGCATTCCAAGATTTAAGTCACAAAGTTCTTCTAGCTAAAAATAGCTAAAGGCATAGATTTAACCTCAATTGTGAAAATATCAAAAAAATGACGACACAAATGAAATTATTAGCATGTTGATCAACTTAACAATGCTAAACAAATCATAATCCGATACTTGTTGCACTAAAGTATCCAACCAGAAAGTTGAAGCAGTTGCAACTTCAGCCAAATAAATTGCAGGCCTAAGAAAAGGACCTGAAAATAAAATAATTTTCCTTAAATAAGATACAAGTTTCTCATCTGAAGGAAAAAAATAAATACTATTTTCTATAGGAATAGTAGTATGTTTAGCAAGAGTAGAGATAGCCCCATTAACTTTGGGGATATTTTCTCAAAACTTTAAACTAACTGCCGGCAAAGGATACAATTTAAAAACCTTAAAGAAGGAATAAAAGTCGTCCCAGGCCTATTCCATTCCCTAGTATCAGGAACTGGAAAAAAACCTCTGAAGAAACCACAGGAGGTTAATAAGCAGAATTTAATTGTTTAGCTAGTCTTGAAATCAAAAGAACTAGTCTCCTCAATATCCAATATAATCAACACCTTTTCAACAACAAATGTACTCTATTTAAAAATAAAAAAAGTAGATTTGTTAGTGTCAATATCTGATGAAGTATATTCTGAATGAGATAAAACATCATCAGAGAAGGATAATTCAGTATGTTGTCGGTCATTTGAAAATTCATCAACTAAATGAGAAGTTTAAAAAAGACCTATAAATTTTATTTGAAGGCGAGATGGCAGACAAAGCCTTTAGGATAGAATCAGAAAAATATTCTTATAAATTCCTAGGTATATCTTGTACATTAGATGTAAAAAGAATAGCAATAGATAATGCATGAATACTAATGGACTCTGCATGTAAAAGTTTATCATGATAACTTATTATAAACCATAGCTAAAGATAAAAATTCATAACATTAAAATAAATGAAGCTTTGGTAGGACTGATATCAGTCATCAGGAATCCAACAGTATTTTCTGATACAGGAACAGATTTTGGGATATCTTGCAATATGTAACAGAAGAAACAACATATAAAGCAAAATTATCAAATTCCTTAAATGACAGTTTGAGGAATGGGAAAGAATGCAGACAGAATAAGCCTTTTTAAACCAGAAGCAAAAAAACATCAAGACTTAAATAATGTCAAAAGTCTGGTGCCAAGTATGACGCCCACAACTGACAAAATATTTTTTGGCGCTAAAAACGTCTGCAACAAACACGAGTGTCAAAAAATGACGCAATTACGTGAAAACTCCCGTCGTTAACTACGACGCCGGAAATGACGTCATTGACGTCCAACAAACATAATTCTTGCGCCAAAAAAGTCTTGCGCCAAAACTGACGCAATAAATTCTAGCATTTTTTGCACCCGCGAGCCTAACAGCCCGCAATTTAGAAGAAAAGTCAATTTGAAAAATTTTTAGGTAAGCAAAAATGTTATTCATATGCATTTCCCAAAAAATGAAACTGACAGTCTGAAAGAAAGAAAATAAACTGATTGACCTGAATCATGGCAAATATAGTATAAAACATATATTTAGAACTTTACATAAAAAGTGCCAAACCATAGCTGAGAGTGTCATAAATAAAAATAAGACTTACTTACCCAAAGACACTCATCTACATAAAGTAGATAGCCAAACCAGTAATGAAACGAGAATCAGTAGAGGTAATGGTATATAAGAGTATATAGTCGATCTGAAAAGGGAGGTAGGAGAAGAAATCTCTACGACCGATAACAGAGATCCTATGAAATAGATCCCCTAGAGGAAGACCATGGTATTCAATAGGCAATACTCCCTTCACATCCCTCTGACAGTCACTGCACTCTGAGAGGAAAACCGGGCTTCAGCCTGCTGCGAAGCGCATATCAACGTAGAAATCTAGCACAAACTTACTTCACCACCTCCATGGGAGTCAAAGTTTGTAAAACGGAATTGTGGGTGTGGTGAGGGGTGTATTTATAGGCATTTTGAGGTTTGGGAAACTTTGCCCCTCCTGGTAGGAATGTATATCCCATACGTCACTAACTCATGGACTTTTGCCAATTACATGAAAGAAAAACAAAAATCAAAATTAGAAATATTACTTAGAGAAGCTTTTAAAAAAGGAATAATTAATGGTAAAGAATGAGTTTATTAATGAGAAATATCCTAGACACCCTGAATTTTATTATTTACCAAAGATTCACAAGAGTCTAATAAATCCACCAGGGAGACCGATAATTTCGGGTATTCAATCGTTAACTCCAAATTTGTCTCAATACATTGATTATTTTCTTCAATATTATGTAACCAGGCTCAATGCCTATCTTAAAGATTCAACAGATTTGATCAATTGTTTAACCAATATTAAATGGGAACATGATTATTCTCTTATAACATGTGATGTAAATTCTCTTTATACGAGTATTAATCATGAAATTGGAATAGAATCTGTGAATTATTTTCCCCAGAAAGGTGGATTAATGAGATACAAACAAATAGATTTTATCAAACAATGCATTTCATTCATTCTTAAAAATAATTATTTTAATTTTAATGGTCAGTTCTACCTTCAAATACAGGGTACTGTGATGGGCACCAAGTTTGCCCCCAGTTATGCCAATCTTGTGATGGGTTATTTGGAAGATACCATGGTGTTTAATGGTAACTGGGTGGCAAACTTGGTGCTCTATCGCAGATTCATCGATGATATTTTCATTATATGGAAGGGGGATTTAGAAATATTTGAATATTTTCTACAAGATCTTAAAGATAAAAAATTTGGTTTAAATTTTACCCATGAAATTAGTAAAAATCATATTAATTTCCTAGATCTAGATATTTATGTAAGAAATGGTGAACTGTCTACTACCCATTTTAAAATAGTTGATTCAAATAATTATATTGATAACAATAGTTGTCATCTTAGACGATGGATAGATAATATACCTAATAATCAATTCACTAGAATAAGGAAAAATTGTTCTAGAATCAAAGATTTTGAAACACAAGCTGACAAATTGGAAATAAAATTTAAACAAAAGGGTTATGATGAGAAATTAATCAGTGAAGCTAGAGATAAAGCAAGAAAAAAAGTAAGGTCTGAACTGTTAGAGAGAAAGCCTAAAATAGATAAAAGTAAAGATACTCTATGGACTCCCTTTATTACTAACTATAATATAAATCACAAACAAATAATAAATATATTTAACAAACATTGGTATATTTTACAATGAGACCCAATTATGGGTGAACTCCTCTCTGAAAAACCTGAAACAGTTTTTAAAAAAGCCAAAAATTTTAAATCTATTAGCACCTAGTATCCCTAAAAAATTAGAAACTAGAACTAGTGAGGTTAATTTATTTAATGAAAAATGAAAAGGATTTTATCCATGTATAGGATGCAAAGCCTGTAATTTTAGTAATAAAGTGAAATTTGTAACATCTAGTTCAACAAATAAAGATTTTGAAATTAGAGATTGCATTAGGTGCACTGATAGGAATGTAATTTATTTAGTGCAATGTTCTTGCAAAAAACAGTATTTGGGAGAAACCTCCTGTCCTTTGAGAGAATAAGAATTGAGGGCCACTTATTATCTCAACATTTTAAAGATCATCATAATCAGGACACTAAAGATTTTAAATATTGGGGCATTAAGAAGATAAAAAGAGACCCTAGAGATGTAAATAAAAAATGATTGAGGGTGGAAGCAGAATTAATTTTTTTATTTTTTTATTTAAAAGTTTAGAACCAAGGGGTCTTAATGTTGAACTAGATTTTAACGCTATTATGGAATAAGTTTTTAACTATTATCTTTTGTATTGATTTTTAACACTTTTGAATATGGTATATACCATTCCTTTAATGATTTAATATATATAATTAAGGTTTCCAACTTGTAAAATTCATAGATTTAATTTTTAATAATAACACAATTTTTTTTTTATATGTATATAAGATTTATTTAACAAAAATATTTATAGTAAAGCACTTAATATATAAAATCCACATATATATAGCAAAGGTTTAATAGACATTTATTTTATATAAAAAAATTATAGTTGAGTTTTGAAATAAATTGAATAAATTTATAGTTTATTTGTTTATAGTAGAAAAATTAATTGAAAAGTCACTTAAAATACAAAATTGAAATACTCTATATAATGGAGTTTATATCCTTAGTTCATTTAGGTTATTTATATATTTATTTGTCACTTTTTATAATCACCCCTATAAAAGTATATAGGTACCAAGAAAATGTATGAATTTTGAAAGGTTAAAAATATAGCAAAGTTTATAGTTGTTAATTGTATTATATATATATTTCTGCATATTCATGTGTTATAATAACTTATCATAATTATTTTTATAAATTTTACAAATTGTATAGTTATTAAGGTTTATTTATTAATTTGAAAATTTATGGATACATATATTTGCATTCAAAATCAACGGACTATCCCTTTAAGTAAAAGAAAGGAGGATTACCCCTTTAAGAAAAAGAAAGGAGGTTCATTAATCGACAATCCTGAATAAATAGAGGAGTATGGGATAGGAGTAATCATCTTGAAAAAGGCTGTCCAAAGTTGAAACGCAAAGATGTTGCTCTGATACATTTTTAACAAAGGATTACTCTTATTTCTGGTAGAATCAAGTTACAAATAACCAAATTGTAACCTTTTGTTATAAAGGACTTTTGTACTTAAAATTGAATTGAATCACCTTTCCCGGCAATCCATTATTACTACTGGCTGAATCAAGTCTAGTGACCTCACTACCTGAACCGGAACAAGCTACCTGGAGGGGAGAGCGGCTGTACCTTGGAGGATATCGTATCCAAAAAACGCCAAGTCAGACTGTGGAAGAAAACCAGTAAAAGGTAAAGAGTCTGAGAGCCGGAGACCCCTGGTAAGCTTCAACTTTCTATAATAGCGGCGATACCCTGCAGGTTTCGTATTCTGGGAATTATCACGAATCTGAAGTACAAACATCATTTTATTCTGAGTAACCTTTTCACTACAGCCGACTGTTCTATTTTCCATACCTCCTTATTTTATATAGACAAAGGATTGTTATATGGGACTATTGTTGCTGGACATTTAACACTCATTTTACAGGCTACAAAAGTTTCAGCAAATACAAAAGTATCAGCCGTATTTGCGAGTACACACTAACGGCTACAAAAGGCTACTTTAGTAACAACTTATTTGTATTGACGAAGTAACAATAGCATTTCTTCCTGTTTACTATAATTATAGTTTTATAAACAATAGCATATATTAATCAAGATATTTCATTATTGTTTTTAAATGTTTTTTTTAATGTTATTTTAGGATCAGACCGATATTTTTTGTTATGTTTTACCACCGGTGGTATTAGGCATTTGTATTGTTTCTTAATAAATATTATTCATCATTTTATAATATATATTAACATAGTCTTGTATCAGTCATAGCAATGACAGGCCTGAGAAGATAGCCAGGAAATAAATAAGCTTTCCTTAGATAAGATTCAAGTTTCCTATCTAAAGGATTTTAAAAATAAGTACTATCTTCCATAGGGATAGTAGTACGTTTGGCAAGAATAGAAATAGCCCCATCAACTTTGGGGTCTTTTCCCAAAACTCTAATCCAGCCGCTGGCAACAGATACAACTTTTTAAACCTAGAAGAAGGAATGAAAGAAGTACCAGGCTAAATCGATTCCTTAGTAATTACATCAGAAATAGCATAAGGAACTGGAAAAACCTCAGGAGTAACCTCAGGAGGTTTATAAACAGAATTTAAACGTTTACTAGTTTTGATATCAAGAGGACTAGATTCCTCAATATCCAAAGTAACCAACACTTCTTTCAATAAGGAACGAATATACTCAATCTTGAAAAGATAAGTAGATTTGTCAGTGTCAATGTCTGAGGTAGGATCTTCTGAATCAGAGAGATTCTCATCAGAGGAGGATATTTCAGTATGTTGTCGGTCATTAGAAATGTCATCAAATTTATGAGAAGTTTTAAAAGACCTTTTACGTTTATTAGAAGGTGGAATAGCAGACAAAGCCTTCTGTATCGCATCAGCAATATCATTTTTCATATCAAAAGGGATATCATGTACATTAGATGTTGAAGGAACAACAGAAAATGCAAACAGCATGGACCTCTGAGTATATAGAAGGCAAGAGGCATATAGGAAGTGGGGTGAAAAATAAATTCAATTTTATTTGCGGCAAGTATGACACACGACGCAAAAGAAGGTTGAAATTTTTTTGCCGCCAACAACATCCGGAAATGACGCGACTCGCATCATAACAGACACAACCTTGTGCAAGGAAAACCTGGCATCACCTAAGATGCCAGAAATGACGAACTTGCGTCATCAAAGACGTACCTTCCCGCCAAAAAAATTCTCGTGCCAAGAATGACGCAATAAATAACAGTATTTTGCACCTTGCAAGCCTAATTTTGCCCACAAAAAAAACCCAGTCAATTTGAAAAAAAGAAAATTTATGCTTACCTGATAAATTTGTTTCTTTTTAGACACAATGAGTCCACGGATCATCATCCTTACTTTTAGGATTTCACCTCCTGGTCAGCAGGAGGAGGCAAAGAGCACCACAGCAGAGCTGCTATATATACCTCCTCACTTCCCTCCCACTCCAGTCATTCGACCAAAGTTAGGAAGAAAAAGGAAAAGCCAAGGTGCAAAGGTGTCTGAAGTTTACAAAAAAATAACAACCTGTCTTAATAGAACAGTGCGGGCCGTGGACTCATCGTGTCTAAAAAGAAACAAATTTATCAGGTAAGCATACATTTTCTTTTTAAAGACACGATGAGTCCACGGATCATCATCCTTACTTGTGGGATACAATACCAAAGCTAGTATACACGGATGATAAGGGAGGGACAAGACAGGGAACCTAAAAGGAAGGCACCACTGCTTGAAGAACCTTCCTCCCAAAAGCAGCCTCAGCCGAGGCAAAAGTATCAAATTTGTAAAATTTAGAAAAAGTGTGAAGAGAAGACCAAGTTGCATCTTTGCAAATCTGTTCCATAGAAGCTTCATTTTTGAATGCCCATGAAGAAGCAACGGCCCTAGTGGAATGAGCCGTAATTCTTTCAGGAGGCTGCTGTCCAGCAGTCTCATAAGCCAAGCGGATGATACTCCTCAACCAAAAAGAAAGAGGTAGCCGTAGCTTTCTGACCCTTACGTTTTCCAGAGAAAATGACAAATAGAGAAGAAGACTTACTAAAGTCCTTAGTTGCTTGTAAGTAAAACTTCAAAGCACGGTCCACGTCCAAATTATGAAGAAGCCTTTCCTTCTGAGAAGAAGGATTAGGACACAAAGAAGGAACAACAATCTCCTGATTAATGTTTCTGTCAGAAACAACCTTAGGAAGGAACCCTAGTTTAGTATGTAAAACTACCTTATCCAAATTGAAAATAAGGTAAGGCAAATTGTATTGCAACACCGAAAGCTCAGACACTCTTCGAGATGAAGAAATAGCGACAAGAAATAAAACTTTCCAAGACAACAACTTAATATCTAAGGAATGCATAGGCTCATACGGAGCCCCTTGAAGAACCTTAAGAACTAAATTCAAACTCCATGGAGGAGAAACTGGTTTGAACACAGGCATGATCCTAACCAAGGCCTGACAAAAAGATTAAACATCTGGAACATCAGCCAGACGTTTGTGTAACAAAATAGATAAGGCAGAGATCTGACCCTTTAGGGAACTCGCCTATAAACCCTTCTCCAATCCGTCTTGGAGAAAAGACAAAATTCTGGGAATCCTAACTCTACTCCATGAGTAGCCTTTGGATTCACACCAATAAAGATATTTACGCCATATCGTATAATAATTTTATCTAGTTACAGGCTTACGAGCCTGAATCAAGGTCTCTATGACTGAGTCAGAAAAACCCCGCTTGGACGAAATTAAGCGTTCAATCTCCAAGCAGTCAGCTTCAGAGAAATTAGATTTGGATGAAGGAAGGGTCCTTGAATGAGAAGATCCTTCCTAAATGGAAGTCTCCAAGGTGGCAGGGAAGACATTTCCACCAGATCGGCATACCAAATCCTGGGAGCCCACGCAGGAGCAATGAGAATCACTGATGCCTTCTCCTGTTTGATTTGAGCAATGACCTGAGGAAGAAGAGCAAACAGAGGAAAAAGATATGCTAGGCTGAAGGACCAAGGAACTGCTAGAGCATCTATCAGTTCTACCCGAGGATCCCTGGACCTTGACCCGTATCTCGGGAGCTTGGCATTCTGACGAGATGCCATGAGATCTAACTCCAGCCAACTCCATTTGAGAATCAGGTTGGTTGGAAAATATCTCCGGATGGAGTTCCCACTCCCCCGGATGAAAGGTCTGCCTGCTCAGAAAATACGCCTCCCAGTTGTCCACCCCTGGGATGTGGATCGCTGACAGATGGCAAGAATGGGCCTCCGCCCACCGGATTATCTTGGCTACCTCGGTCATTGCTAAGGAACTCCTCGTTCTTCCCTGATGATTGATGTAAGCCACTGTCGTTATGTTGTCTGTCTGGAATCTGATGAACTGGGCGGAAGCCAACTGAGGCCAGGCCAGAAGAGCCTTGAAGATTGCTCTCAGTTCCAGGATGTTTATAGGAAGAACAGGCTCTGCCTGAGTCCACACTCCTTGAGCCTTTAGGGAACCCCAGACAGCTCCACATCTTAGAAGGCTGGCATCTGTTGTCACAATCACCCAGGATGGTCTGTGAAAGCATGTTCCCTGGGATAGATGATCCAGAGACAACCACCATTGAAGTGAGTCCCTTGTCTCCTGTTCCAGGATTATTTGAGGAGACAAGTCCGCATAATCTCCATTCCACAGCCTGAGAATGTTTAACTGCAGAGGTCTGAGGAGAAACCGAGCAAACGGGATGATTTCCATTGCCGCCACCATCAGTCCGATTACTTCCATGCACTGGGCCACTGACGGACGAGGATTGGACTAAAGGGCTTGACAGGTATCTAGAATCTTTGATTTCCTGACCTCTGTCAGAAAAATCCTCATAGATATAGAATCGATTAGAGTTCCCAAGAAAGTCACCCTTGTCTTCGGGATTAAGGAACTCTTTTCCAGATTTACCTTCCACTCGTGAGTTCTCAGGAAGGATAGTACGATGTCTGTATGGGACTTTGCTTGTTGACAAGATGGCGTCTGGATTAGAATATCGTCCAGCCCCAAGGCAGAACATACAGTGATCTAAGATGTCATCGCAGAAAATGCAGCATGTCTGCAGAAAGAACAGGACACATGCAGGAACAGTTAGCACATGAACTTTGTATTGCTGCTCCACATTAGACAGTTCTCTTCAAACAGAGCTGTGCTTTGGCTACACTGTGTAAGTTTTCCTTAAAGTGCATCCAGAACAAAGTGCTGTTTGAAGTGAGCAGTCAAATATGCAGTAGCGCTGCAAAGCAGCAGCATATTGCTTGCTGACCATCTCTCAGAGATTTTTTCAAACCTGCCCCCTAGCCTTTCCCAGTCTGCAAAGCTGTTTATCCTGAATGTAAGACAATAGTATGAGCATTGTATCTTTTTTACGACTACATTTCTATGTTAGACCAAGAGAAAAGGAAACAGATTTACTCAAGAGACATTTTAAAATTTATTTTTTGTATGCAGCTAATTTGCAATGCAATTATGTTATAACACATTAAAAATTGCTTTATTTTTCTGTTAACCAACACATTGCAATTGAACTGGTGCCTTAGTGTAACTGTCTAATTTTAAAATTTTATTTTATTTGAAAATGACTTGCAGAAAATTTTTCACAAAAAAAATCTCATCGCAGAAAGTGAAGAAAGGTTCTGCCTCTGGGTCGTCCAGATAAGGCGCCACCGCAATGCCCCGTAGTCTTAGAACCGCCAGCAAAGACCCCAGAACCTTTGTGAAATTCTGGGTGCCGTGGCCAGCCCGAAAGGAAGAGCCACAAACTGAAATTGTTTGTCCAGAAAAGCAAACCTTAGGAACATGTAGATATGCATCCTTTAAGTCCACTGTCATCATAAATTGACCCTCCTGGATCAATGGAAGAATGGTACGAATAGTTTTTATCTTGAAAGATGGAACTCTGAGAAACTTGTTTAGACTCTTGAGGCCTAAGATAGTTCTGAAAGTTCCCTCCTTTTTGGGAACCACAAACAGATTTGAATAAAAACCCCACCCGTGTTCCTGCACAGGAACGGAATAATTACTCCCAGGGAGGAGAGGTCCCTTACACAGCATAAGAATGCCTCTCTTTTTATATAGCTTGCAGATAATCTTGAAAGAAGGAATATTCCTTGGGGAGGAAAACTTTTGAACTCCAGTTTGTATCCCTGGGACACTATTTTGATAGCCCAGGGATCCTGAACGTCCTGCACCCAAGCCTGAACGAAGAAAGAAAGTCTGCCCCTTACCAGATCCGGTCCTGGATCGGGGGCATTCCCTTCATGCTGTTTTGGAATCAGTAGCAGGCTTCTTGGACTGTTTACCCTTGTTCCAAGGCCGGTTGGGTCTCCAAGTAGGCTTAGATTGGGAATAGTTTCCTTCCTGTTTAGAGGAGGAAGAGAAGGAATTTCCCTTGAAATTTCAAAAGGAATGAAAATTATTTTGTCATCCTCTTTGTTTGTTTCTCTTATCCTGAGGAAGGAGATGACCCTTACCTCCTGTGATATCAGAAAAAATTTCCTTCAGACCAGGTCCAAACAAGGTGTAAGGAATTGCTAGAAGCTTAGACTTGGATGACACATCCGCAGACTAAGGTTTTAACCACAAGGCTCTGCGGGCTAGGATAGAGAACCCTGAACTCTTAGCTGCCAATTTAGTAATTTGTAGGGAAGCATCCGTAATAAAAGCATTGGCTAACTTCAGAGCTTTAATCCTATCCTGGATCTCCTCTAGAGAAGTCTCAGTCTTGAGAGACTCGGACAGAGCATCAAACCAATAAGCTGCCGCACTAGTGACAGTAGCAATGCACGCAGCCGGCTGCAATAGCAGACCCTGGTGAACATAAATCTTTTTAAGTCGACCCTCCAACTTCTTGTCCATGGGGTCTTTAAAGGCACAACTATCCTCAATAGGAATAGTAGTTCGCTTGGCTAAGGTGGAGATAGCCCCTTCCACCTTAGGAACCGATTGCCAAGTTTCTTTGACAGCTTCAGCTATAGGAAACATCTTTTTGAAAATAGGGGAAGGAGAGAAGGGAATACCTGGTCTCTCCCATTCTTTAGAAACAATCTCCGAAGCGCGCTTAGGAACTGGAAAAACATCTGAGTAAGTAGGAACTTCGAAATATCTGTCCAATTTACTTGATTTCGCCTGAGTGACCACTACTGTAGAATCACAATCGTCTAGAGTAACCAAAACCTCCCTGAGTAACAGGCGGAGGTGTTCTAGTTTAAATCTGAAAGAGACGACCTCTGAATCAGTCAAAGGCAATGAACTCTCTGAGTCTGAAATTTCGCCTTCTGACAGAACCTCTATACTCTCTATTTCAGTTCCCTGGGAGGGTACCTCTGAGACTGCCACCATGGCATCAGAAACCTCACTGATAACATGGTTGTCTTTTCTCTTGCGCTTGCCTTGTAGCATAGGAAAAGCAGACAACGCATTCAAAATTGAGGAAGACACAACTGTAGCTATGTCCTTTAAAGTAACTCCAGCAGGAGCAAGAGTAGAAGTACAGGGCACTGCTTGAGCGGGCACTAAAGTTTGGGACGCTTGGAGAGAAAGCTAAGGCATACACTGACTCTCTTCATTAGAGTCCTGAGAAGCATCCGTCTTAGAAAAATTTTTATCATGAAAAATTCTCTCTTTATAACTTAAAGCCCTCTCAATACACGAGGGACAAAAAGGAATTGGTGGTTCCACATTGGCATCCAAACTCATGGAGCAAGTAACATTTTCCACGGCTCCAATGTCCATACTGTAACAAATAAAATTAACTTTAAAAAAAAATTATTTTTTTTTTTAATAAAAAAAACGTTACTGTCACTTTAAGACTAAAAAAGGAAACTTTCTGACTTACTGGAAGAAAAACGTTTCTCAAATCAAAGTGTTAAGTAACTCACAACATCAACATAACATAAATGGTACTGTAGCTTTAAATTTTAAAACGTCCACTATTTTACTCGCTACAAAGTAAAAAGATGTATTGCCATGAAAAAAACGAACATTCAGACCCCCTTACAACTCAGCAGCTCTGCTGAGGCGCCTTCCTGACCACCAGACTCCTGCTATGTAGAGAAAACGATCCGGATACACAGGGCTGAATAGAGCACTAACCACTTGCTTAATATATTGCAAAAACCATGCGGTTCAAGTGCAACGTAGCTCAGCCGTTCCTCATATACCAGAGAAGGCTGAGTCCTTTCCCTCCCATAGCCCTGTGGAAAATGACGAAGCCTGAGTTAACTTTGCTTAGGCTATCAGGATTAGGGCAGCATAAATGTATGGGAGGCGCAGTGAGAATTATGTCCCACCAGTTACCATTGCTTTAAAGCCACCAAAAGCTCTACTGAAGAGACTGATCTGGACTACGGCTACACCCAAGAACAAAGCATCACAATCTTGTACTACTTTAAAAATAATAAACTCTTGATTGAAGAATCTAATCTAACACCCCACTTTACCTCTTCCTATCACTAACGTAGGCAAAGAGAATGACTGGAGTGGGAGGGAAGGGAGGAGCTATATATAGCAGCTCTGCTGTGTCTCTTTGCCTCCTCCTGCTGACCAGGAGGTGAAATCCCACAAGTAAGGATGATGATCCGTGGACTCGTGTCTTTACAAAGAAAGGACTATACCCCAGGTAAGACAAATAACTTCCTAAACATGCTTCCCAAACTGAAACTTACAGTCTGCAAAAGGAAATATATATAGACCTGACTCATGGCAAATATAAGTAAAATACATATATTTAAAACTTTATATTAATACATAAAGCACAAACCATAGCTGTGAGTGTCTTAAATAAGAAAAACAGAATTTATGTTTACCTGATAAATTTCTTTCTCCTACGTTGTGTCCGGTCCACGGCTTCATGCTTACTTGTGGGATATTCTCATTCCCTACAGGAAGTGGCAAAGAGAGCACACAGCAGAGCTGTCCATATAGCTCCCCCTCTGGCTCCGCCCCCCAGTCATTCGACCGACGGTTAGGAGAAAAAGGAGAACCACAGGGTGCAGTGGTGACTGTAGTGTACAAAAATAAAATTTTTAAACCTGACTAAACGCCAGGGCGGGCCGTGGACCGGACACACCATAGGAGAAAGAAATTTATCAGGTAAACATAAATTCTGTTTTCTCCTACATTGGTGTGTCCGGTCCATGGCTTCATCCTTACTTGTGGGAACCAATACCAAAGCTTTAGGACACGGATGAAGGGAGGGAACAAGTCAGGTAACCTAAACGGAAGGCACCACTGCTTGAAAAACCTTTCTCCCAAAAATAGCCTCCGAAGAAGCATAAGTATAGAATTTGTAAAATTTGGCAAATGTATGCAGAGAAGACCAAATTACTGCCTTACAGATCTGTTCAACAGAAGCCTCATTCTTGAAGGCCCATGTGGAAGCCACAGCTCTAGTAAAGTGAGCTGTAATTCGTTCAGGAAGCTGCCATCCGGCAGTCTCATAAGCCAATCGGATGATGCTTTTTAGCCAAAAGGAAAGAGAGGTAGCAGTAGATTTCTGACCTCTCCTCTTACCAGAATAGACGACAAACAAGGATGATGTCTGTCTGAAATCCTTAGTTGCTTCTAAATAGAATTTTAAAGCACGAACCACATCTAGGTTATGTAACAAACGTTCCTTCTTCGAAACTGGATTCGGACACAGAGAAGGAACAACTATTTCCTGGTTAATATTCCTGTTGGAAACCACTTTTGGCAGAAAACCAGGTTTGGTACGTAAAACTACCTTATCTGTATGGAATACCAGATAGGGTGAAGTACACTGCAAAGCAGACAATTCAGAAACTCTTCTAGCAGAAGAAATAGCAACCAAAAACAGAACTTTCCAAGATAGTAACTTAATATCTATGGAATGTAAAGGTTCAAACAGAACCCCTTGAAGAACTGAAAGAACTAAGTTTAGACTCCATGGAGGAGTCATAGGTCTGTAGACAGGCTTGATTCTGACTAACGCCTGTACAAACGCTAGTACATCTGGCACGGCTGCCAGACGTTTGTGCAACAAGACAGACAGAGCAGATATCTGTCCTTTTAGAGAACTAGCTGACAGACCTTTCTCCAAACCCTCTTGGAGAAAGGAAAGTATCCTTGGAATCCTAATTTTACTCCATGAGTAACCCTTGGATTCGCACCAACAGAGCTATTTTTGCCATTTTTTATGGTAAATTTTCCTGGTCATAGGTTTTCTGGCCTGAACCAGAGTATCTATAACAGATTCCGAAAACCCACGCTTAAATCAAGCGTTCAATTTCCAAGCAGTCAGTTGCAGAGAAACTAGGTTTGGATGTTCGAATGGACCTTGTACTAGAAGGTCCTGTCTCAAAGGTAGCTTCCATGGTGGAGCCGATGACATATTCACCAGGTCTGCATACCAAGTCCTGCGCGGCCATGCAGGAGCTATCAGAATCACCGAAGCCTTCTCCTGTTTGATCCTGGCTACTAGCCTGGGAAGGAGAGGAAACGGTGTAAACACATAAGCTAGATTGAACGACCAAGGCACCACTAATGCATCTACTAGAGTCGCTTTGGGATCCCTGGACCTGGACCCGTAGCGTTGAACCTTGGAGTTCTGACGAGACGCCATCAGATCCATATCTGGAATGCCCCATAGTTGAGTTAACTGGGCAAAGACCTCTGGGTGAAGTTCCCACTCCCCCGGATGGAAAGTCTGACGACTCAAAGAATCCGCCTCCCAGTTGTCTACTCCTGGGATGTGAATAGCAGATAGATGGCAGGAGTGATTCTCTGCCCATTGGATTATCTTGGTTACTTCCTTCATCGCTAGGGAACTCTTTGTTCCCCCCTGATGATTGATGTACGCAACAGTCGTTATGTTGTCTGACTGAAATCTTATGAACCTGGCTTCCGCTAACTGAGGCCAAGCCAGGAGCGCATAGAATATTGCTCTTAGTTCCAAAATGTTTATCGGGAGAAGCGACTCTTCCCGAGACCATAGGCCCTGAGCTTTCAGGGAGTCCCAGACCGCGCCCCACCCCAAGAGGCTGGCGTCGGTCGTGACAATGATCCACTCTGGCCTTCGGAAACTTATTCCCTGAGACAGGTGATCCTGAGACAACCACCAGAGGAGCGAGTCTCTGGCTTTCTTGTCCATTTGTATCTGGGGAGACAAGTCTGCATAATCCCCATTCCACTGCTTGAGCATGCATAATTGCAGAGGTCTTAGATGAATTCTGGCAAATGGGACTATGTCCATTGCCGCAACCATTAGACCGATTACCTCCATGCACTGAGCCACAGACGGCTGAGGAATGGAATGAAGAACTCGACAAGCATTTGAAAGTTTTGACTTCCTGACCTCCGTCAGAAAGATTTTCATTTCTACCGAGTCTATTATTGTTCCCAGGAAGGGAACCCTTGTGACCGGGGACAGAGAACTTTTTTCTACGTTCACCTTCCACCCGTGAGACCTTAGGAAGGCTAGAACAATATCCGTATGAGCCTTGGCTCTGGGAAAAGATGACGCCTGTATTAAGATGTCGTCTAGGTAAGGTGCTACTGCAATGCCCCGCGGCCTTAGTACCGCTAGAAAGGACCCTAGCACCCTTGTGAAAATTCTGGGAGCAGTGGACAATCCGAAAGGAAGAGCCACGAACTGAAATGCTCGTCCAGAAAGGCGAACCTCAGGGACTGAAGGTGATCTTTGTGAATAGGAACATGCAGATACGCATCCTTTAAGTCCACGGTAGTCATATATTGACCCTCCTGGAACATTCGTACAAATGTCCGAATGGATTCCATTTTGAATTTGTCTAAAATTTTTAAGTCCAGAATCGGCCTGAAAGTTCCTGCTTTTTTAGGAACTACAAACAGGTTTGAGTAAAAACACAGTCCTTGCTCTACTGTCGGAACTGGGTGTATCACTCCCATCTTTAAAAGGTCTTCTACGCAAAGTAAGAATGCCTGTCTCCTTATCTGTCTAAAGATAAGTGAGACATGTGGAACCTTCCCCTTGGGGAAAGGTCTTTGAATTCTAGAAGGTACCCCTGAGAGACAATTTCTAGTGCCAAGCCTGAGCAAAGAGAAAAAGTCTGCCCCCTACTAGATCCGGTCCCGGATCGAGGGCTACCCTTTCATGCTGCCTTGGTAGCAGCAGCAGGCTTCTTGGTCTGTTTACCCTTGTTCCAGCCCTGCAAAGGTTTCCAACCATGTGGAAGGGCATGGCCCTTTCCCAGTGATATCTGAAATAATCTCTTTCAACTCTGGCCCGAATAGGGTCTTACCCTTGAAAGGAATATTAAGCAATTTTGTTTTGGATGACACCTCAGCCGAAGCGCTCTGTGCGCCACGATGGCAGAACCAGAATTTTTCGCCGCTAGTTTAGCTACTTGCAAAGCGGCATCTGTGACATAAGAAGTCTCCTTCTGGAGCGAGTTTTGCAGTTCCTCAAACTAAAAAGCCGCTGCAGTAGTTACAGGAATAATGCAGGAAATTGGTCGAAGAAGGAAACCTTGTAGAACAAATATTCTCTTAAGTAAACCTTCTAATTTTTTAATTTGTGCACTTAGCTAGCGTTGAAACTGCCCCCTCTACCTTGGGGACCGTCTACCATGCGTCCCTTCTAGGGTCAACAATTGGGAACATTTTCTAAAATATAGGAGGGGGAACAAAAGGTACACCTGGCTTCTCCCACTCCTTAGACACGATATCCGCCATCTTAGGTATTGGAAACGCATCAGTGTGTACTGGGACCTCTGGGAATTTGTCCATTTTACACAATTTTTCTGGGATCACCAAAGGATCACAATCATCAAGTGCAGCTAGGGCCTCCTTAAGTAGGGCGCAGAGGTGTTCAAGCTTAAATTTAAATGTTATGGTATCAGGCTCTGCCTGCTGAGAAACTTTTCCTGTCAGAAATTTCTCCCTCAGACAGGCCCTCCCTCACCGCCATCAGATTGATGTGAGGGCACTAAAGCTAAATTATCCTCTGTGTCTGCTTGCTCATTGTCTGTGTTTAAAACTGAGCAATCACACTTTCCTAGGAAAAGCTGGCAGTTTGGATAAAAAATGCTAATTGTTGCATAGTAATCGCAATTGGTGCGCCAGATGTACTGGGCATCGCCTGCGCGGGCATAGCTGGTGTTGACACAGAAGGAGAGGAAAGCAAGCTATCTTCACTACCTTCAGCTAAAGAATCATCTTGGGCTATATTTTTAAGTGTGATTATACTGTCCTTAAGCTGTTTGGACGCTATGGCACACTTCACACATAAATTTAATGGGGGAACCACCTTGGCCTTTGGACATACAGAACCTAGGCTATCTGAAGATTCAAACATGTTTGACAGACTTAAACAGAACTTCAATGCAATAAAAATTATTTTTGACAAAAACGTTACTGTCTCTTTAAATAATAAAAGAGCACACTTTATTACTGAGCCCAAAATATACGCCATCATTTTATACAGAGTCTAAGAAAAAAATGGCTTACCTATCCCAGAGGGAATTTCTGACAGTCTTCTAGCATTACATGGTCTTGTTAGAAAAATGACTGATCATACCTGAAGCAGTTAAGCCTGCAAACTGTTCCCCCCAACTGATGTTCTCTGGTTTCAACAGTCCTGCGTGGGAACAGAAATGGATTTTAGTTACTGGTGCTAAAATCATACTCCTCTCAACAGAAATCTTCATCACTTTCTGCTGTAGAGTAAATAGTACAAACCGGCACTATTTTAAAATAACAAACTCTTGATAGAAGAAATAAAAAACTACAACTAACACCACATACTCTTTACCACCCCCGTGGAGATGCTACTTGTTCACAGCGGCAAAGAGAATGACTGGGGGGCGGAGCCAGAGGGGGAGCTATATGGACAGCTCTGCTGTGTGCTCTCTTTGCCACTTCCTGTAGGGAATGAGAATATCCCACAAGTAAGGATGAAGCCGTGGACCGGACACACTGTAGGAGAAAAAACATACTTACCGAAAGACACCCATCCACATATAGCAAATAGCCAAACTAGTACTGAAAAAGTATCAGCAGAGGTAATGGTATATAAGAGTATATCGTCGATCTGAAATGGGAGGTAGGAAATGAATCCCTACGACCGATAACAGAGAACCTTGGAAAAGATTTCCTGCAAGGAAAACCATATCATCAATAGGCGATACTCCCTTCACATCCCTCTGACAAACACTGTACTCAGAGGAATTGGGCTTCAAAATGCTTAGAAGCGCTTATCATAGAAGAAAACATAGAAATCAAGCACAAACTTACTTCACCACCTCCATAGGAGGCAAAGTTTGTAAAACTGAATTGTGGGTGTGCCGGTGTGGTGAGGGGTGTATTTATAGGCATTTTGAGGTTTGGGAAACGTTGCCCCTCCTGGTAGGAATGAATATCCCATACATTACTAGCTCATGGACTCTTGCTAATTACATGAAAGAAATACCATTTTTTAAAAACAAAGAAAGGGTTAATGGACAAGCCCTTAAAAATTGCACACAGCTGAGTGGTAACTATCTTGACAAAGGCTCAGTCGGAAGCCGTAATGCATAGATAACAACACACCTCAGATAAGGAATACAACGAAGCTCCCACTCCCAGGACTGCTACAGAAAAATTACTGTGCCGGTTTCTCTCTATGAGAGGGCGGACGCTATTTCCAGTTAGCAATAGGAGATGAAAAATCTAACACACTGTTCCATTAATCACTGACTCCCAGGACCGCTAGAGTAAGTCTTAATACTGACCTATTCTCTATGCGATAGGAGTTGAAGATTTGAAAGTTCAAGGAGTGCGCACTCTTAGAAGATTCGATTGGATAGAATTTTGCCACTAAACTGGTTTCATCAGTTTCAATTGTGAAACACATGCTAAGGGTATATACCAAGCAAAGTCCTTAATGTTATTATATATAACATTTTTAAACAACACCAGGACAACACTAAGACTATATCTATAAATGGATTAAGACTCTTTGCACTGAACACTTTAAGGCAGTGTTCTTCAATCTTTTTTTTCTAAGACCCAGTGAATTGATAGCACATACCTTCGTGACCCTATTTTTATATTTGGTCTAAACATTTCTGAAGTATTCATGCATACACACATTCATACATACACACACACACACATCCATACACTCACAAACACATTCATACACACACACACACATTCATACATACACACACACACATTCATACATACATCTTTTCAGTGCTACGGAATTTGGAGGCGCTATACAAATAAATGATAATAATACATACAAACATACACACACACATCCATACATACGCACACACAAATTCATACATACGCACACACATACAAATGCACACACACACAGAGAGTTTAAATCTTAACTTCTTCCTTCTGCATTTAACCCTTTGGTTGCTACAGAAGGCTAAAAATGTGTTATTTTAGATTTTTTTGTGGCCATTCTTTTTTTATATCATGTACATGTGGCAGCCAAGGAGTTAAATGAAAGAGAGCAGAAGGAAGAATATATGGTTTGACCTCTGAAGTTAAAAGTTAATAAATTACCATTCCCCAGTTATTCTAGCAGAAGGTAGAGAGACATTAGGAGGGCCCTGCACAGACTGTAACGTGAGCTGTACCGGCACATCATAGGAACTGCAGGATCCCCTGCCCCCCCCCCCCTCCCCTACTGACCTACCAGTCAGCCTGCAGGACAGGAGAGAACTTAAATTCAGCAGCTGAAGAATTGTCCGTTTCCACTTCCCCGCAATCCATACAAGTGGGATCCACAGAGCCCCATCAGCCCCAGTAACAACCAATAGGAAGTGTGGAAGGCGGGTCCCACTGCTATCATCTCGTCACAGTGTAATGCAGAGAGCGCAGGGGTTGTGCAGGGAATCAGTTCAGTGTGATGTTTCCAGATGTTTTGGCTGCCCTGCGCTCTTTGCCTCTGTAGTCAGATCAGATCTCAACCTGCTGCCCACTTTAGAGTTAATGCCGTGAGCACAAAATAGAATCTGCAGTGCAGCTGCCTACCATGCACCTGCATATATTTTTTAAACAGTTCAGTTCTGCCTGTGTGCGACCCAGTGAAAATGGTGTTGTGACCCAGTAATACGTCGCGACCCGTAATTTGAAGAACCCTGCTTTAAGGTACTATTGATATTGATACTATTGCAATGAACACTTTAAGGTATCACTTATAACTTTTAAAACAGCACTAAGGGCTAGATTTATCAAAGGCTAGGCAAACTCTGTATGTGCTTCGCCTGTAACTGCGCCCCAGCTCGCTCCGGAGTAGCGCACATGTGCGCCTGAATTTATAAAAAAAAAATAGACGTAACTTTGCGCAGGCGAGCTGGGGCATAATAATGATAAATTTCATTTACTCCCTATTTATCACAGTACATCCCTATAAATATTTACACCGCCATGTTTTGGTTATTAAAAAAGTGTTTTTTAAGTTAATATTTAGCTTATATTTATATTATATAATGTTTCTGTGCTGTTTTTGCCATATGTTGATAATTTAAGATCGCAAAAATAAATATATCTATATCTATATAAAACTGTTAACATATGCGCCAGTGGAAGCACAAATTTCTGGCAATAACAGTCTCTTCTTGGCACTGAGCCTTTGAAAAATTAGTTAAAAGAAGAAAGTACTGCATCACAAGATGTAAAAGCATGTATTATAATGGTGTTCACCTCAGTCTGTATGGCAAAATATACAACACGCAATTGAAACCGAAATTGCAGTTCCCTATCGGCGCAAAGCAATGATAGAAACTGGGCATGCTGTGATGAATATGATGATTAGGTCGTATGAGCTATTCTGGACGGAATTAAAGGAGAATGGCTTTGATAAATCACACTTATTATTTGACTGCTCCACTGCTCAAGAAACCAACGATAAGGATAATATATCAATTCAATAATAACAAGATGATATAGCTGGCCAGCATTTGGACTTTCAATATTAATGTTCTTCCGTAATGCTATTTGTATAAATATCATTGTATTCCCACATCTTACATCTGTAATTATAAGAACAGGGTAAAGTACGAATATATTTTTAGAAGTTTTACGATAGAGTTTATTTAGACACCGGTGTCTTTACTTTTTATATTAATCCTGCAAAGATTGCTAGGATTTTTTAATATCAGCCAATACAGGTAGCCCTCAGTTTACGCCAGGGTTAGGTTCCAGAAGGAATGGTTGTAAATTGAAACCATTGTAAAACCACCAAAAAAGTAGATGAAATACATTTTACAGGTTTGTAATTGTGCTTAAAACATTATATTATCACACCATTAATAGTATACAGCTTGTAGATAGATAGCTCTGCCTACAATGAAATAAGACTCCCTGATGGAGATAAATCCCTTTCAAATTCCGTTCCATCCTTTTATCCATTACATCTTTAAAAGATCCAGCATAAAAAAATGAGAAAAATCATCTTTAGATAATCTAGAGATTGCAGCATCAACCTTAGGCAAAGAAGCAGATTAGTTATGCAAATGTTTTCCCAGGGGAAACATTCTAATATATTTTTTCAGATATCCTAAGCTGCTTTACAGATCTTGCAAAAATATTTGAATATATAGACTTTATAGCATCAGAAACAGGAAAATACTGATCTGGTTCAAAACTTGAACTAAACCAATTAGATGCAAGCCTGAGATAGTTCATACTCAATTCCAAGAGAACTTAAAATCCCTTTAATGAATTCAGATATTTTTGCAGTGTCAAATGTTACGGGGAAATCAGATCTAGGGTTTCCCCATCAGAGACAGAATCAGGGAATTGAAAATTATCCATAGAATCCCTAGGTGAATCAGAAAAGCTTCCACCATAAATCTGTCCAATACACACTTACACACTGGGGAAACAGGTGGACAGAGGCTGGGTAACATGGCTAAAGAAAAGGAGTAAAACCAACCTTCAGCAATTAATATATTAATAATTGGAGCGAACAATAAGAAACCATAAAGCACATAGGCAACATACCTTAAGGCTACACCTGCTTCTTCCAGGGCTGTAGCAGTTTGAGGCTGAGACTGAGGCTGGGCATCTTTAGCATCCATAAGGCTAAGCTGTATCATAGCATATAGTAGCATAAAGCAGGCTAACAAAGTTTCCACTTTCAAACTTGTAGTGCTATATACAAGCAATCACCGAGAGACAGATGCTAGAGCAGCTTGATACACAAATCTTCATGGGGAATAAGAACACTACTTGTTGAAGGCCCTGCCGAGGCTTAAATTGAAATAAAAAATCCAAGAGTTAAAAAAAAAAGAAGATAAAAGCATGACAGCTAAGGATAGCTGTATACAGAACACATAAAAGCACAACAGTTGTGCGGACAAAATCAAATGCAATTGAAATCACGCACGCACGTGAAAATGACTGCCATCAGATGCGGCCCCTTACCTGTGATGTCACAGTAACATGGTGGCCCCTACAAAGAAACCATAGGGAACAGGTTCTGCTGCCTAACACCATATCAGTGACCGAAGCCAAGGAAATAATGGTGCCGATCAGCTAGAACCGCTAGCTCACAGTGGCTATAAGGTAGGCCTAGAAAACATAAATTATGCTTACCAGATAATTTAATTTCCTTCTGTATAAGGAGAGTCCACTGCATTATTCCTTACTGTTGGGAAATACTGAACCTGGCCACCAGGAGGAGGCAAAGACACTCCCCCAGCCAAAGACTTAAAGGGGCAGTCTAGTATAAATTAAACTTTCATTATTCAGATAGGACTTTTAATTTTAATCAACTTTCCAATTTACTTTTATCATCAAATTTGCTTTTTTCTCTTGGTATTCTTAGTTTAAACTAAACATAGGTAGGCTCATATGCTTTTTAAATCTCTTTTCAACACAAAGAGACAGAAAGTACACGTGGGCCATATAGATAACACTGTGTTCAGGCACAAGGGGTCATTTAAGATTTAGCACAAAACAATGCTAAATTTAAGACAATAGATAATAAACTGTCACAGTCATGTGATCAGGGGGCTGGAAGAAGGTTCCTAGATACAAGGTAATCACAGAGGTAAAAAGTGTATTAATATAACTGTGTTGGTTATGCAAAACTGGGGAATGAGTAATAAAGGGATTATCTATCTTTTAAAACAATAACAATTCTATGGTAGACTGTCCCTTTAAATACCTCTCCCACTTCCCCCAGTCATTCTGCCGAGGGAACAAGGAACAGTAGGAGAACCATCAGGGTATAAATGGTGCCAGAAGAAAATAAAATTTAGAGGGCCGCCCATCGGAGAACGCGGGCGGGGGCTGTGGACTCTCCTTATACAGAAGAAAATTAAATTATCTGGTAAGCATAATTTATGTTTTCCTTCCTAATATAAGGTCCACGGCATCATTCCTTACTGTTGGGAAACTTATACCCAAGCTCTAGAGGACACTGAATGATAATGGGAGGGACAAAAAGAGAGACGGGCCCTAATCTGAGGGCACCACAGCCTGCAAAACCTTTCTTCCGAAAGCTGCTTCAGCCGAAACAAAAACATCAAACTTGTAAAATTTCGAAAAATTGTGTAAGGAGGACCAGATAGCCACCTTATAAATCTGATCCATAGAGGCCTCGATCTTAAAGGCGCAAGAGGAAGCCACTGCTCTAGTAGAATGAGCCGTAATCCTCTGAGGAGATTTATGTCCTGCTTTCTCATAAGCAAGGCGGATAACACTCCTTAACCAAAAAGATAAAAAAGACGCAGAGACCTTCTGTCCCTTACACTTCCTGGAAAAGACAACAAACAAGGACGAAGTTTGTCTAAAATCCTTAGTAGCCTGAATGTAGAACTTCAAGGTGTGAACCATGTCCAGATTATGAAGCTAACGTTCCTTCACAGAAGAAGGATTTGGACAGAAGGAACCACAATCTCTTGATTGATGTTGCAGTCTGACATGACCTTAAGAAGAAAACCTAACTTACTACGTAGGACAGTCTTATCAGAATGGAACACCAGATAAGTATCTCAGATACTCTGCACGCAGAAGCAATAACAAATAGAAAAATAACTTTCCAGGACAATAATTTAATGTCAATCTCATGCATCGGCTCAAACGGAGTCCGTTGCAACACCGTAAGAACAAGATTTAAACTCCAAGGAGGAGCCTTAGATCTAAACAAAGGACTGATCCAAATCAGAGCCTTAACAAAGGACTGTACATCGGGAAGCTCTGAGAGACTCTTGTGCAGTAAAACAGATAGGGACGAAATTTGTCCCCTCAGGGAACTGGCAGAAAGGCCCTTCTCCAGTCCATCCTGGAGAAACGATAGAATCCTGGCAACCTTAACTTTATGCCAGGAAAATCCACGCTCTTCACACCTGAATAATTAGGTTCTCCACACCTTATGATAGATGCGACGAATAACCGGCTTACGAGCTTGAATGAGAGTATCAATCACTCTCTCAGAGAAACCTCTCTTGGCTAGGACTAAGCGTTCAATCTCTACGCAGTCAGCCTCAGAAAATCTAGATTTTGATGAACAAAAGGACCTTGTTCCAGCAGATCCCTGCAACAAGGTAACTTCCACGGAGGAGAAGATGACATCCTCGCCAGGTCCGCGAACCACATTCATGGCCACTTCACGGCCACGATGGAGCAATCAGTATCACTGATGCCTGCTTGATGCAGGCCACTACACAAGGAAGAAGTGGTAATGGCGGGAAAAGGTAAATTAGACTGAACCTCCAAGGCACTGCTAAAGCATTTATTAGCTCCACCTGAGGATCCCTGGACCTTGACCCATATCTGGGTAGCTTGGTATTGAGATGAGACGCCAAAAGATCTATCTCTGGGATCCCCCACTATATCTGCTTCCCAGTTGTCCACACCCGGAATGTGGATCACTGATAGAGAACAGCTGTGGGACTCTGCCCACTCCAGAATTTGAGATACCTCCCTCATTGCTAGGGAGCTTCTCGTTCCCCCTGATGGTTGATGTAAGCCACAGAGGTTATATTGTCTGATTGGAATCTGATAAACCGGGACGAACCCAGAAGGGGCGAAGCCTTCAAAGCATTGAAGATTGCTCGAAGTTCCAGAATGTTGATTGGGAGGAAGCGTTGCTCCTGAGACCACAGGCCTTGTGCCTTCTTGGCACCCCAAACAGTTCCCCATCCTAATAGACTTGCATCCATAGTCACAATCTCCCAGGATGGTCTTAAGAAGTATGTCCCTTGGGACAGATGATATGGACAGAGCCACCAAGAGAGCGATTCTCTCTACCGGTTGTCCAGAGAAATCTGTTGAGACAGATCTGAATGATCGCCATTCCACTGCCTCAGCATGCAAAGTTGCAGCGGTCCGAGACGGAACCTGGCAAACGGAATGATGTCCATGCCAATTACCTCCATACACTGAGCCACAGAGGGCCTTAAGGTCCAAAAGGGCAAGTCATGCCTAAGCAAGTTTGCAACGTCTCTGGTCCTTTACTAGGTTTAGGATGGACCTTATCGTCTCCATCTTGAACGAGGGGACATTTAGAAATTTGTTTAAGCACTTTTTTTTTTTTTTAATTTTTGTTGTGGTTCAATTCATGGCATACAGACTTAGGAAGTCAATTACTGGTAGACGGAACAGAAATAAACATTTACAAAGCATATAACCAGTATAAGACAAGAAAAATATACATTACATGCTCATCTAACATTGTACACAATATTTGCCTGAAACACGGTATACCTTCTAGCTGACTCACGAGGCCACTTTTATGACCTCTCATTAATGTATAAATTGAAAATTATAGTCGGTAAACTGAAATAAAAGGAGACCACTCATGGGTCTCAACTGATGAACCATGTTTTTCTTTTGTTTTGATGAAATTATAGATAGGGCTCTGCCTGTAATATGATTAGGGTAAACCTTTATGATGTTTAATTTAAGGTGGAGTTGTGCGCACAACAAATAAACATATCTATATAGGATGTAGGGGCTTGCGAGTAAGGAAAAGTTATAGGCAATATGCATAAGATTAGACGGGGTGTAGGCCACTGATTTAAGGTAAAAGGGAGACTCAACTATTATCAACCCAATATCAGCCATAGATAGGACAATAATATTCCTCCGAAAACATTTAAAGAAAGAAATGGATAGCCTTTATGAATATGCTGAGGTGTAAGACAATATCTGAGGCTCCAGTATCAAGCTTGATAAATCTAAAATAGGAAACCTCACACTGCCCCGGCTGCTGGCAGCAAGGCGCCCATTCAAAATACTGACCCAGAGCACTAGAGATTATAAAAAAAATTTAAAAAAATAAAGCTCAAAGGCTATCGTGTATATTTGGGATATAAATGCGGGGGTGGCTGTATACGTTTGTTGCAAGTTTTGAGGAAATATATAAGCTGGGCACTGTTAAATGTATGGGCATACCACATTTTATGTTAATAAACCATTACACATTCAAGAGTAGGGCAAGAGACCTGCAAACATATGCCAATTAGAGTGTTCTCATGGATTAGGTATTAAAAAATAGGTCAAGGGACCTGTAGATGTAAAACAGATAGAGTATCCTCACTGGATTGGCATTAAATGATATACCATAGATCTTTAAGCACATATTCATAGATTACATATAAGCACTTTTCAACTATGAAATTATATCAACAACATTCACAAAATACAGAACAAAATGGCTCTAGGATATAACTAATATTATGAGATCTAACTATGATCTTTAGCTTAATAACCTTAAATGAACAGTAAAAACAATTATAACTCATAATAGCAGCCCATAGTGTCCTGGTTCTTCTTAACTTGTCTTAGGTTAAACATATGATATTTGATAATTTCAGCTGCAAGGGTAAATAGGGAATAAGTAAGAAGCTCAATAATAATCTGTGAGGTCCCCTGCTAACTTGTCAGAATATTATTAAGCGGGTATAGTCAGAGTCTTCACGGACTTCAGGAAAAGAAAGTGTCACTTAAATGGCATTCTATATTAAGCTCACTGTTCTGTATTACCCCACTCCTATTCTATTATATGCTCTTCTGTATTTTTGCAGGTCATGAAGAAAATATTTCAGGGCATAAATCCCACTGCAAGAAGTTGAGATCTGAAAGCAGGGTTCATCATGTAGTGGCTCGTCGACATTTCCACTGATCTCAGAAAACCCCAAAGCAAGACAGTCAAATGCTCTCAGTTTAGCAACCGATAACGGCGGGTTGAGTCCGGCAAAGCTAATACTTTGTTGAGTTATGAGAGTGCTCCGGTTCGTTCCGTGTGGTTTCTCCTGCTCTGTGGGAGACTTAGGGAGATCATAGATAAAGTGGGTCACAGTGATATTTGGTTTGTCGCTGGTATAGATCTCTGGTGAGTCGGAATGCACCCGTACTGCTATGCCTAGAGATTTTTTAAACTCGGTCACGAGTGGCTCATCTAATTGCACTGACTGGTGTGAGTCTTTTTTATCCAATGGGGTCTGAATATTTACTTGGCCTTGCGGTTCCATACTCTTGAATTTGCATTTGTTTGCAACACCCCATGCTGCAGAAACGCTGGCCATAAGACGCTGAAAATGCTGGTCTAGTAAGTGCCCCATAGCTTTAACCAGATTGCTGTCACAGAGCTCCATTTCACAATTAAGCACTATCAGTATTGGTTCCCCTCTGTCTTTCAAAAATTATAGCGGCAGTAGGTGATAGGTGAATTTTAGTAATCTACTATAAGTTATAGCACATCAAGTGGTGCGTAACGACAAAGCTGAAAACGCCCTGCCGGAGGGTATAATGTAGGCCGAGTTCTTGTGATGGCTTAAGGCGCGGATGCCAGCAGCAAGCAATTCTTGTGAAACAAAGCACAGTAGATGCAGAATTCCAAGTACAAAACAGCTCTGATAAAATATTAAACAGATCGATGCATTGACATATGAATTTCTGTATTTTTCAAATAGAAGCTGCAGCAGCATACAGCTGTGCGACTAATCATGGACGCTGCCTGGAAGTCCCCCCCTTGTTTAAGCACTTTAAGTCCAGGATCAGGCGAAAAGTTTCCTCCTTCTTTGGGACCACGAAAAGATTGGAATAGTATCCCAAACTTCTTTCTGCGATAGGTACAATGACCCCTAAGGAGGACAGATCCTACCCACACCCCAGAAAGGCTTCTCTCTTTTCTGGTCTGGAAGACAGGCTTGAGAGGAGAAATCTGCCTTTGGGTGGATGAGACTTGAATCCTATCTTGTATCCCTGAGCTATGACCTCCAGGACCCATGGATCCTGCACGTCCCTGAACCAAGCGTCTGAAAAGAGCGACAGTCTGCCCCATACACAATCCAGCACCAGATCGGGGGCTGCCCCTTCATGCCGATTTATTCTTGGCGGGCTTCTTGCTCTGCTTGGATTTATTCCAGGTCTGAGCCAGCTTTCAAGTACCCTTGGTTTGCTCGGGCCAAGGCCGTTTCTAGAGAATCTGGCTCCTAGGGCAAAATTCCAAAATGCGCCCCCTCACAGATTCTAAAATCCCCCTCCTAGACCTTGCACATCACTCTGTCATTTAGAGGTCAGCTCCAAAGCAGCAGTGCACTACTGGGACCTACCTGAACACATCTAGTGAGCAAATGACAAGAGACAAATGTGTGTTGCGGCCAACCAGCAGTTAGCTCCTATTAGTGCATTGCTGCTGCTAAGGATATGTACATATGCTTTTCAACAATGGATACCAAGAAAACAAGAACAATAGAAGTGTCTTAAAATGTTTTGGTATATCCTGAATTTTGAAAGTTTAATTTTGACTTTCCTATTTCTATGAAAGTTTTATTTTGACTTCCCTATCTCTTTAAAGATTTCCTTTTTCTACTACAATGTTTTTACAAATATATTGATATTATCTAAAAAACAAAATTTATGCTTACCTGATAAATGTATTTCTTTTTTGACACGATGAGTCCACGGATCATCTTAATTACTAATGGGATATTCACCTCCTGGTCTGCAGGAGGCGGCAAAGAGCACCACAGCAAAGCTGTTAAATATCACCTCCCTTCACTCCCAACCCAGTCATTTGACCGAAGCCAAGGAGAGAAAGGAAGTAACAAGGTCTCTTACAAAAACAGGACGGGCCGTGGACTCATCGTGTCAAAAAAGAAACATATTTATCAGGTAAGCATACATTTTGTTTTCTTTTTAATGACACGATGAGTCCATGGATCATCTTAATTACTAATGGGAATCAATAACCAAGCTAGAGTACACAGATGATATGGGAGAGACAAGACAGGGAACCTAAACGGAAGGCACCACTGCTTGAAGAAGGTTTCTCCCAAAAGCGGCCTCAGCCGAGGCAAAAGTGTCAAACTTGTAGAATTTAGAAAAAGTGTGAAGAGAGGACCAAGTTGCAGCCTTGCAAATCTATTCCACCGAAGCTTCGTTCTTGAATGCCCATGAGGAAGCGACAGCCCTTGTGGAATGAGCCATAATTCTCTCTGGAGGCTGCTGCCCAGCAGTCTCATATGCAAAACGTATTATACTCTTCAGCCAAAAAGAGAAAGAAGTAGCCGTAGCTTTCTGCCCCTTACGTTTTCCTGAGAAAACTTCAAACAATGCAGAAGACTGACCAAAACTCTTAGTCGCCTGCAGGTAAAACTTGTGCAGAAGCCGTTTCTTCTGAGAAGTAGGATTGGGACACAAAGAAGGAACAATAATCTCTTGATTAATGTTCCGATCAGAAACTATTTAGTACGAAAACTACCTTATCAGAATGAAAAATAAGATAAGAGGACTCATACTGCAATGCTGAGAGCTCTGACACTCTGCGAGCAGAAAAAATAGCAAGAAGAAATAAAACTTTCCAAGATCACAACTTAATAACTAAGGAAAGCATAGGCTCAAACTGAGCTCCTTGAAGAATTCTTAGAACCAAATTAAGACTCCATGAAGGAGTAACTGGCTTGAACCCAGGCCTGATTCTGACAAAAGGATTGTACATCTGGGACATCTGCCAGACGCTTGTGTAATAAAATAGAAAAGGCAGAAATTCAACCCTTTAGGGTGCTTGATGATAGTCCTTTTTCCAACCCTCTTGGAGAAAAGACAATATCCTAGGAATCCTGATTCTACTCCAGGAATAACCCCTGGATTCACACCATTATAAATATTTGCGCCATATGCTATGGGTAAAATCTTCCTAGACACAGGCTTACGAGCCTGATACATGGTCTCACTAACTAATTCCTAATCCACGCTTGGATAAAATAAAACTTCCATCCTCCAGCAGTCAGCTTCAGAGAACTATTTTCGGATAAATGAAGAGTCCTTGAAGTAGAAGGTCCTTCCTCCATGGGACTCCCAGGAGGAAGATGTGACACATCCACCAGGACTGCATACCAATCCTGCGGGCCTGCGGGCCGCGCCGGTGAAATAAGAATCACCGATGCCTTCTCCTGCTTAGTTTGAGCCAAGACTACAGGAGAAAAAACGAACGGAGGAATTAAGTATGCAAGACTCAAATTCCAAGTTAACGTATCGAGAAGTCATGAGATTCAATTGTAACTGAACCCATTGAGATCCGGCTGGAACACTCCCGGCTGGACTTCTCCCCTTTGGCAAAAAGTCTGCCTACTTACGAAAACCGCCACTCAGAAGTCCCTTCTGGGATGCAGGTCGCCAACAGACAGACATTGTGGGTCTCAGCCCACTGAACGATCTTGACTACCTCTGTCATGGCCGAGAAAACTTAGAGTCCTCGACGGCTGAAGTAAGATCTAACTTAAAACCGGCCGAAGCTAACTGAGGCCAAGCTAGGAGATGATTTACTTTTTTTAAATGGTTATGGGAAGAACAGACTCCACCCGAGTCCATGTTCCCTGTTCTTAAAGGACCTCAAACAGTTCCCCAGCCAAAAGGCTGGCATCTGTTGTCACACTCACCCAGAAGAACAGTGAAAGCAGGTTCCCTGGAGGCAAGATCCTGAAACAACCACCAAGAATTCTTAACTGTTGAGAACTAAGGTGGAAATGGACAACTGGAAGGATGTCCATTGTCGTTACCATCAGCCCAAATACCTCCATACACTGAGCCACTGATGGGACTGAAGTGCAAGGTAAGAATGAAATCCTTGAATTCCTGACTACCATCAGCTTCATTGATGAGGAAACTAATATAATAATATAGCTCTCCAAGAAAAACTACCCTTGTAGATGGAACTAAGGAACTCTTTACCAAATTCACCTTCCATCCGGGAGACCGCAGAAACAATCGTGCGTAACCCTGCTTGTCGAAAGGAAGGCGCCTGAACCAGAATGTCGTCGAGAAAAGGTGTCTCTGCAATGCTCCACAATCAGAGCACCAGCAGCAGTGATCCCGGAACCCTTGAAAAAATTCTGAGAACTGAGACCAGGCCTGGAAAGAATCACGAGCTGGAATGTTTGCCTAGAAAGACAAACCCTAGAAAATTGAGATAGTCCTTGTGGATGGGAAGATGCAAGTATGCATCCTTCAAATCTCCCATGGTCATAATTGACCCTTGTGGACCAAAAAAAATGGAACAATAGTTTCCATCTTGGAATACGGTACTCTGCGAACCCTGAGTGGATTCTAAAATAGGTCTGAAGGTTCCCTCCTTCTTGGGAACCACAAACAGATAGGAGTAGCATCCCAGACCTCATTCCTGCATTAGACCAGGAACTCTCACTCCCAGGTCGGAGAGGATCCGTTCACAGCGTAAAAGCGCCTCTCTATTTAGTCTGGTCTGCCGATAATCTTGAAAGCAGACACCTGCCCCTGGGAGGAAAGTCTTGAACTCTAACTTGTATCCCTGGCACACAATGTACACCACCCAAGGATCATAAAATCACAAAGCCATACCTGATCGAAGAAGGAAAACCTGCCCCCTTACGGATCAGGTGCACGCCCTTCATGCTGTCTTTGATTCAACAGCAGGCTTCTTGGACTGTCTTTCCTTATTCTAAGACTAATTAGGTTTTCCATGAAGGCGTAGAATGCTCCTGCTTGGGAGAAGGAGGGAAAGGATTTCCCTAGAAATCTCGAAATAACCTAAAATTCTCCCTGACGACCTTTCGATTATTTCTCTTATCCTGTAGATGAAACATCCGCAGACCAAGATTTGAACCATACTGCTCTGCGGCTAATATGGCAAAGCCTGAATAATAGCTCCCACCTTAAGAAAACTCTGAATTAAAGTAGTTTACTAACTTAAGGGCATTTATTCTATCCCTTCGAGAGGGGAGCCTGTCCAATAGAAACAGACAATGCATCAAACCAGTAAGCCACCACACTGGTGACAGTAGCCATACCAACCGCAGGTTGTCAATGTAAACCCTCTAACTTCTAATCATAGGGTCCTTATCCTGCATAGGATCTAAAAGCAACTACTATCCTCTATGGGAAAAGTATCTCCCTTCTGCAAAGACTCCTTGATAGAGTCCGCTATAGAAAGCATCCTTTTAAATATAGGGGAGGAGAAAGAAAAAAAGGGATACCCGGTTTCTCCTATTCCTGAGCAAATATCTGTATAACCCTATCTGGTACAGGAAATACTTCCACCATGAAGGGCAAATTTAGTATAATTTACTGGACTCTCTAGGATAGACTACGTTGGTAGTGTCGGAGTCGTCCAGGGTAGCTAAAACCTCCACAAGTTACAAATGGAGGTATTCAAGCTAAAACTAAAGGAAAGCAACCTCATGATCAGATAAAGGTATTACCCCATCTGAGTTTGAGAATTGCCCCTCAGATACTACCAAAGTATCCTTCTCTTCCATGATACAGAGAAGAAACATTCAGAATATTGATTGAATATATGTCCTCTTGTACTTTTTTCTACAGTGTGGACAAACAGACAATGCATGAAATGGAAGGTAACTCCAGGTGGAGTGTGAGAGGAAGCGCAGGGCACTGCATGTGGGCTATAAATTTTTTAGGACACATTATGAGAAATTTGTGGCATATATTGTCCATTGTCAAACTCCTAGACAGCATGCGCCTTAGAGGGAGTAGGTTCAGAAAAAAATCTACACCTCAGCTTAATCTTGCTGAGGTGCCCATCTGTCCTTCAGAAACCTAGTACATTCCAAACTTTATTTTTAAAGCGTAACTAGAAATAAAGAAAAGATACTGGCTTCATTTTTATTCATAAAAGGATCCGGAACGCAGCTGTGGCGCTGTCCGGTCCCACATATGTGACAACACTAAAAACCTGCAACTAAATAAAGACTTTACTTTCCGAAATCGGAAATGATATAGATAGTGCGCAGCCCAAAATGGCGCCAAATATAGCTCCGCCCCTCATGGGTGTGATAAAAATTAGTCTCCCGGGCGCCATTATCAATGCATTAGAAATAGCAGAGTGCGCAGCTCAATCGGTGCTAAACAAGCTCCGCCCATCGTGGGTGTTACAAGTATCAATCTCCCGGTCGCCATTATTGTAGTATTTAAAAATAAGCTAACTGAACCTCTTGTCAAACCTGAGGTAAAATAGTGCTACCGCTTGTTAGATAGCAACTTAGCCCAAATATGTGAAGCTAACTGAACCTCTTGTCACCTAAAAACAATCACCTCCTACTGAGTCCTTCCTTACTCAGCCCTAGTGATTAAACCCTTCTAGTCTCCTCAGACCCAGTGCCTGCTTACAACTTGCTGTCACAGGGTTCCCCTCCCTTTAACAATATGAGTTACGTCCCACGAAAATAAAGTGCTCCACTTCCTCTGAGATCCTCTTCCCAGACCCAGAATAAAAAGTCAGCACTTACCTTTAAAATCTGCCCGACAGCAGGGCAGCTCCCCAGGATTGAGAGGTCCTCTCCCTCACATAGTCCTGTGGAAAAAGGAATAAAGCCTGAGTAATCTTACTTAGGCTATCAGGAATTAGGGCAGCATAAATATATGAGAGGCGCAGTGAGAATTATGTCCCACCAGTTCTCATTGCTCTAAAGCCACCACTGCTCTACTGAAGAGACTGATATGGACTACGGCTACATCCTAGAACAAAGCAGAACAATCTTGTACTACTTTAAAAATAATAAACTCTTGATTGAAGAATCTTTTCTAACACCTCACTTTACCACTTCCTATCACTAACGTAGGCAAAGAGAATGACTGGGTTGGGAGTGAAGGGAGGAATATTTAACAGCTTTGCTGTGGCGCTCTTTGCCGCCTCCTGCTGACCAGGAGGTGAATATCCCATTAGTAATTAAGATGATCCGTGGACTCATCGTGTCATTAAAAAGAAATATCTTTTACTAATTGCCATTATATTTATAGTTTTCTTATAGCTATGCATATTTATTTGTTTAATGCATATCAATCCATTTAAATTCTTATCCAAAATTTATCTACAAAACTTCCAATAGACTTTAAAGTAATCAGGTAAGATTTTCTAAATGATTGCAATATGTCACTAGGTGTATTTGTAACATATTTAGGGGTCTATTACAATTATTTATAAAAGTTATAACAAAAGACATGCACACACAGGCAGGGATAGGCATATACACACACCAGCAGGGATAGATAGGCATACACACACACTCAGGCAGTAATAGACAGACATGCACTCACAGGAAGTAATAGAGACATGCACTCACAGGCAGTAATAGACAAAGACATGCACACACAGGCATTAATAGACAAAGACATACACACACAGGCATTAATAGACAAAGACATGCACACACAGGCATTAATAGACAAAGACATGCACACACAGGCAATAATAGACAGAGACATGCACACACAGGCAATAATAGACAGAGACATGCACACACAGGCAATAATAGACAGAGACATGCACACACAGGCAATAATAGACAGAGACATGCACACACAATCTATCTATTGGGTTCTTGTAAAGCACGGTTATTCACCCGTAAGGGTCTCAAGGCGCTGAGGGTTGCAGTTCAGTCGAAGAGCCAGGTCTTGAGGTCCTTTCTGAACTTAGTTAGGGCGGTAGCTTGTCTGAGGTGCAGTGGGAGGGTGTTCCAAGTCTTGGCTTCCAGGTGAGAGAAGGATCTGCCTCCCGCTGTGGTTTTCCTGATGCGGGGGATGACTGCAAGGGCTTGGTCGGCCGATCGAAGTTGTCTGGCAGGGGTGTAGAAGGTAACGCAGTGGTTCAAGTATTCGGGACCGATGTTGTAGAGGGCTTTGAATGCGTGGGTGAGAAGCTTGAAGGTTATTCTTTTGTTGATGGGGAGCCAGTGCAGGTCCCGCAGGTGTTTGGTGATGTGGCCGAGGCATTCTGGATGCAGTAATAGACAGAGACATGCACACACACACAGGCAGTAATAGACAGAGACATGCACACACAGGCAGGGATAGATAGGCATACACACACACAGCCAGTAATAGCAGACACACACACAGGCAGGGATAGATAGGCAGGCACACACTAATAATAGCAGGCACAAGCACTCACATGTGAGTTTGTGAAAACTTGCCATTGTCATTATGGAGTTAAAGGGACAGTCAACCCAAATTTTCAAATAGGTAATTCCTATAAAGTTGCTAACGATTCTTATTTTGCACTATAGCCTAATTTAGTAGCCTAAATTGTTTCTAAGCACTAGTACTTACTTTTTCCTCTTGTGGCTGTTTAAAATGCCCGCCTGCCCCCTCCCATATTTCGTCATCAGGATTGTCAGGATCTTCATTGTCCAGCTCTAACTCTGCTAATTCTCTTCTATCCACACTCCCGTGTTTTGCGCATGCGCAGTGCGCCGCTAACGCTGTAGGGGGAAGGTTTTAAAAGGGAACTCTAAATCCCTTCTCTTGTTCCTAGACGTCTGAAAGTTCAGGCGTACCGTTTACCAGTGTGCAGTCTGTGAAGTCTCCAGCTGCAGTTTCTGTTCTTTCTTTTTATCTCTTTTACCTGGTAAGTAATTGCAATAATGTGTTCTGTGCAGTCCTGGTGTCCCATTCTGTTTGATTTGATGTGTAAGGAACGAATGCACTAGCTGTTGGGAAGCAGTTCTTTTGTGTGTGATTCTGTGGTTCTGCAGAGGAGTTGTATGTTCAATTGTCACAATGAAAAGGACAATACAAGGTCCTTGAAATTATTTATGGAATCTCTCATTTGTGTTAGCTCCCAAAACAATAGTGCATGGCCAAACATTGCTGCTTTAGCTAAAGGAACACATGATAAAAGAGAAATTAAAAAAACAAACATAAAAACCCTCCTGTCCTGTACTAAACAACAGGCTATAAATAATCTGCACGCATGTACTAAATAAAATATGTAAAAACCTGAGCTCATAAATACCGTATTGTCCCGAATATAGGCCACACTTTTTTCCCCTAATGCAAGTCTTTAAACTAGGGGTGCAGCCTATACTCGGTATGTTGCACAAATACCGGTATACTGTCAGTAGAACAGGTTGGGGTTAGGCACCGGTAGGTAGGAAAGGAGGCTGAGTGAGTTAAGACAAAGTTCCTGGTAACTAAAGTTCGCCAGCAATATAAAGCCTGCTAGCATTTGTTCCAAGAGAAGCGTGGATCATAACTCGCCCCAGTAGAACGATTGTGGCTGAAACTCTTAAACAGCTTGGCATCGAATACACCTTCACAGGGCTTGTACTGCTGTAAACTCCTGGCTTTACATCCACATCTGCTTCTGACTTCTGACTCTTCTTACCTGCTAGCTGAGACGGAGTTGCCTGTCTAACTAAGGACACACCCCCAATAAGATTGCGGGATTGGTTCTTCATCTGGGAAACGTCACAGCTCCATCCGTTGATTGGACTGAGGCGAGTGGAGGCATGGTCATATGCGGTCCAACCAGCAGAGGGAGCTGTGACGTTTCTTGGATGAAGAACCAATCCCGCGATCTCATTGGGGGGGGTGTCCTTAGTTAGGCAGGCAACTCCGTCTCAGCTAGCAGGTAATGGAGAAGTCAGAAGCAGATATGGATGTAAAGCCAGGAGTTTACAGCGGTACAAGCCCTGTGAAGGTATATTTGATTGCCAAGCTGTTTAAGAGTTTCAGCTAGCAGGTAACGGGGAAAGCAGAAGAGGAGACGTCAAAGGGAGAGAGCCTCCAGTTAGTAGAGGGGATTCCTCGTAGTCCCCAAATAAAGTCAAGTCCCCATAGCTTTTTTTAAACATAGCATAATTGCTTAGCTTTCAAAGAAAGCTGCAGTGTATTGCTAAACAAAGTGTTTTACGTCACTCTTCGACAGCCAAGGGGCTCATGGGACATTGATGTGATTAATCTATTTCAGTTCACTTAAAGTGTATTAAAAAAGCATTTTACTGATTATAAAGATGTTGCTAATTTAAGGCATGAAAAGTAAGATATGTTAATGAGAGTTCTGAGATCACCCACATAAAATTAATACATCTTTTTTTTTTATCAAAAGAATTGACTGTTGTATCCTTTAGCAAGGGGTTTTTAATGTACCATGGAATAAAGAATCATTTTTATCATCTACTTAAGGTAAAAAAAAAAAAAGTAAAAAATATAATTTCTTTAAAATGGCACCAAACTTTAAGGGTGCGGCTTATAATCAGGAGCGGCCTATACTCTGAACAATTACGGTATATACCCTCTATTGCTGCATGAATGTATAACGGCTAATAGGTTGTTCTCAAAACTGTAATCTGTTCTCTGTTAGTTTTGCGGGTAAAAGAGACATGGGTGACAGAGCTAATAAGTTATAGCTTATACAGAAGGTTAAACCCACAAATGTTAATGAGATTCAGGTATCCTGTGTTTATTTAGTACTAGTAAAAAGAGGAGAATGTTCCAAATCCCTTAGCAAAACTTTGTGAGGCTGACACTCAGGTTGATTAAAAGAAATAATCTTTATTAGAATAGTCCATAGGCATACAGCTAGCCACCAAGGGTAAAAACAAAGTGATACAAAGTTTGACCGGTTTCGGTCAACAGACAGTAGTCATAAACTTAAAATCTTGCAACATGTGCATACTATTTAAAACAAATAGCCTCCTCTCATTGCAGGAGCTCAACACACCCATGTTTAACCCTTTAATTACCTGGCTGAAGTAATATACAAGTGTACTAATACCTTAATCTGATAGTTATTATAGTTGCATTCACATATGTACAAGTGAAACCAATCAAAAAATAAAACAAAACATAAACATAATGAAAAAACAGAAGTATACTTATAAATATAATCAAAACCATGTTCATAGACCCACCATAACAAAAGTTGTCTCATAAGAAGTATGTTATAACAAAGGATATAATGGTGATTACTAAACAGATTAGCTGTGACATGATAACCAACTACCAATAATATAGGGGGATACACATATGTGCAGCAGCAATATACTGCATACATTGTTCAAAGGCTATACACTAATAGATTTAGGAAAATTATGGAAAATTTAGTATAAGCGTACCGCAGTATGCTGCAAGCATAATTCTATACTTATGTAATCTATATTATATAGCATGTATCATATATTTATAAATAGTATACTGCATACATTGTTCAAAAGGCTATACACTAATAGATTTAGAAACATTTTGGAAAATTTAGTATATGCGTACCGCAGTATGCTGCAAGCATAATTCTATACTTATGTAAACTATATTATATAGCATGTATCATATATTTATAAATAGTATACTGCATACATTGTTCAAAAGGCTATACACTAATAGATTTAGGAAAATTTTGGAAAATTTAGTATATGTGTACCGCAGTATGCTGCAAGCATAATTCTATACTTATGTAATCTATATTATATAGCATGTATCATATATTTATAAATAGTATAAGCCACATAAGGTGCTAACAACATAATAAAAAGGAGAAAGCGCTGGGCAGATATCTATATATACAAAAAAAGATTATAAATACATAATACATATGAGTAGTGGAAAATCAGATTTGGGATAGCAAGCTGCAGCAGCCACAAGGAACTAAGGCTGTATGAACACGCTGAACTGTGAGTGCTGCTTGAACTGTATTCTGTGACAACGTTTGCTTGCTTGCGCTATTGGTGTCTATATTGTTAGCCTTAGGAGGTGTTGGAGATTGTACACATTTTATTGCAGCCTGGTCAGCGTTGTGTTTTGTTCCTCCCCTAAGGTATTGTGGCTACTAATTTCCACACATGCACCATAGCAGCCTATATGCTTCATCTATAATCATCTGTACTACAGACAGCACATCATACAACTTGGACAAGGGATTGAGCTCATAACTATCACTAGTAGGCGTGTTGTATCCAGCGTAAACCATTAACCCCACACGCTTTTTTACTACTTATATGTGAACTTTGGTTTCTCTCCCCTTTGTTTATATTTGAAATGTCGTTGGTACAATCTGCTCCTCACACACACATACTATTACTTGGGAATAATACTAGCCCCCACGACAGCCCCTCTGCTGATTATCTTTAGTCCACTACTCTATTTACACCTTTTGTGCAGACTCCGGTATATTTTGTTCTAAGTTTAATTTATTTAGTACTGATGGTTATATGTTCATGCACAATGCCCCAGAATTGAAACAGCCCAGCGCCTTCCTGAACTTTCCTTAGGTAGCGCTGTAATTAATGCTATTTTGGCCATTGTGTTTTATTTTTTATGTATTTCAATACAGAATATTTTTTGGGTTACTTTTGGAGAATGATTACAGCAGCACCATCGTTCCCCTTAAACTAACACAGATTTTAGCTGTAAATCAACCTGATATAATATTTACAGAATTAAGATTATTGAAGTAGGCAGTGAAATAAAGCTGCCCAATGGTAAATTATAAACAGCAGCCTGAAGAGAAAATCCATTCAAATAATAGAGCATTCATCTGGTTTACGTGCCCTAGCTGGGAGGGCAATATGTGCTTTAGGGTCAGAGAGTGTGAATCCAACTGGGGAGATTCAGACAAAAAGGGCCAAAGAAGAATTATTAAGAGGGGATAATGCAGGAGTCACATAATAATAAATAGGAGATAATGCAAGAGAGAGAGATAATTAGGAGTAATACAAGAGAAATCAGAAGGGGTAATACAGGAGAGAATACTACATATAAGGAGTAATACAGAAGTGAATCATAAATAAGGGATAATACAGGAGAGAGTAACTAATAAGGTGTAATACAGGAGAGAGTAGCTGATAAGGTGTAATACAGCAGAGAGTAACTAATAAGGTGTAATACAGGAGAGAGTAACTGATAAGGTGTAATACAGGAGAGAGTAACTAATAAGGTGTAATACAGGAGAGAATCATAAATAAGGGATAATACAGGAGAGAATACTACATATAAGGAGTAATAAAGAAGGGAATCATACATAAGGGATAATACAGGAGAGAGTAACTAAAAAGGTGTAATACAGGAGAGAGTAACTAATAAGGTGTAATACAGGAGAGAGTAACTAATAAGGTGTAATACAGGAGAGAGTAACTAATAAGGGGTAATACAGGAGAGAGTAACTAATAAGGGGTAATACAGGAGAGAATACTACATATAAGGAGTAATACAGAAGGGAATAATAAATAAGGGATAATACAGGAGAGAGTAACTAATAAGGTGTAATACAGGAGAGAGTAACTGATAAGGTGTAATACAGGAGAGAGTAACTAATAAGGTGTAATACAGGAGAGAGTAACTAATAAGGTGTAATACAGGAGAGAATCATAAATAAGGGATAATACAGGAGAGAGTAACTAATAAGGTGTAATACAGGAGAGAATCATAAATAAGGG
>NC_069503.1:1128478039-1128610770 GCF_027579735.1 Bombina bombina
TTTTTTTTTATTCAACAGTCCTTAACAGTTACTTAGTATGTGGAAACCCAATTTTTATAAAGCACCTTTTTAATTAGCTCAATAAAACAAAAAATTATGTACATATCATTATGTAAAGACCATGAATAATTTGTTATATGCATAAAACATCACCTCTTTAGTGACACTGATCAATGAGATAGGAGACTGCTTTCCTCAGGGTGATTCCTCTCCTTTTTACTTTCAGTTTTAGCTCTAAGTAGTTATCCGGTCTTAACACGTCCCCTTTGTGATCGTGTTGCTCCATTAGTATGATGGACATCCAATTAACATAACAGCTTCCTTTTATATAGTATATGCTTGTGATCTGTATATTTTAACCATTGCTATACCAGTAGTTTATCAAGCAAGCACTGCCACTTTAACGCAATCAATGCTCCCCACTGCTCCCTAATGCGCCCTGGGCCACTGCCCGTTCTGCCTGCCCCTAGAAACGGCCCTAGCTCGTGCTTAGCAGAGGGCTGCTGTCGTTGGGATTTATCAGAATGAAAGGAATGAAAATGAGAACTTTATCCCTTAGACTTGTTCTTTTTATCCTGCGGTAGGAAAGCACCCTTGCCCCCTGTAACCGTGTAGATAATGGAGTCCAGGCTTATACCAAATAAAATCTTTTCCTTAAAAGGGAGGGAGAAGTCTGAACTTAGAAGTCATGTTTGCAGACCAGGACTTCAGCGAGATCGCCCGACGGGTCTAAACTGAAAAAACAGATACCTTAGCATTAAGGCGAATAATCTGCATGTTTGCATCATAGATAAAAGAATTAGCAATTCTCAATGCTTTAATTCTTTCCTGGATAACGTTGAGGGGACCCTCCACCTCGATTAATTCCAATAAGGAGTCGCACAAGTAGGTAGCTGCTCCAGCAACCAAGGCAACAGCCGCTGCCAGTTGAAAACAAGTATCCCGTATGTTGAAACATCTTTCTTAGAAAAGTTTCCATCGGGTCTCTGAACGATGAGCTATCCTCAAGCGGAATAGTAATACATTTGGCAAGCGTAGAGATAGCACCATCAACCTTAGGAGTGGAACCCAACAATTCCAATTTAGAGTCCGGGAACGGGAATTATTTCTTAAAGGAAGACGAAGGGGAAAAGGAAGATCCAATTCTGTCCCATTCATTTTTAATAATGTCGCCATCTTTACAGGTACAGGAAAAGTTAACGGCACTACCCTGTCCTCGTAGACTCTAATTTAGGAATCAAAGGTTCATTAGGCAGCTTGGCCTCTGGAACCTCTAATGTAGACAGGACCTCTTTTAGAAGAAAAAGGAAATTTATGCTTACCTGATAAATTTGTTTCTTTTACAATATGAGTCCACGGATTTCATCCTTACTTATGGGATTACGCCTCCTGTTTAGCAGGAAGTGGCAAAGAGCACCACAGCAGAGCTGTGTATATAGCTCCTCCCCTTCCCTCCCCCTCCAGTCATTCGCCCGAAGTTAGGAAGAGAAAGGAAAAGCCAAAGGGTGGGCCGTGGACTCATCATATCGTAAAAGAAACAAAATTTATCAGGTAAGCATAAATTTCGTTTTCTTTTACAAGATATGACGAGTCCACGGATTTCATCCTTACTTATGGGATACAATACCAAAGCTTTAGGACACAGATGAAAGGGACGGACAAGACAGGAACCTAAATGGAAGGCACCACTGCTTGAAGAACCTTTCTCCCAAAACCAGCCTCAGAAGAAGCAAAAGTATCAAATTTGTAAAATTTGTAAAAAGTGTGAAGAGACGACCAACTTGCAGCCTTGCAAATCTGTTCAACAGAAGCATCATTTTTAAATGCCCATGAGGAAGCCACAGCCTTAGTAGAATGAGCCATAATTCTTTCTGGAGGCTGCTGTCCAGCAGTCTCATATGCCAGACGGATGATACTCTTCAGCCAAAAAGAAAGAGAGGTAGCTGTAGCTTTCTGGCCCCTACGCTTTCCAGAAAAAACAACAAATAAGGAAGATGATTGACGAAATTCCCTAGTCGCCTGCAAGTAAAACTTCAGGGCACGGACCACATCCAAGTTATGCAACAGACGCTCCTTCGTAGAAGAAGGATTAGGACATAAAGAAGGAACAACAATTTCCTGATTAATATTCTTATTAGAAACAACCTTAGGAAGGAAACCAGGTTTGGTACGTAAAACCACCTTATCAGACTGGAAGATAAGATAAGGTGAGTCACATTGTAACGCTGAAAGCTCAGAAACTCTACGAGCAGAAGAAATAGCAACCAAAAATAAACCTTCCAAGATAACTTAATATCTATGGAATGCCTGGGTTCAAACGGAAACCCTTTGAATTTAGTTTTTTATGTTCTTCAAACTCCAGGGTGGAGCAATTGGTCTAAACACAGGCTTAATTCTGGTTAAAGCCTGACAAAAAGACTGAACGTCTGGAACATCTGCCAAACATTTGTGTAGTAAAATTGACAAAGCAGAGAATTGTCCCTTTAAGGAACTTGCTGATAACCCTTTCTCCAATCCTTCTTGGAGAAAAGACAGAATCCTGGGAATCCTAACTCTACTCCATGAGTAGCCCTTGGATTCGCACCAATAAAGATATTTATGCCATACCTTATGGTAGATCTTTCTAGTAACAGGCTTATGTGCCTGAATCGAAGTATCAATGACCGAATCAGAGAACCCCCGCTTAGATAAAATCAAGCGTTCAATCTCCAAGCAGTCAGTTGCAGAGAAACTAGATTTGGGTGTTGGAAGGGTCCCTGAATGAGAAGGTCCTGCCTCAATGGAAGCTTCCACGGCGGCAGAGAGGACATGTCCACTAGATCGGCATACCAAGTCCTGCGTGGCCACGCAGGCGCGATTAGAATTACTGAAGCCCTCTCCTGTTTGATCCGAGCAATCACCCGGGAAAGGAGAGCAAACGGTGGAAACACATAAGCTAGGTTGAACGACCAAGGCACTGCCAAGGCATCTATCAGTTCGGCCTGAGGATCCCTTGACCTGGGTCCGTATCTTGGGAGCTTGGCATTCTGACGAGATGCCATCAGATCCAATTCCGGTCTGCCCCATCTGAGAATCAGGGTGGCAAAGACCTCCGGATGGAGTTCCCACTCCCCCGGATGAAACGTCTGTCTGCTTAAAAAGTCTGCTTCCCAGTTGTCCACTCCTGGGATGTAGATTGCTGACAGATAACAAGAGTGAGCCTCCGCCCACTGAATTATCTTGGATACTTCTCAATTCCAGAATTTTGATTGGAAAAAAACTCTGATTTTGTCAGATGATAAGACGCCTGGATCAGAATATCGTCCAGATAAGGCGCCACTGCAATGCCCCGCGGCCTGAGAACCGCCAGAAGGGACCCTAGAATCTTTGTGAAGATCCTTGGTGCTGTGGCCAACCCGAAGGGAAGAGCCACAAACTGAAAAGGCAAACCTTCGGAACTGGTGATGATCCTTGTGGATAGGAATATGAAGATATGCATCCTTCAAGTCCATGGTAGTCATATATTGACCCTCCTGGATCAATGGAAGAATTGTTCGAATAGTCTCCATCTGGAAGGATGGGACTCTGAGAAACTTGTTTAGGCTCTCGAGGTCTAAAATGTGACGGAACGTTCCCCCTTTTTTGGGAACTTCAAAAAGATTTGAGTAAAACCCCTGTCCCTGTATTATATAACGGGACAAACCCCTCCCATAGTGGAGAGATCCTTTACACAGCATAAAAACGCCTCTCTTTTTATCTGGTCTACAGACAAACGAAAAGAAGAAACCTTCCCCTTGGGGAGGAATCTTTGAACTCCAGCTGATACCCTTGAGACACGATTTCCAGTGTCCAGGGATTCTGAACGTCTCTTATCCAAACCTGGACAAAATGAGAAAATCTGCCCCCTACTAGATCCTGACCCGGTTCGGGGCCCGCCCCTTCATGCTGTCTAGGGAGCAGCAGCGGGCTTCTTGGGTTATTTGCCCTTGTTCTAAGCCTGGTTGGGTCTCCAGGCGGGTTTAGCTTGAATAATTCCCTTAGAAAAAAACAAAAATAAATCTGCAGAAAACAAAGAAGGAGTAAATATTACAGATAATACACATCGCTAAAAAACATGAATAAGCGATGTCATGTGCTGTAATGCCAACTAAAATCTGAAAGGAACCGCAGAGCACTGCATGCGGCCATAAAAATTATAGACCCACAATAGGGAGAGAAAAAATGGCATAGAATAACTGGAGTCAATAGACTCCAAAAGGCAAAAGCTGTAGAAGGGAAATAATTTGACACATAAAAAGCGGTACCGTTTCTTTAAAAATTAAAGTACCCTATATATAATCCTAAAACACAAAGGATGAGTTAAAAATATTATGATAAATATAACATAGGTTAGCCTCCTTATCAACATGGATGCACGGCGTGACATAGCCAGAGCAAATACATTCCTGGTCTACTGAACCTCAGTTAGTATACTGAGGTGACTAACCCAAAGTTTGTATGGAAGACCGGAGCTTTTTATTAAAGAAAGCACATCATAGCAGTAGTACACACTTTTCCCCCCTATTGTAGAGGTGAAAAAATACACTTGTGAGCGATTGTATCATCCCAGTCACAAAAGATGAATTAACAAACTGCTGAAATTCAATGATTATAATGAACACAGAATAAAACGTTACTGTCCTTAATTCTTAAAGTAACCCAACTCTGTGTGTTTGTATACCATCCTATGTCACAATGGATGAATTTAACAAATAAACAGCTGTAACATCTACTACAAAATTTACACAGAAAAAAGCGCTACTGTGTCTTTAAATTTTAAAAAGGACATTAAATTTCTGTCTTGCAGAATCAACCATAAAAATATACTTTGAGTGGAAATATACATTGCATCCTCAAAGAATAATGGCCATGAAAGGAACCGCAGAGCACAGCTCGAGGTTCATAAAAATGAGCTGACATAATAGTTTTAGAAGGGGAATTAATAAAAACTAAGCATCACTGGAGTTAAAATAACATCTCCATTATTGAGCTTTACAGTGTCACAGACTCACAGATAGATTGTCAATATAAATCATACTGTGCCCTTAAGTCGTATAAACTATACACTGAGAACGACATGCACACAACATGACACAATCCCCATGCACCTCTCCAGGCAGTATGTTCCCTTAACCGGAACCTCACCGCGAAAAGGAGAACATAGTCTATAAAGTTTACATGGCAAAATAACGTTTTATATCTTATGGACCCCACTGTAGAGATCCGCATATAAGAAAAAGGAAACAGTGCGCAGTACACTCAACATATCTCCCGGTCAAATCATGTGCGCTTTACTTTGTTTTGTAAAAACATAAAGACCCTGGGAGTTAAACCTGGTGCTGCAGGTATTCTAGGCAATTGTTTCCCCTGTGTGCATCAATACACAAACCTCCCGTGAAGGGGAGAAAAAAGGGCGCGCTACGAACAGCGCCATCTTAAGGACCGCCCATCATGGGCATTTACCAAACATCGTAAATACGATCCATCTTAAGTAATAAGGTATCAAGTGCCATTACGCTCGTTTCTTTTAAGGGCGATGAGAGGACAGATAAGAAGCACCTGGGCGGCTCATATAGTTAAAAATTTATACAAGTACCGTGAGAACATGCCCCACATACAAACAGTTGCCGCAAACACAAACTCCTGGTCAGCTGGGAGTCCCATGTGTCTGAAAAATACAGTGCTCAATACAACTAACTCCTGGTCGGCTGATATAACCGCCGGGAGAGCATGCCCCATGTGTTTGTTTAATGTCAGCTTACAAACAGACATATTCATCACCATAACAAGCGTCCATGTGGACTAAGGGGCGCATACAGTAAAAAACATAATTTATGCTTACCTGATAAATTCCTTTCTTCTGTAGTGTGATCAGTCCACGGGTCATCATTACTTGTGGGATATTAACTGCTCCCCTACAGGAAGTGCAAGAGGATTCACCCAGCAGAGTTGCTATATAGCTCCTCCCCTCTACGTCACCTCCAGTCATTCGACCAAGGACCAACGAGAAAGGAGAAGCCAAGGGTGTAGTGGTGACTGGAGTATAATTTAAAAAATATTTACCTGCCTTAAAAAACAGGGCGGGCCGTGGACTGATCACACTACAGAAGAAAGGAATTTATCAGGTAAGCATAAATTATGTTTTCTTCTGTTAAGTGTGATCAGTCCACGGGTCATCATTACTTGTGGGATACCAATACCAAAGCAAAAGTACACGGATGACGGGAGAGATAGGCAGGCTCTTTATACAGAAGGAACCACTGCCTGAAGAACCTTTCTCCCAAAAATAGCCTCCGAGGAAGCAAAAGTGTCAAATTTGTAAAATTTGGAAAAAGTATGAAGCGAAGACCAAGTTGCAGCCTTGCAAATCTGTTCAACAGAGGCCTCATTCTTAAAGGCCCAAGTGGAAGCCACAGCTCTAGTGGAATGAGCTGTAATTCTTTCAGGAGGCTGCTGTCCAGCAGTCTCATAAGCTAAACGAATTATGCTACGAAGCCAAAAAGAGAGAAAGGTAGCAGAAGCTTTTTGACCTCTCCTCTGACCAGAGTAAACGACAAACAGGGAAGACGTTTGTCGAAAATCTTTAGTTGCCTGTAAATAAAATTTAAGGGCACGAACTACATCCAGATTGTGCAAAAGACGTTCCTTCCTCGAAGAAGGATTTGGGCACAAGGATGGAACAACAATCTCCTGATTGATATTCCTGTTAGTGACTACCTTAGGTAAGAACCCAGGCTTAGTACGCAGAACTACCTTATCCGAGTGAAAAATCAAATAAGGAGAATCACAATGTAAGGCTGATAACTCAGAGACTCTTCGAGCCGAGGAAATAGCCATTAAAAATAGAACTTTCCAAGATAACAACTTTATATCAATGGAATGAAGGGGTTCAAACGGAACACCCTGTAAAACGTTAAGAACAAGGTTTAAACTCCATGGTGGAGCCACAGCTTTAAACACAGGTTTAATCCTGGCCAAAGCCTGACAAAAAGCCTGAACGTCTGGAACTTCTGACAGACGCTTGTGTAACAGAATGGACAGAGCTGAGATCTGTCCCTTTAAGGAACTAGCGGATAACCCCTTTTCTAAACCTTCTTGTAGAAAAGACAATATCCTAGGAATCCTAACCTTACTCCAAGAGTAACCTTTGGATTCGCACCAATATAGGTATTTACGCCATATTTTATGGTAAATCTTTCTGGTGACAGGCTTCCTAGCCTGTATTAAGGTATCAATAACTGACTCAGAAAAACCACGCTTTGATAAGATCAAGCGTTCAATTTCCAAGCAGTCAGCTTCAGAGAAGTTAGATTTTGATGTTTGAAAGGACCCTGAATCAGAAGGTCCTGTTTCAGAGGTAACGACCAAGGTGGACAGAATGACATGTCCACCAGATCTGTATACCAAGTCCTGCGTGGCCATGCAGGCGCTATTAGAATCACTGATGCTTTCTCCTGTTTGATTCTGGCAATCAATCGAGGAAGCATCGGGAAAGGTGGAAACACATAAGCGATCCTGAAGGTCCATGGTGCTGTCAAGGCATCTATCAGGACCGCTCCCGGATCCCTGGATCTGGACCCGTAGCGCGGAAGCTTGGCGTTCTGTCGAGACGCCATGAGATCTATCTCTGGTTTGCCCCAACGTGGAAGTATTTGGGCAAAGACCTCTGGATGAAGTTCCCACTCCCCCGGATGAAAAGTCTGACGACTTAAGAAATCCGCCTCCCAGTTCTCCACTCCCGGGATGTGGATTGCAGACAGGTGGCAAGAGTGAGACTCTGCCCAGCGAATTATCTTCGATACTTCCATCATTGCTAGGGAGCTTCTTGTCCCTCCCTGATGGTTGATATAAGCTACAGTCGTGATGTTGTCCGACTGGAACCTGATGAACCCCCGAGTTGCTAACTGGGGCCAAGCCAGAAGAGCATTGAGGACTGCTCTCAATTCCAGAATGTTTATTGGAAGAAGACTCTCCTCCTGATTCCATAGTCCCTGAGCCTTCAGAGAATTCCAGACAGCGCCCCAACCTAGTAGGCTGGCGTCTGTTGTTACAATTGACCAGTCTGGCCTGCTGAATGGCATTCCCCTGGACAGATGTGGCCGATAAAGCCACCATAGAAGAGAATTTCTGGTCTCTTGAATGGAATGAAGGACACGGCATGCATTTTGAAGTTTTGTTAACCTGTCCTCTGTCAGGTAAGTCTTCATTTCTACAGAATCTATCAGAGTCCCCAGGAAGGGAACTCTTGTGAGTGGAAAGAGAGAACTTTTCTCTTCGTTCACTTTCCATCCATGCGACCTTAGAAATGCCAGTACTATCTCTGTATGAGATTTGGCAGTTTGAAAGCTTGAAGCTTGTATCAGTATGTCGTCTAAGTACGGAGCTACTGAAATTCCTCGCGGTCTTAGTACCGCCAGAAGAGTGCCCAGAACCTTTGTGAAGATTCTTGGAGCCGTAGCCAGTCTGAATGGAAGAGCTACAAACTGGTAATGCCTGTCTAAAAAGGCAAACCTTAGATACCGGTAATGACTTCTGTGAATCGGTATGTGAAGGTAAGCATCCTTTAAATCCACTGTGGTCAAGTACTGACCCTCTTGGATCATGGGCAAAATTGTTCGAATAGTTTCCATCTTGAACGATGGAACTCTTAGGAATTTGTTTAGGATCTTTAAATCCAAGATTGGCCTGAAGGTTCCCTCTTTTTGGGAACTACAAACAGATTTGAGTAAAACCCTTGTCCTTGTTCCAACCGCGGAACTGGATGGATCACTCCCATTAATAAAAGATCTTGTACGCAGCATAGAAACGCTTCCTTCTTTGTTAGGTTTGTTGACAACCTTGACAGATGAAATCTCCCTCTTGGGGGAGAGGATTTGAAGTCCAGAAGGTATCCCTGAGATATGATCTCTAACGCCCAGGGATCCTGAACATCTCTTGCCCAAGCCTGGGCGAAGAGGGAAAGTCTGCCCCCCACTAGATCCGGTCCCGGATCGGGGGCCCTCAATTCATGCTGTCTTAGGGGCAGCAGCAGGTTTTCTGGCCTGTTTGCCCCTGTTCCAGGACTGGTTAGGTTTCCAGCCTTGTCTGTAGCGAGCAACAGCTCCTTCCTGTTTTGGTGCAGAGGAAGTTGATGCTGCTCCTGCTTTGAAATTACGAAAGGAACGAAAATTGGACTGTCTAGCCTTGGCTTTGGCCTTGTCCTGAGGCAGGGCATGACCTTTACCTCCTGTAATGTCATCAATAATCTCTTTCAAGCCGGGCCCGAATAAGGTCTGCCCTTTGAAAGGAATATTAAGCAATTTAGATTTAGACGTAACATCAGCTGACCAGGATTTTAGCCACAGAGCTCTGCGTGCCTGAATGGCGAATCCTGAATTTTTAGCCGCAAGTTTAGTTAAATGTACTACGGCATCTGAAATAAATGAATTAGCTAACTTAAGGAATTTAAGTTTGTGTGTGATGTCATCTAGTGTGGATGATTGAAGTGTCTCTTCCAGAGACTCAAACCAAAATGCTGCTGCAGCCGTGACAGGCGCAATACATGCAAGAGGTTGCAATATAAACCCTTGTTGAACAAACATTTTCTTAAGGTAACCCTCTAATTTTTTATCCATTGGATCTGAAAAAGCACAGCTATCCTCCACTGGGATAGTGGTACGCTTAGCTAAAGTAGAAACTGCTCCCTCCACCTTAGGGACCATTTGCCATAAGTCCCGTGTGGCGGCGTCTATTGGAAACATTTTTCTGAATATAGGAGGGGGTGAGAAAGGCACACCGGGTCTATCCCACTCCTTAGTAACAATGTCAGTAAGTCTCTTAGGTATAGGAAAAACGTCAGTACTCGTCGGTACCGCAAAATATTTATCCAACCTACACATTTTTTCTGGGATTGCAACTGTGTTACAATCATTCAGAGCCGCTAATACCTCCCCTAGTAACACACGGAGGTTCTCAAGCTTAAATTTAAAATTTGAAATGTCTGAGTCCAGTTTATTTGGATCAGAACCGTCACCCACAGAATGAAGCTCTCCGTCTTCACGTTCTGCAAACTGTGACGCAGTATCAGACATGGCCCTTGCATTATCAGCGCACTCTGTTCTCATCCCAGAGTGATCACGTTTACCTCTTAGTTCTGGTAGTTTAGCCAAAACTTCAGTCATAACAGTAGCCATATCTTGTAATGTGATTTGTAATGGCCGCCCAGATGCACTCGGCGCTACAATATCACGCACCTCCTGAGCGGGAGATGCAGGTACTGACACGTGAGGCGAGTTAGTCGGCATAACTCTCCCCTCGTTGTTTGGTGAAATTTGTTCAATTTGTACAGATTGACTATTTTTTAAAGTAGCATCAATACATTTAGTACATAAATTTCTATTGGGCTCCACTTTGGCATTAACACATATAGCACAGAGATATTCCTCTGAATCAGACATGTTTAACACACTAGCAAATAAACAGCAACTTGGAAATACTTTTCAAAGTAATTTACAAATAATATGAAAACGAACTGTGCCTTTAAGAAGCACAGAAAATATTATAACAGATAAAATAATTAAGTTATAGCATCAATCTTTGTCAGAATATACAGTTTTAGCAAAGGATTGTTCCCCTCAGCAAATGATAACTAACCCAGGCAGCAGAAAAAAATACACAAATAAAAGTTTTTTATATCACAGTCAATACCCTCAGCACAGCTCTGCTGTGAATGATTACTTCCCTCAAAAAAGACTTGAGATCCCTGAACTCTGTAGAGATGAACCGGATCATGCAGGAAGAAAATGAACCTCTGACTGAGTTTTTCTGATGCATAGTGAAAGCACCAAAATGGCCCCTCCCCCACACACATAACAGTGAGAGGGATCAGTGAACTGCTCTAATTTAAATCAAAACTATTGCCAAGTGGAAAAAAAGTGCCCAAAACATTTTTTCACCCAGTACCTCAGAGAAAAAAACGTTTTTACATGCCAGCAAAAAAACGTTTTACCTCAATAATTAATTGTCATTTAAAACCTATTGCAAGTCCCTGCAAAATAGGTTAAGTCTATGTATACAGTTTAAAAGCCAGAGAAGTACCATTTCCCAGAAAACTGAAGTGTAAAATATACATACATGACAGCCTGATATCAGCTACATCTACTGCATTCAAGGCTGAGTTTACATTATAAGGGTATGGCAGGATTTTCTCATCAATTCCATGTCAGAAAATAATAAACTGCTACATACCTCTTTGCAGATTAATCTGCCTGCTGTCCCCTGATCTGAAGTTTACCTCTCCTCAGATGGCCGAGAAACAGCAATATGATCTTAACTACTCCGGCTCAAATCATAGAAAAACTCAGGTAGATTCTTCTTCAAATTCTACCAGAGAAGGAATAACACACTCCGGTGCTATTATAAAATAACAAACTTTTGATTGAAGATATAAAAACTAAATATATCACCATAGTCCTCTCACACATCCTATCTAGTCGTTGGGTGCAAGAGAATGACTGGGGGTGACGTAGAGGGGAGGAGCTATATAGCAACTCTGCTGGGTGAATCCTCTTGCACTTCCTGTAGGGGAGCAGTTAATATCCCACAAGTAATGATGACCCATGGACTGATCACACTTAACAGAAGAAACCTAGTTCACACCCGAAGACAAGCTTTATCCGGAAACGCTCTCACACACTAACATAAATGTGCCCTGAACGATTCACATTCTCTACCCCCCCCCCCCCCACCTCCTACCCGTTAATAGAGGTCCCGGGGAACATAAGGGGCTTGTAGACAGGAGGTAGTAGCGACTCCTGAGTTAATTCTGTCCCAGGGGAAAAAACAAGCTGCACATACCTTGTTGCTGATTGTCAGCATGAAAACGTCCCACAGCTACAAAGAAGTCCTGATCTGTGGAGACATATAGGGCCTTAGTTAGTATGTCTAAGACCACTTTAAAAAGGGCAGCATTCCAATGCCTTAAAGCCACCTGTAGCTCCATGAGCTGTCTTTCCAACAAGAAGCTGATAAGGTTCTGGCTACCCTTGAAAGAAAATAGTACTCACTGGCACCATTTGAAAAACAAAAAATTCTTGATTGAAGAAAATAAACTAACACCTCACTTTACCTCTTCCTAGTCTAACACAGGCAAAGAGAATGACTGGAGGGGGAGGGAAGGGAGGAGCTATATATACAGCTCTGCTGTGGTGCTCTTTGCCACTTCCTGCTAAACAGGAGGCGTAATCCCATAAGGATTAAATCCGTGGACTCGTCATATCTTGTAAGAGAAACGTAAGTGTTCAATCTCAGCCAATCAGATTTTTCCTACCTTAATTCCGATTGGCTGATAGAATCCTATCAGCCAATCGGAATTCGAGGGACGCCATCTTGGATGACGTCATTTAAAGGAACCTTCATTCGTCGTTAGTCCGTCGTGAGGAAGGATGGCTCCGCGTCGGCTGCTTCAAGATGGACCCGCTCCGCTCCGGATGGAAGAAGATAGAAGATGCCGCCTGGATGAAGACTTCCGACCCTCTGGAGGACCTCTTCTGGCCAGATAGGATGAAGACTTCGGACCCTCTTCTGGAAGGATCGGTGATACCCGGCTGGGTGAAGACAAGGTAGGAAGATCTTCAGGGGCTTAGTGTTAGGTTTTTTAAGGGGGGTTTGGGTGGGTTAGAGTAGGGGTATGTGGGTGGTGGGTTGTAATGTTGGGGGGGTATTGTATGTTTTGTTTACAGGCAAAAGAGCTGATTTCTTTGGGGCATGCCCCGCAAAAAGCCCTTTTAAGGGCTGGTAAGGTAATAGAGCTGTTAACTTTTTATTTTAGAATAGGGTAGGGCATTTTTTTATTTTGGGGACCTTTGTTATTTTTTAGGGGGCTTAGAGTAGGTGTAATTAGCTTAAAATTCTTGTAATTAGCTTAAAATTAGTTTAACCCCTTAATGACCGCAGCACTTTTCCATTTTCTGTCCGTTTGGGACCAAGGCTATTTTTACATTTCTGCTGTGTTTGTGTTTAGCTGTAATTTTCCTCTTACTCATTTACTGTACCCACACATATTATATACCGTTTTTCTCGCCATTAAATGGGCTTTCTAAAGATACCATTATTTTTATCATATCTTATAATTTACTCTAATTTTTTTTATAAAATATGAGGAAAAAATGGAAAAAAACACACTTTTTCTAACTTTGACCCCCAAAATCTGTTACACATCTACAACCACCAAAAAAATCCCATGCTAAATAGTTTCTAAATTTTGTTCTGAGTTTAGAAATACCCAATGTTTACATGTTCTTTGCTTTTTTTTGCAAGTTATAGGTCCATAAATACAAGTAGCACTTTGCTATTTCCAAACCACTTTTTTTCAAAATGAGTGCTAGTTACATTGGGACACTGATATCTTTCAGGAATCCCTGAATATCCATTGACATGTACATATTTTTTTTTAGAAGACATCCCAAAGTATTGATCTAGGCTCATTTTGGTATATTTCATGCCACCATTTCACCGCCAAATGCGATCAAATAAAAAAAATTGTTCACTTTTTCACAAATTTTTTCACAAACTTTTGGTTTCTCACTGAAATTATTTACAAACAACTTGTGCAATTATGGCATAAATGGTTGTAAATTCTTCTCTGGGATCCCCTTTGTTCATAAATAGCAGACATATATGGCTTTGGCGTTGCTTTTTGGTAATTAGAAGGCTGCTAAATGCCACTGCGCACCACACGTGTTTTATGCCCAGCAGTGAAGGGGTTAATTAGGGAGCATGTAGGGAGCTTGTATGGTTAATTTTAGCTTTAGTGTAGTGTAGTAGACAACCCCAAGTATTGATCTAGGCCCATTTTGGTATATTTCATGCCACCATTTCACCACCATATGCGATCAAATTTAAAAAAACGTTAAATTTTTCACAATTTTAGGTTTCTCACTGAAATTATTTACAAACAGCTTATGCAATTATGGCACAAATGGTTGTAAATGCTTTTCTGGGATCCCCTTTGTTCAGAAATAGCAGACATATATGACTTCGGCGTTGCTTTTTGGTAATTAGAAGGCAGAAAGTCTGCCAGTACTAAAATAAAAGGTTTTTTTAATTTGTTCTTTTTTTTTTTTTAGCATATTTACATATGCTGCTTTGTAGAATCCCCCCTTAGCCCCCAACCTCCCTGATCCACCCCCAAAACAGCTCTCTTACCCTCCCCCTCTGCATTATTGGGGGCCATCTTGGGTACTGGCAGCTGTCTGCCAGTACCCAGTTTCAAGAAAAAAACGTGTTTTTTTAAAAAAAAAAAATAGAAATTCTGTAGTGTAGATTCACCCCCCCTAACAGACAAACCCCAACACTTTAATTGATTAATAAAAAAAAAAACTTTTATTCCCTTTTTTATGCATTTTTTTTTTACTTTTTTCTGTAGTGTAGCGGTTCCCACCCGCTCCCTCCCCGTGCACGCGCACGCCCCCGCCCGTCAGTGCGCGCCCCCGATCGCCCACGCCCACGATCCCGCCCCTCCTGCACGTCGCCAAGGCCATCGATGGCCACCACCCGCCTCCCACCAGCCTCCCACCCACCAACGCGGTAAGCCAACAATCTCCGGTGCAGAGAGGGCCACAGAGTGGCTCTCTCTGCACCGGATGGCTTAAAAATGTTATTGCAGGATGCCTCGATATCGAGGCATCACTGCAATAACCGGAAAGCAGCTGGAAGCGAGCAGGATCGCTTCCAGCTGCTTTCCAGACCGAGGACGTTCTCAGGCATTAACTGCCTTTTTTCTGAGGACGTACCCTGCACGTCCTCAGTCATTAAGGGGTTAAAATTCTTGTAATCTTTTTTTTTTTTGTAATTTAGTTTAGTTGATTTAATTGTAGGTAATTGTAGTTAATTTATTTAATTTATTTATTGATATTGTAGTGTTAGGTTTAATTGTAACTTAGGTTAGGATTTATTTTACAGGTAATTTTGTAATTATTTTAACTAGGTAGCTATTAAATAGTTTTTATTTAATAGCTATTGTACCTAGTTAAAATAAATACAAAGTTGCCTGTAAAATAAATATAAATCCTAAACTAGCTACGATATAATTATTAGTTATATTGTAGCTATATTAGGGTTTATTTTACAGGTAAGTATTTAGCTTTAAATAGGAATAATTTATTTAATAAGAAATAATTTATTTTGTTAGATTAAAATTATATTTAACTTAGGGGGGTGTTAGGGTTAGACTTAGCTTTAGGGGTTAATACTAGTGATGTCCCGAACTGTTCGCCCGCAAATGGTTCCCTGCGAACATAGCTTGTTCGCGTTCGCCGCTGTGGGCGAACATATCCGATGTTCGATCCGCCCCCTATGTGTCATCATTGAGGAAAGTTTGACCCTGTATGTCACAGCCTTCTGACACATTTGAGCCAATCAGCAGCAGACACTCCCTCACAGACCCTCCCAGCTCCTTGGCAGCAGCCATTTTAGACTCATTACGATCTTGCTTTCTTAGTGAGAGGAGCTTTTAGTGTTGCTGCTGCTGACATAATAGGGAAATAGATAGCTAGGCTAGTGTATTTAGTGTCCACTACAGTCCTGAAGGACTCATCTCATCTCTGCTGCAAGGACAGCACCCCAAAAAGCCCTTTTTAGGGCTATAACTTCAGTCGTTTTTTTTTGTTTTTTTTTCTTTGTATTTTTATTTGCATTTGCCTGGCTTTCAGCCTGTGTGTGAGGCTCACAGCATATACTGTGATTAGTGCCACCACTGATATCTGCTTAACATTAGTTTAAATTTAACCAACAAAAATTTGAAATTATTTTGCTAGTGTAATTCATTTTCATTTTCTATCAGGCCTGTGTCTCTCAGGCTCACACAGCATATACTTCAGTTTTTTTCAGTCTTTTGGTTAATTGCTCTGTGCCAGCCACCACTCATATCTGCTTAACCTTATTTTAAATTAAAAAAACGTTTAAATAATTTTGCTAGTGTAATCTAATTTCATTTTCTATCAGGCCTCTGTGTTTCGGACTTACTCAGCAGCATACTGTGTTTAATTGCTGCCCTACCTAAGGCTAGCAGCCACGACTCATATGTGCTTAACATTTTTTTAAATTAAAAAAAAAACCTTTAAATCATTTTGCTAGTGTAATCCAATTTTATTTTCTATCAGGCCTGTGTGTTTCTGACTTACAGAGCATACTGTGTTTAATTGCTGCCCTCCCTAGGCTAGCAGCCATGACTCATATGTGCTTAACCTTTTTTTCAATTAAAAAAAAAAAAAACTTTAAATCATTTTGCTAGTGTAATCTAATTTTATTTTCAAACAAGCCTGTGTGTTTCTGACTTACAGAGCATACTGTGTTTAATTGCTGCCCTACCTAGGCTAGCAGCCACAACTCATATGTGCTTAACCTTTTTTTCAATAAAAAAAAAACAACCTTTAAATCATATTGCTAGTGTAATCTAATTTTATTTTCTATCAGGCCTGTGTGTTTCTGACTTACAGAGCATACTGTGGTTAATTGCTGCCCTACCTAGGCTAGCAGCCACGACTCATATGTGCGTAACCTTTTTTTCAATTAAAAAAAAAAAACCTTTAAATCATTTTGCTAGTGTAATCTAATTTTATTTTCTATCAGGCCTGTGTGTTTCTGACTTACAGAGCATACTGTGTTTAATTGCTGCCCTACCTAGGCTAGCAGCCACGACTCATATGTGCTTAACCTTTTTTTTCAATTAAAAAAAAACAAACCTTTAAATCATATTGCTAGTGTAATCTAATTGTATTTTCTATCAGGCCTGTGTGTTTCTGACTTACAGAGCATACTGTGTTCAATTGCTGCCCTACCTAGGCTAGCAGCCACGACTCATATGTGCTTAACCTTTTTTTCAATTAAAAAAAAAAAACCTTTAAATCATTTTGCTAGTGTAATCTAATTTTATTTTCTATCAGGCCTGTGTGTTTCTGACTTACAGAGCATACTGTGTTTAATTGCTGCCCTACCTAGGCTAGCAGCCACAACTCATATGTGCTTAACCTTTTTTTCAATTAAAAAAAAAAAAACCTTTAAATCATTTTGCTAGTGTAATCTAATTTTATTTTCTATCAGGCTTGTTTGTTTCTGACTTACAAAGCATACTGTGTTTAATTGCTGCCCTACCTAGGCTAGCAGCCACAACTCATATGTGCTTAACCTTTTTTTCAATTAAAAAAAAAAACCTTTAAATCATTTTTCTAGTGTAATCTAATTTTATTTTCTATCAGGCCTGTGTGTTTCAGACTTACAGAGCATACTGTGGTTAATTGCTGCCCTACCTAGGCATACAATAGTCAAAGGCATACAATAGTCATAAAAACAGGTTCTTGCATTGCATGTCACATACAGTAAGGTTTAGTGTTACAAGAATGAAAAGACAAACACAGAAAATAAACGTAAGTGTAACAATCGACATATCATGCAACCATGAGATACATAGAATGCCAAACAGTGAGATGCCTTTTAAATAAAATCCTAGGCCACTCTTGGACCGTCACAAGCATTAAGATAAAAAAAAGGCATGTGCAAACGAAGGAGACCACTTATGGATCTCGTTAGTAAACCTCAGGTTTTTTTTTTTTTTTTTTATAATTTTATCTCATACTAATATGAATAGTGTGTAGGTTAAGTAAAGTGCTAAAGGGATAATATTATTACGTGCATATATATATATATTTGGGCAATCTTGCGTAGGATAAGAGAGAAATAAAACTGAGTATAATGATAACCTGCAAGACTTTGCTGGAAAGGGGGGTAGATAGGGTGCGGTATATGTGAGAAAAACCGCGTATTTAGTCCTCCCACTAGGGGAGGCATATTAGGTGGAGTGGAGGGGTGGAGGTGATGGGTTACCTATGAGAAGCAGACAGGAGATGTCAGCATGTCTTCTGAATTTGCCAAACAGATGCACATGAAATGGGTTGTAATTGGGCTAACTGCTATAGGTGGTTGTTTAGATTAGGAAGGTAAAACTTAACATGACTCTAATTAAGATCTCAAGAGCATGTGGATAACTAGGGGAGAAGTAAAGATAGATTAGCTACCTATAATAGTAACGCTGCATTAAGAGTGTTACAAGTATATAGATCCCAAATAATGGAAATGTTAATGCAGGGCTAGCCCGCAACAGGAGCATACCTGGAGTATTGAATTGGTGTTACACTACATATTATGGTTGGGCGTGATTTTAATATGTATGCTAATCAATATATTAATGAGATAACAAACAAAAAATAGGGAGTAACATTATTCTATGCTGAGATTGGTATCTATCTAGGTCGAGGGGAGGAACAGAACCTACTGTAGGCAGGCTCAAACCTATTAGGTATTATCATTAATAGCTAGTTATCTAAGGGGTTCTTGTCCTTGAAAATATGTGAACAGGGAAGCGTCTCCTCACCCCAAAGAATTACACATGTGGACTGAAGAGATATTCGGGTATGCAGAAAAGTATAAATGCAATTGCTATAGGGGGATGGTTCCTACAGGGAGAACAAACGCTAAAAAAAAAACTTTAGTATGCTCCTGCTGCCTAGGCACGGGCCTTATACCCGGCAGCAGGCACACACCCTATTTAAACTGTCCCCCACATCTCAAGGAGTATAAGATCTGCTATAGGCGAAGCACTTAACTAAAGGTGTCAATGTTCCTGCTAAACCTTCTGCACCATCAAAACCTCTCCCCAAACCAAACAGAACAGGGATTACATAAAGTTTCAGAGGAGCAGCTCATATTAATCTATAAACAGATAGAATTACATTTCAGCATTTAAGAACGCAATTGTAGAGCTATTAGAAACAAGAAGCCAGAAAGCCTTATCCTTATTACAATAGCTTAGTAGAGACACCCAGTCTATATATTTGAGCACAACAGGCAGACCCACTAGGCATTGAGAGGGTAAATGTTCAAGCTCCTTATATATGGTAACTGTTGTAAAGTACATATAAACAACATCAATAAATAGTCTACAAAAACTTCTGCCATCGTTTAAACATGCAAAGCAATTATTGTATATAATTTTAAACTATATAAAATATGACATATAGGCTAGGTTAAGTTGTGGGTATGGCACAATCTGGGAGGACTAATCAGTATCCTGTGGCTTATGATATGCTTAAATATCTGCATATTTGATTTATGATAATAAGTGGACATACACAGTTCTGTGGAAATTTGGTATATCAGGGGCCATTAGAAAATCTGTAGTAGGTATCCACCTATGTGCAACAATCTTAGATGAACCTTGTGAGCAGGCTGCAATAAAGTGTGGGTAAAGTTAGGGCAGCAGACTTATAATCATAGTAAGCATTAGATAAGGTCATAGCATGGGAGACATAGAAAAGTTTTTTAAACCATGGCTATGATATAACCCTAGGGTCCATCTACCATGATAATAGTCAAGTAGGCACATAACTTCAATTGTTAAAGACTTTTATACATTTCCATAGGTAGCTTAGTAGACTATATGGTGGCGAAGAATATGTAGGTACATAAAGCAGAAACAACTAGATAGACAAAAACTTCATTATAAGTTCGCATAAGGTAGGCTGTATATTAGTGTGAAAATGGTGATTATATCCTTACCTTATAAACTAAGGGGTTATTTAAGACATACCTAAAGCCATATGTAGTTAGACTAACATATTGAAGGAAGTCTATCAGGAGATGAGGTTAAACAAGCTACACCTTAAATGCCTCAGTAAAATGGTAGTATACAGATTTAAAGATGACATAATAACCATAACGTATTTAATAATGTAAGAAGGCGTATAGTCTGTTTAGAGCTAGGCAATGTCTCATAATATATTTATATAGTCACTGTAAACCTTCCCAGAGTTGTGCGTCTATATATAAAAAAAAAGAGTCAGCCAACATGCAACCATATGTAAAACTATAATATAGTGGAGAGTCCATCATACAGTGTAAACTATTAAACCATTGTACAGTGTAAACTATTATACAAGCTTGTCTCTGAAAAACCGTAAAAGGCAATGTCTGAGCAGTAGAGTTCAACCCTGAAGGGTAACGTCGCACTGAGTCAGCCGATCGCTCAACCGACACCAGTTCTTGTAGTAAGGCTGGCTGCACAATGAACCGAAGGGTCTCCGCGGCACACAGAAAGGTAAGTGCCATTGTAAAGCTGAGGACTTACACGCTGAAATCGGGCACTAGCATAGAGAGATTCCACACCAGGGGATGGGTTAAATGTAGCCGGACTTCGCGTGGCGGCCAACACTAGGGGGCAATTTCCAAGCATCGGTGTGACAGCTTGGAGTTGGGCCAGAGGATTTTTGCGAGTCGGTAAGGCCGGAGATGGCGTCTCAGCATGTGGGCTCATAGTAACCGAGCACTGTGTCTCCCCGGGTTCCAGTTTCACCGGCATAGATAGTAGAAGGGGAAGGTCTGATAGGCGATCCACCCCGCAAAGTTCAGCACACTCCATGTCAGCAAGCGCCTCGCAGCTACCGACACACTGTACAGTGTCAGCGCTCTCAGCTGCATGGTTCATCCGTGAAGTAAGGGTATATAGTAGCGACGTTAAATCATCATTCAGACTCTTAAAGTGCCATTCCAATAGCTGCTGGGTACGTTGCTCCCACAATTCTAGGGCTTCCATATCAGCAGTGCCGCTGGAGTAGAAGTGCTGGCTGGTAACTCCACGTGGCGTGGCTTGAAAGTAAAGAGTAGCGTTGTGCTCATTAAGCAGGGTATCTTCAGCTTCAGGAAGTATATGATGAATAAAGTTAGTTTTCAAAAATAATATAAGCAAAGTTTGGGCTCTTTATATATTGATTAAATCCAATACTTATATCTAAGAGCCCGGAGCTGCACAGGAACATGTCTAGCTGCCTCAGTAGTTGGCTCCGCCCCCCCTGCTTTACATTATTTTAAAGTTAAAAAAAAAATATTAAAATAATTTAGCTAGTGTAATCTAATTTCTTTTCCCATCAGGCCTGTGTGTTTCTGGCCCACATCATATAGTGTGACACAGATAAATATCTCTTTTTTCCACCACTTATATCTATTGTAACAACATTAGTGTAAATTTAAAAAATATTTTTTTTTACATCAGTCCTCTTCTAGTGTTATTTAATTTTAGTTGAAAAGCCAGCCAGGCTGCCATTAGTGCCAGCCTGTGTGTCAGGCTGCCAGCATATACTGTGCCTACTTCCATCCTCAGTGCCAGTCCATGACTCCTATCTGGTGTAACATTATATTAATTTTTGTAAAAAAAATTTTTTACATCAGTCTTCTAGTGTTATTTAATTTTAGTTTACAGGCCAGCTTGCCACCACTAGTGCCAGCCTGTGTGTCAGGCTGCCAGCACATACTGTGCCTAGTTCTATCCTGAGTGCGATTACTCCTATCTGTTGTAACATTTTTTTAACTTTTTTAAAAACAAACTGTTACATCAGTCTGCTATTGTTATTTAATTGCAGTTGCCTGTCTGCCAGCGTGTGTGCCAGGCCCACTTTCCAACTAGTGCCACGAATCATATTTGTTATTATAACAGTAGTTTAAATATTTAAAATAAAATCTTTTTTGACTGTGAATCATCATCCTACTAGTGCCATTGAATTGCAGTTGCCTGCCTGCCTGCCAGCGTGTGTGCCAGGCCCACTTGCCAACTAGTGCCACCAATCAAATTTGTTATAACAGTAGTTTAAATATTAAAAATAATAATTTTTTGACTCTGAAAGATCAGTCTGCTAGTGTAATCTAATTGCAGTTGCCTGCCTGCCAGCGTGTGTGCCAGGCCCACTAGCCAACTACTGCCACCAATCATATTTGTTGTAACATTATTGAAAATTTTCTAAATCATAACTTTTTGGACTTTGAATCATCAGTCTCCTAGTGCCATCGAATTGCAGTTGCCTGCCTGCCAGCGTGTGTGCCAGGCCCACTAGCCAACTACTGCCACCGATCATATTTGTTGTAACAGTATTGAAAATATTTTAAATCATAACTTTTTGGACTGTGAATCTTCAGTCTCCTAGTGCCATTGAATTGCACTTTCCTCCTGCCTGGCAGCGTGTGTGCCAGGCCCACTAGCCAACTTCTGCCACCAATCATATTTGTTGTAACAGCATTGAAAATATTTTAAATCATAACTTTTTTGACTGTGAACCATCAGTCTCCTAGTGCCATTGAATTTCAGTTGCCTGCCTGGCAGCGTGTGTGCCTGGCCCACTAGCCAACTACTGCCACCAATCATCTTTGTTGTAACAGTATTGAAAATATTTTAAATCATAACTTTTTGGACTGTGAATCATCAGTCTCCTAGTGCCATTGAATTGCAGTTACCTCCTGCCTGCCAGCATGTGTGCCAGGCCCACTAGCCAACTTCTGCCACCAATCATATTTGTTGTAACAGTATTGAAAATATTTTAAATCATAACTTTTTGGACTGTGAACCATCAGTCTCCTAGTGCCATTGAATTTCAGTTGCCTGCCTGGCAGCGTGTGTGCCAGGCCCACTAGCCAACTACTGCCACCAATCATCTTTGTTGTAACAGTATTGAAAATATTTTAAATCATAACTTTTTGGACTGTGAATCATCAGTCTCCTAGTGCCATTGAATTGCAGTTTCCTCCTGCCTGCCAGCATGTGTGCCAGGCCCACTAGCCAACTTCTGCCACCAATCATATTTGTTGTAACAGTATTGAAAATAGTTTAAATCATAACTTTTTGGACTGTGAACCATCAGTCTCCTAGTGCCATTGAATTTCAGTTGCCTGCCTGGCAGCGTGTGTGCCAGGCCCACTAGCCAACTACTGCCACCAATCATATTTGTTGTAACAGTATTGAAAATTTTCTAAATCATAACTTTTTGGACTTTGAATCATCAGTCTCCTAGTGCCATCGAATTGCAGTTGCCTGCCTGCCAGCGTGTGTGCCAGGCCCACTAGCCAACTACTGCCACCAATCATATTTGTTGTAACAGTATTGAAAATATTTTAAATCATAACTTTTTGGACTGTGAATCTTCAGTCTCCTAGTGCCATTGAATTGCAGTTTCCTCCTGCCTGGCAGCGTGTGTGCCAGGCCCACTAGCCAACTTCTGCCACCAATCATATTTGTTGTAACAGTATTGAAAATATTTTAAATCATAACTTTTTTGACTGTGAACCATCAGTCTCCTAGTGCCATTGAATTTCAGTTGCCTGCCTGCCTGCCAGCATGTGTGCCTGGCTCACTAGCCAACTACTGCCACCAATCATCTTTGTTGTAACAGTATTGAAAATATTTTAAATCATAACTTTTTGGACTGTGAATCATCAGTCTCCTAGTGCCATTGAATTGCAGTTTCCTCCTGCCTGCCAGCGTGTGTGCCAGGCCCACTAGCCAACTTCTGCCACCAATCATATTTGTTGTAACAGTATTGAAAATATTTTAAATCATAACTTTTTGGACTGTGAACCATCAGTCTCCTAGTGCCATTGAATTTCAGTTGCCTGCCTGGCAGCGTGTGTGCCAGGCCCACTAGCCAACTACTGCCACCAATCATCTTTGGTGTAACAGTATTGAAAATATTTTAAATCATAACTTTTTGGACTGTGAATCATCAGTCTCCTAGTGCCATTGAATTGCAGTTTCCTCCTGCCTGCCAGCATGTGTGCCAGGCCCACTAGCCAACTTCTGCCACCAATCATATTTGTTGTAACAGTATTGAAAATATTTTAAATCATAACTTTTTGGACTGTGAACCATCAGTCTCCTAGTGCCATTGAATTTCAGTTGCCTGCCTGGCAGCGTGTGTGCCAGGCCCACTAGCCAACTACTGCCACCAATCATCTTTGTTGTAACAGTATTGAAAATATTTGAAATCATAACTTTTTGGACTGTGAATCTTCAGTCTCCTAGTGCCATTGAATTGCAGTTTCCTCATGCCTGCCAGCGTGTGTGCCAGGCCCACTAGCCAACTTCTGCCACCAATCATATTTGTTGTTACAGTGTTGAAAATATTTTAAATCATAACTTTTTGGACTGTGAAACATCAGTCTCCTAGTGCCATTGAATTGCAGTTTCCTCCTGCCTGCCAGCATGTGTGCCAGGCCCACTAGCCAACTTCTGCCACCAATCATATTTGTTGTAACAGTATTGAAAATATTTTAAATCATAACTTTTTGGACTGTGAATCATCAGTCTCCTAGTGCCATTGAATTGCAGTTTCCTCCTGCCTGCCAGCGTGTGTGCCAGGCCCACTAGCCAACTTCTGCCACCAATCATATTTGTTGTTACAGTGTTGAAAATATTTTAAATCATAACTTTTTGGACTGTGAAACATCAGTCTCCTAGTGCCATTGAATTGCAGTTTCCTCCTGCCTGCCAGCATGTGTGCCAGGCCCACTAGCCAACTTCTGCCACCAATCATATTTGTTGTAACAGTATTGAAAATATTTTAAATCATAACTTTTTGGACTGTTAACCATCAGTCTCCTAGTGCCATTGAATTGCAGTTGCCTGCCTGCCTGCCTGCCAGTGTGTGTGCCAGGCCCACTAGCCAACTACTGCCACCAATCATCTTTGTTGTAACAGTATTGAAAATATTTTAAATCATAACTTTTTGGACTGTGAATCTTCCGTCTCCTAGTGCCATTGAATTGCAGTTTCCTCCTGCCTGCCAGCGTGTGTGCCAGGCCCACTAGCCAACGTCTGCCACCAATCATATTTGTTGTAACAGTATTGAAAATATTTTAAATCATAACTTTTTGGACTATGAATCATCAGTCTCCTAGTGCCATTGAATTGCAGTTGCCTGCCTGCCAGCGTGTGTGCCAGGCCCACTTTCCAACTAGTGCCACCAATCATATTTGTTGTAACAGTATTGTAAATGTTTATAAAAAAAAAATTTTTGACTAAGAAGCATGACTCAGCTAGTGTAATCTAATTGCAGTTGCCTTCCTCCCAGCGTGTGTGCCAGACAGGCCCACTTGCCAACTAATGCCACCAATCATATTTGTTGTCACAGTACTTTTAATATTTAAAAAATAAACATTTTTGACTTTGAAACATCAGTCTTTTTTTTGTTTTCAGGCTCACAGCGTATACTGTGCCCACTTGCCCAGTGCCACGACTGATAATTTCTTTAATAGTATTGTAAGTGTACATTTAAAAAAAAAAAATGACAGGCAGAGGCAGGCCACCACGCAGGTTCCGTCATGGTCGTGGTGCTGTGATTCCTTTAGACCCTACAAATATGCACATAGTTCAGACGCCGGGTGCCAGGGGGGACACGAAAAGTTCTGAGGAGGACCTAGTTGAATGGCTAACACAGGACACCCAATCTTCTACAGCTTCTGCTCCTAGTCCTCCTAACCTTGACGCACCATCTACGTCCAGCTGTGCTTTGGGCATCTCTCAAGTGACCAGTGCCACTCGCCCGCCTGTCGCCACCACCAACACTAGCACCACAGCCGCTTCACTTGATCTGTCACAGGAGTTATTGACACATCAGTTGGAAGAAATGAGTGATGCGCAACCATCATTGACAGAGGATGTAGATAACAGTGATATGTCTCAGTCAGGCAGCATTACAGACATGGAGGTACGGTGTGATGATGATGATGTTGTACCCGCTGCTGCTTCCTTTCTTGATGTGTCAGATATAAGTGAAGCGGTTGATGATGATGTGTCGGTGGATGTCACGTGGGTGCCTGCTAGAAGAGAAGAAGTAGAGAAGGAAAGTTCAGATGGGGAGACAGAGAGGAGGAGGAGGAGACGAGTTGGAAGCAGGGAGAGGTCGTCGCAAGGAGCTAGTCAGACAGCATGCATCGGCACCCGTGGTCAGCCAGACAGCACGCCGACGACCATCATCGCATGCTGTTGCCACCACTAGAATGCCGTCATCGCAGAGCTCAGCAGTGTGGCATTTTTTTGTGTGTCTGCCTCTGACAACAGCAATGCCATTTGCAACCTGTGCCAAAAGAAACTGAGTCGTGGGAAGTCCATCACCCACCTAGGTACAACTGCTTTGCGAAGGCACATGGTCTTCCATCACAAACGCCGATGGGAAGAACACATGAGTAGAAGCAGCACACAAACTCAAAGCCGCCCTCCACCTCCTGCTCCAGCATCTTCAGCCACGTCAACCACTGCTGTCCTCCTTGCCCCCTCTCAACCATCCTCCACTGAGTCTCTCTTACGTAGCAGTTCCTGGTCATCTGCCCACAGTCAGGTGTCTGTCAAGGACATGTTTGAGCGTAAGAAGCCAATTTCTCAAAGTCACCCCCTTGCCCGGCGTCTGACAGCTGGCTTGTCTGAACTCGTAGCCCGCCAGCTTTTACCATACAAGCTGGTGGAGTCTGATGCTTTCAAAAAATTGGTATCTATTGGGACACCGCAGTGGAAGGTACCTGGCAGAAATTTCTTTTCACAAAAGGCAATCCCAAACCTGTACTCTGTTGTTCGAAAATAAGTAATGGCATGTCTGGCACACAGCGTTGGGGCAAGGGTCCATATGACCACGGATAGCTGGTCTGCAAAGCATGGTCAGGGCAGGTATATCACCTACACTGCGCATTGGGTAAACCTGCTGACGTCTGACAAGCATTGAATACGTGGCTCTGCAGAAGAGTTGGTGACACCGCCACGACTTGCAGGCAGGCCTACTGCTACCTCCTCTACTCCTCCTACTCCATCCTCTTCCATAACGTCTTCCATAACCTCTTCCTCGGCTGAGTACTCTTCTGCTTCTGCGTCTGGCTCCACATCAATGGCACCCCCCAGCTCCCCAGGTACTATTCCACATCCCGGATACGGCAGTGTCACGCCGTCTTCGGGTTGACTTGCCTGAAAGCGGAGAGTCACACCGCACCAGCACTCCTGACCGCCCTGAACGCACAGGTAGATCAGTGGCTGACTCCGCACCAACTGGAGATTGGCAAGGTTGTTTCTGACAATGGAAGTAATTTGGTGGCGGCCTTGAAATTGGGCAAGTTGACACATGTGCCGTGCATGGCACATGTGTGTAATCTGATTGTACAACGCTTTGTGCATAAATACCCAGGCTTACAGGACGTCCTGAAGCAGGCCAGGAAGGTGTGTGGCCATTTCAGGCGTTTCTACACGGCCATGGCGCACTTGTCCGATATCCAGCGTCGAAACAACCTGCCAGTGAGGCGCTTGATTTGCGACAGCCCAACACGGTGGAATTCAACACTCCTAATGTTCGACCGCCTGCTCCAACAAGAAAAAGCTGTTAACGAGTATTTGTATGACCGGGGTGCTAGGACAGCCTCTGGGGAGCTGGGGATTTTTTTGCCAAATTACTGGACGCTCCTGCGCAATGCCTGTAGGCTCATGCGTCCTTTTGAGGAGGTGACAAACCTTGCCAGTCGCACCGAAGGCACCATCAGCGACATCATACCATTTGTTTTCTTCCTGGAGCGTGCCCTGCGAAGAGTGCTGGATCAGGCCGTAGATGAGCGTGAAGAGGAAGAGGAAGAGTTGTGGTGTCCATCACCACCAGAAACAGCCTTATCAGCATCGCTTGCTGGACCTGCGGCAACGCAGGAAGAGGATTGTGAAGAAGAGGAGTCAGAGGAGGAATGTGGCTTTGAGGAGGAGGAGGAGGAGGAGGAAGACCAAGCACAACAGGCATCCCAGGGTGCTCGTTGTTGTCACCTCTCTGGTACCCGTGGTGTTGTACGTGGCTGGGGGGAAGAAGATACCATCAGTGACATCAGTGAGGACGAGGAACGGGACATGATTAGCTCGGCATCCAACCTTGTGCAAATGGGGTCTTTCATGCTATCATGCCTATTGAGGGACCCTCGTATAAAAAAGCTGAAGGAGAACGACCTGTACTGGGTGTCCATGCTACTAGACCCCCGGTATAAGCATAAAGTGCCTGAAATGTTACCAAATTACCGCAAATCGGAAAGGATGGAGCATTTCCAAAATAAATTAAAAAGTATGCTTTACACAGCGTATAAGGGTGATGTCACAGCACAACGGGAATCTAACACGGGAAGAGATGAAAGTAATCCTCCTCCTCCTCCCACGACCACGGCGGCAAGGACAGGACGCTTTCCTGACGTCTTGTTGATGGAGGACATGCGGACCTTTTTAACTCCTATGCATCGCCAACATTATATTAATTTTTAAGGGATCCAGCCTCAGAGCAAGACTCAACCGACAGGTAGCAGACTACCTAGCATTAACTGCGTATCTCGACACTCTGAGGAGCGATGGACCCCTTGACTACTGGGTGTGCAGGCTTGACCTGTGGCCTGAGCTATCCCAATTTGCAATTGAACTTCTGGCCTGCCCCGCTTGAAGTGTCCTGTCCGAAAGGACCTTCAGTGCAGCAGGAGGTTTTGTCACTGAGAAGAGAAGTCGGCTAGGTCAAAAAAGTCTTGACTATCTCACCTTTATTAAAATGAATGAGGGATGGATCCCGAAGGGACTGACATTGGGCGATACATTTGAGTAAAAAAAGCCTGATGATGAGATGAGCTGCCTTGGGCTACAAATGGTACACACGCTGGCTTATTTTTTCTTAGAATGCAGGCTGACTTGCGTGACTTATCCGCCAACAACTAGTGTTCAAGCCGCAAGGTTTTAGGGCACTTTCTAACTGTTTTACAAACATCAATTATCTCCGTGTTCCATATATGCCATAACTGTACTCTATTGTGCCAAAGGATGCCATATGTGGTGTTTCATGCTGTTGTGCCTGTTGAGGGTCGTGGCCCATCGTATAAAAAGGCTGAAGGAGAACAACCTGTACTGGGTGTCCAAGCACATTTTTTGTTCAATATTCACGGTTCCTCTAAATTATCTCCGGGTTCCTCAAATCAATGCCATACCTGTACTCTATTGTGCAAAAGGATGGAATATGTGGTGTTTCCTGCTGTTGTTTCTGTTGAGGGTCCTGGACCCTGTTATAAAAAGGCTGAAGGAGAACGACCTGTAATGTACTGTTTGTCCAAGCATGGTTTTTTGATCAATTTCCCGGTTCCTATAAATGATCTCCGGGTTCCTAAAATGGATGCCATACCTGTACTCTATTGTTCTAAAGGATGGCATATGTGGTGTTTCATGCTGTTTTTTCTGTAGAGTGTCCGGGAGTCTCTTCTAAAAAGGCTGAAGGAGAACGAAGTGTACTGGGTGTCCAATCATGTTTCCTTTTAAATTTCCCGGTTCCTAAAAATTATCTCCTGGTTTCTAAAATCAATGCCATACCTGTACTCTATTGTTCTAAAGGATGGCATATGTCCTCTTTCCTGCTGTTGTTTCTGTTGAGGGTCCTGGACCCTCTTCTAAAAAGGCTGAAGGAGAACGAAGTGTACTGGGTGTCCAATCATTTTTTTTGTTCAATTTCCCTGTTCCTAAAAATTATCTCCTGGTTTCTAAAATCAATGCCGTACCTGTACTCTATTGTTCAAAAGGATGGCATATGTCCTCTTTCCTGCTGTTGTTTCTGTTCAGGGTCCTGGACCCTCATCTAAAAAGGCTGAAGGAGAACGAAGTGTACTGGGTGTCCAATAATTTTTTTTGTTCAATTTCCCTGTTCCTAAAAATTATCTCCTGGTTTCTAAAATCAATGCCGTACCTGTACTCTATTGTTCAAAAGGATGGCATATGTCATCTTTCCTGCTGTTGTTTCTGTTCAGGGTCCTGGACCCTCTTCTAAAAAGGCTGAAGGAGAACGACCTGTACTGGGTGTACTGTCCAAGCATCATTTTCCATCTCCCGGTTCCTAAAAATTATCTCTGGGTTTCTAAAATCAATGCCATACCTGTACTCTATTATTCTAAAGGATGGCATATGTGCTGTTTCATGCTGTTGTTTCTGTTGAGGGTCCGGGACCCTCGTATACAAAGGCTGAAGGAGAACGAAGTGTACTGGTTGTCCAAGCATCTTTTTCCATCTCCCGGTTCCTATCAATTATCGCTGGGTTCCTAAAATCAATGCCATACCTGTACTTGATTATTCAAAAGGATGTAATATGTGTTGTTTCATGCTGTGGTTTCTGTTGAGGGTCCTGGACCCTCGTCTAAAAAGGCTGAAGGAGAACGAAGTGTACTGTTTGTCCAAGCATGTTTTTTTGTTCAATTTCCCGGTTCCTAAAAATGAACTCTGGGTTCCTAAAATGGATTCAAAATTCAAAGTCAGTGACTCAGCACACAACGGTCCCTTTGCCAGCTACTCAAGAGACCCACTCCAGTCTCTGAAGCATCAATCCAAGAAAAATCCAGAGAGAGTAGCAGCAAAAAATGTGTTTATTGGGCACAACACAACATTAACAGCAACGTTTCGGTATTACTACCTTATTCATGCTAAACATCATACTGAAATGATTCTATTTATACCTAAACACCCCTAGGTGGCGCTGCAGATACAGCTTCCTATTAACCCTTTACATCAAAAAATATACCTTTTACAAAAATAATTAAAAACAATTCTACAATGTATTGATTATAATTAAATTACAATCACAATAACACATATAATACAATGTATTTATAGAATCATATTACAATCTCAATTACAGACTAATAAATAAAAAATAAACTTATAGAAAAACAGACATATCAAGATCTTTATTTAACCCATTTGGTTCCATAGTGCCTAATTTCCAAATCCAAAAACTTTCTCTCTGTTTAAGGAGAAGTTCTCTATTCCCTAACCTTCTTGGCATTTCTATTTTCTCAATAATTTGGAAACGCAATTGGTAGTGTGCTTTACACACTACCAAAGGTGCATAAAAATTTACAGAGTCCCCCAGGCCGCCCCATAGTGGCTAGCACTCAGTCTATCTTAACCAATGTGTCTATCTTTCTGGATCGCATTCTTAGACCATTTGTTGAAATATCCAATTCTTTTTTGAAAGATACAAGTGATTTTTTAAGAAGGATAGACACCTTGGATCTCGCATCTGATAAATTAATTCTATATAGCTTAGATGTAGAAAGCTTATATACATCAATTACTCATGAGAGCGGTATGGGCGCTGTTAAGATGGTATTAGATATGGATAAAAACTACTCTAAAGCCCAAATTCACTTTCTTCTTCAGCTATTGGAATTGATTCTTTATAGTAATTATTTTTTATTTGGAGATGAGTATTTCCTTCAGATACAGGGTACTGCAATGGGGTCCAACGTCGCCCCAAATTATGCTAACATCTTTATGAATGTTTTCGAAGAGAAATTTATTTTTTCCAATCCTAGGTTTCATCGGTATGGCGCCTGTTGGTGGCGCTATATCGATTATATCTTTGGGATATGGTGGGGCGACGTTGGATCCCTATTGAAGTTTGTGGAAGACATAAATGGAGTATCTGGCCATATAAAATTCAAGTTGACTTGGAGTGAAAGCGATATTACTTTTCTTGACACTAGGATTATTAAAAATGGAAGAAAGCTGAAGGTAGATCTGTTTAGGAAGGAGACAGACAGAAATAGTTTATTGCACTTTGATAGTGCTCATCCTGGATCACTTCTTAAGGCCCTTCCCCGTAGCCAATTTTTACGAGCCCGCAGAATTATTACTGATGACAATTTATTAAAAACAAGAATGATAGAAATGGCAGACAGATTTATTAAAAGAGGATACCCAGCGGATATATTAGAAACCGAAATTAATCATGCGCTTTCAGTCTCTAGAGAAAGTTTACTGAATGTAAAACAGAAGCAAAATAATAAACAGGAGCGCCTGATATTTGTATCTGAATTTAATTCCCAGTCTAACCAAATCCAACGCATTCTGAGGAAGCACTGGTCAATACTCTCTGAATGTAACCCCCAAATTAAGGAATTTAAGAATTTACCCATGCCAGCGTATAAACAGAGTTTTAATTTGAAACAACAACTAGTTAGAGCAGACATAGGGACAAATATTAAACCAACACAAAAATTCATTAAAAATAAGAATGAGGGGTGTTTTCCCTGCTTGGGATGCTCTTGTTGTAACAACATGATTAAAGGGCCCATATTTGTTCATCCAATTACTGGAAAGAAGTTTAAAATTAATGGCTTTCACACATGCTTAACCACCTACGTGGTTTATTTAATTAAATGCCCATGTGGGCGGGGCTATGTCGGAGAGACGACTAGGACTATCAAGGATAGGATAATTGAACATAAAAGCTCCATTAGAACTAAGAAATTAAAAGCACCAGTAGCACAGCATTTTGTGGAAATGGGCCATTCAATTGGGCAATTGCGTTTCCAAATTATTGAGAAAATAGAAATGCCAAGAAGGTTAGGGAATAGAGAACTTCTCCTTAAACAGAGAGAAAGATTTTGGATTTGGAAATTAGGCACTATGGAACCAAATGGGTTAAATAAAGATCTTGATATGTCTGTTTTTCTATAAGTTTATTTTTTATTTATTAGTCTGTAATTGAGATTGTAATATGATTCTATAAATACATTGTATTATATGTGTTATTGTGATTGTAATTTAATTATAATCAATACATTGTAGAATTGTTTTTAATTATTTTTGTAAAAGGTATATTTTTTGATGTAAAGGGTTAATAGGAAGCTGTATCTGCAGCGCCACCTAGGGGTGTTTAGGTATAAATAGAATCATTTCAGTATGATGTTTAGCATGAATAAGGTAGTAATACCGAAACGTTGCTGTTAATGTTGTGTTGTGCCCAATAAACACATTTTTTGCTGCTACTCTCTCTGGATTTTTCCTAAAATGGATGCCATACCTGTACTCTATTGTGGAAAAGGATGTAATATGTGTTGTTTCATGCTGTGGTTTCTGTTGAGGGTCCTGGACCCTCGTCTAAAAAGGCTGAAGGATAAATAAGTCTACTGGTTGTCCAAGCATATTTTTTCCATATCACGGTTCCTAAAAATGATCGCTGTGTTCCTAAAATCAATGCCATACCTGTACTCTATTGTTCAAAAGGATGGCATATGTGGTGTTTCATGCTGTTGTGTATGTTGAGGGTCCTGGACCCTCGTCTAAAAAGGCTTAAGGAGAACGAAGTCTACTTGTTTTCAAAGCATCTTTTTCCATATCCCGGTTCCTAAAAATTATCACCGGGTGCCTAGAATCAATGCCATACCTGTACTTGATTGTTCAAAATGAGGGAATATGTGGTCTTTCATGCTGTTGTTTCTGTTGAGGGTCCAGGACCCGCATCTAAAATGGCTGAAGGAGAATGAAGTGTACTGGTTGTCCAAGCATCTTTTTCCATATCCCGGTTCCTATAAATTATCGCCAGGTTCCTAGAATCAATGCCATACCTGTACTTGATTTTTCTAAATGAGGGAATATGTGGTCTTTCATGCTGTTGTTTCTGTTGAGGGTCCAGGACCCGTATCTAAAATGGCTGAAGGAGAACGAAGTGTACTGGTTGTCCAAGCATCTTTTTCCATATCCCGGTACCTAAAAATTATCGCCAGGTTCCTAGAATCAATGCCATACCTGTACTTGATTTTTCTAAATGAGGGAATATGTGGTCTTTCATGCTGTTGTTTCTGTTGAGGGTCCAGGACCCGCATCTAAAATGGCTGAAGGAGAACGAAGTGTACTGGTTTTCCAAGCATCTTTTTCCATATCCCGGTTCCTATAAATTATCGCCGGGTTCCTACAATGCCATACCTGTACTTGATTTTTCTAAATGAGGGAATATGTGGTCTTTCATGTTGTTTCTGTTGAGGGTCCAGGACCCGCATCTAAAATGGCTGAAGGAGAACCAAGTGTACTGGTTTTCCAAGCATCTTTTTCCATATCCCGGTTCCTATAAATTATCGCCGGGTTCCTAGAATCAATGCCATACCTGTACTTGATTTTTCTAAATGAGGGAATATGTGGTCTTTCATGCTGTTGTTTCTGTTGAGGGTCCAGGGCCCGCATTTAAAATGGCTGAAGGAGAACGAAGTGTACTGGTTGTCCAAGCATCTTTTTCCATATCCCGGTTCCTATAAATTATCGCCAGGTTCCTAGAATCAATGCCATACCTGTACTTGATTTTTCTAAATGAGGGAATATGTGGTCTTTCATGCTGTTGTTTCTGTTGAGGGTCCAAGACCCGCATCTAAAATGGCTGAAGGAGAACGAAGTGTACTGGTTTTCCAAGCATCTTTTTCCATATCCCGGTTCCTATAAATTATCGCCTGGTTCCTAGAATCAATGCCATACCTGTATTTGATTTTTCTAAATGAGGGAATATGTGGTCTTTCATGCTGTTGTTTCTGTTGAGGGTCCAGGGCCCGCATCTAAAATGGCTGAAGGAGAACCAAGTGTACTGGTTTTCCAAGCATCTTTTTCCATATTCCGGTTCCTATAAATTATCGCTGCGTTCCTAGAATCAATGCCATACCTGTACTTGATTTTTCTAAATGAGGGAATATGTGCTCTTTCATGCTGTTGTTTCTGTTGAGGGTCCAGGGCCCGCATCTAAAATGGCTGAAGGAGAACCAAGTGTACTGGTTTTCCAAGCATCTTTTTCCATATCCCTGTTCCTATAAATTATCGCCGGGTTCCTAGAATCAATGCCATACCTGTACTTGATTTTTCTAAATGAGGGAATATGTGGTCTTTCATGCTGTTGTTTCTGTTGAGGGTCCAGGGCCCGCATCTAAAATGGCTGAAGGAGAACCAAGTGTACTGGTTTTCCAAGCATCTTTTTCCATATCCCGGTTCCTATAAATTATCTCTGTGTTCCTAAAATCGATGCCATACCTGTACTTGATTTTTCTAAATGAGGGAATATGTGGTCTTTCATGCTGTTGTTTCTGTTGAGGGTCCAGGGCCCGCATTTAAAATGGCTGAAGGAGAACGAAGTGTACTGGTTGTCCAAGCATCTTTTTCCATATCCCGGTTCCTATAAATTATCGCCAGGTTCCTAGAATCAATGCCATACCTGTAATTGATTTTTCTAAATGAGGGAATATGTGGTCTTTCATGCTGTTGTTTCTGTTGAGGGTCTAGGACCCGCATCTAAAATGGCTGAAGGAGAACGAAGTGTACTGGTTTTCCAAGCATCTTTTTCCATATCCCGGTTCCTATAAATTATCGCCTGGTTCCTAGAATCAATGCCATACCTGTACTTGATTTTTCTAAATGAGGGAATATGTGGTCTTTCATGCTGTTGTTTCTGTTGAGGGTCCAGGGCCCGCATCTAAAATGGCTGAAGGAGAACGAAGTGTACTGGTTTTCCAAGCATCTTTTTCCATATCCCGGTTCCTATAAATTATCGCCGGGTTCCTAGAATCAATGCCATACCTGTACTTGATTTTTCTAAATGAGGGAATATGTGGTCTTTCATGCTGTTGTTTCTGTTGAGGGTCCAGGACCCGCATCTAAAATGGCTGAAGGAGAACCAAGTGTACTGGTTTTCCAAGCATCTTTTTCCATATTCCGGTTCCTATAAATTATCGCTGCGTTCCTAGAATCAATGCCATACCTGTACTTGATTTTTCTAAATGAGGGAATATGTGCTCTTTCATGCTGTTGTTTCTGTTGAGGGTCCAGGGCCCGCATCTAAAATGGCTGAAGGAGAACCAAGTGTACTGGTTTTCCAAGCATCTTTTTCCATATCCCTGTTCCTATAAATTATCGCCGGGTTCCTAGAATCAATGCCATACCTGTACTTGATTTTTCTAAATGAGGGAATATGTGGTCTTTCATGCTGTTGTTTCTGTTGAGGGTCCAGGGCCCGCATCTAAAATGGCTGAAGGAGAACCAAGTGTACTGGTTTTCCAAGCATCTTTTTCCATATCCCGGTTCCTATAAATTATCTCTGTGTTCCTAAAATCGATGCCATACCTGTACTCTATTGTTCAAAAGTATGGCATCGGTGGTGTTTCCTGCTGTTGTGTCTGTGGAGGGTCCTGGACCCTTGTCTACAAAGGCGGAAGGAGAACGACCTGTACTGGGTGTCCAAGTACGTTTTTTGTTCAATATTCCCGGTTCCTCTAAATTATCTCTGGGTTCCTCAAATCAATGCCATACCTCTACTCAATTGTGCAAAAGGATGGCATATGTGTTGTTTCATGCTGTTGTGGCTGTGGAGGGTCGTGGTCCATCGTATAAAACGGCTGAAGGAGAACGACCTTTACTGCCTTGCTGCTCCTTTTAGGCAGGCCAGCTCTTTGCATACATGCCCAGAGACTCTGTAACAGATGCCTCTTTTAGGGAGAGGTGCAGCCATAATGCAGGGTCAGAACCTCTGTCTGCAACTGGTATACTTGATTGTGCAAAAGGAAGTAACCTTACCATGGTTCCCTGACCGCACGTCTTGTTGTTATATTTTGGTGAGGGTAATCATGATGGCCATGTAGACCTCCCCCGAGAGGTGGCAGTAACGGGGATGAAAGTGCTAAGAATAGTACTACTTTACACAACCGAGTTAGCCATGGGTCCCAGTCCAAGAACGCATGTCTTGTTGTTTTATTTGGTGCGACTAATCATGCAGGCCATATAGACCTCCCACCATTAGGGGTTGTAACAGGTATTAAACTAATAAGAACAGTACTACCGAAATAAACCTAATTTACATGGTTTCGAGAGCCAAGGTTTTATTGTTGTACTTTGTTAGGCTAATCATGATGGCCATGTAGACCTCCCCCGAGAGGTTTGGAAGTAACAGGGATGACAGTGCTAAGAATAGTACTACTTTACACAACCGAGTTAGCCATGGGTCTTAGTCCAAGACCGCATGTCTTGTTGTTTTGTTTGGTGCGGCTAATCATGCAGGCCATATAGCCCTCCCACCATTAGGGGTTGTAACAGGTATTAAACTAATAAGAACAGTACTACCGAAATAAAGCTACTTAACATGGTTCCAAGAGCGCATGTTTTATTGTTGTACTTTGTCAGGATAATCATGATGGCCATGTAGACCTCCCCCGAGAGGTGGAAGTAACAGGGATGAAAGTGCTAAGAATAGTACTACTTTACACAACCGAGTTAGCCATGGGTCCCAGTCCAAGACCGCATGTCTTGTTGATTTGTTTGGTGCGGCTAATCATGCAGGCCATATAGCCCTCCCACCATTAGGGGTTGTAACAGTTATTAAACTAATAAGAACAGTATTACCGAAATAAAGCTACTTGACATAGTTCCAAGAGCGCATGTTTTATTGTTGTACTTTGTCAGGATAATCATGATGGCCATGTAGACCTCCCCCGAGAGGTGGCAGTAACAGGGATGAAAGTGCTCAGAATAGTAGTACTTAACACAACCTAGTTACCATGGGTCCCAGACCGCATGTCTTATTGTTATATTTTGTCAGGGTAATCAGGCAGGCCATATAGACCTCCCCCGATAGGGGGAGTAAAAGGGATTAAAGTGCTCAGAATAGTAGTACTTAAAGGGCCACTGTAAGTAAATATTTTCTATACCTGTTACTAACTAACTACCCCAAATACGCTTTTTATCAATAGCATTTCAGTAACATATCTCTACCGTACATCAAAAATCTTGTCTGCAAATTGAATTGTTTTCCAAACCCACTCCGTGGGTATCCTTTGCTCTGTACCAATCCGTTTACAATACCTAGGTTTCAAAATGGCGCTTTAAACACAATTTCATTGGTTTAAGTATTTTGAACACGCAGTGCTGAAAATAGTGGGCAGGATAACGTGACATCATCGGGGAATAAATTATATAACTTTTATAACGTTATGACACTTCGTTTTGGAGAAAATATAAGTCAGTAGGTTTTAATTAATGTTTATTAACTTTAATATGTTAGTTGTTTGGCTTAAAAATTATAACAGAAAGTAATCCTTTAACACAACCTAGTTACCATGGGTCCCAGACCGCATGTCTTATTGTTATATTTTGTCAGGGTAATCACGCAGGCCATATAGACCTCCCCCGATAGGGTGAGTAACAGGTATTAAAATGCTAAGAACAGTACTACTTAACACAACCTTACCATGGGTCCCAGAGCATATGTTTTATTATTATATTTTGTAAGGGTAATCATGCAGGCCATATAGACCTCACCCGATAGGGGGAGTAACAGGGATTAAAGTGCTAAGAATAGTACTACTTTACACAACCGAGTTAGCCATGGGTCCCAGTCCAAGACCGCATGTCTTGTTGATTTGTTTGGTGTGGCTAATCATGCAGGCCATATAGCCCTCCCACCATTAGGGGTTGTAACAGGTATTAAACTAATAAGAACAGTACTACCGAAATAAAGCTACTTAACATGGTTCCAAGAGCGCATGTTTTATTGTTGTACTTTGTCAGGATAATCATGATGGCCATGTAGACCTCCCCCGAGAGGTGGCAGTAACAGGGATGAAAGTGCTAAGAATAGTACTACTTTAGAAAACCGAGTTAGCCATGGGTCCCAGTCCAAGACCGCATGTCTTGTTGATTTATTTGGTGCGGCTAATCATGCAGGCCATATAGCCCTCCCACCATTAGGGGTTGTAACAGGTATTAAACTAATAAGAACAGTACTACCGAAATAAAGCTACTTAACATGGTTCCAAGAGCGCATGTTTTATTGTTGTACTTTGTCAGGATAATCATGATGGCCATGTAGACCTCCCCCGAGAGGTGGCAGTAACAGGGATGAAAGTGCTCAGAATAGTAGTACTTAACACAACCTAGTTACCATGGGTCCCAGACCGCATGTCTTATTGTTATATTTTGTCAGGGTAATCAGGCAGGCCATATAGACCTCCCCCGATGGGGGGAGTAAAAGGGATTAAAGTGCTCAGAATAGTAGTACTTAAAGGGCCACTGTAAGTAAATATTTTCTATGCCTGTTACTAACTAACTACCCCAAATACGCTTTTTATCAATAGCATTTCAGTAACATATCTCTACCGTATATCAGAAATCTTGTCTGCAAATTTAATTGTTTTCCAAACCCACTCCGTGGGTATCCTTTTCTCTGTACCAATCCGTTTACAATACCTAGGTTTCAAAATGGCGCTTTAAACACAATTTCATTGGTTTAAGTATTTTGAACACGCACTGCTGAAAATAGTGGGCAGGATAACGTGACATCATCGGCGAATAAACTATTTAACTTATAACGTTATGAAACTTCGTTTTGGAGAAAATATAGGTCAGTAGGTTTTAATTAATGTTTATTAACTTTAATATGTTAGTTGTTTGGCTTAAAAATTATAACAGAAAGTAATCCTTTAACACAACCTAGTTACCATGGGTCCCAGACCGCATGTTTTATTATTATATTTTGTAAGGGTAATCATGCAGGCCATATAGACCTCACCCGATAGGGGGAGTAACAGGGATTAAAGTGCTAAGAATAGTACTACTTAACACAACCTAGTTACCATGGGTCCCAGACGGCATGTTTAATTATTATACTTTGTCAGGGTAATTATATATCTAACAAATCTATCTATTTATCTTCTATCGATTCTATCTATCTATCTATCTATCAATCTATGTATATCTATCTATTCTATCTATCTATCTATCTATCTATCTATCTATCTATCTTGTGTCCGGACTGTTTTGAGACAGCCACTTGTGTTTTTGACAAATTTGAAGTAGGAGGACAGACCAATCACAGGGATTAAACTGCTAAGAATAGTAATACTTAAGAAAACCTAGTTATACCAGTACCACCATGGGTCCCAGACTGCATGTTTGGTTGTTATACTTTGTCAGGGTAATCATGCAGGCCATATAGACCTCCCTTGATAGGGGGAGTAACAGGGATTAAAGTGCTAAGAATAGTACAACTTAACACAACCTAGTAAACACTGGTTCCCAGACCGCATGTCTTATTTTTATATTTTGGTAAGGTAATCATGCAGGCCATATAGACCTTCCCCGATAGGGGGAGTAACAGGGATTAAAGTGCTAAGAAAAGTAATACTTAACACAACCTAGTTACCATGGGTCCCAGGCCGCGTGTCTTGTTGTTATACTTTGTCATGGTAATCATGCAGGCCATATAGACCTCCCCCGATACGAGGAGTTACAGGGATGAAAGTGCTAAGAATAGTACTACTTTACACAACCTAGTTACCATGGGTCCCAGACCGCATGTTTAATTATTATACTTTGTCAGGGTAGTTATATATCTAACAAATCTATCTATTTATCTTCTATCTAACTATCATTCTATGTATATCTATCTATCTATCTTGTGTCCGGACTGTTTTGAGACAGCCACTTGTGTTTTTGAAAAATTTGAAGTAGGAAGACAGACCAATCACAGGGATTAAACTGCGAAGAATAAAAATACTTAAGAAAACCTAGTTATACCAGTACCACCATGGGTCCCAGACCGCATGTTTTGTTGTTATACTTTGTCAGGGTAATCATGCATGCCATATAGACCTCCCTTGATAGGGGGAGTAACAGGGATTAAACTGCTAAGAAAAGTTTTACTTAACACAACCTAGTTACCATGGGTCCCAGAACGCGTGTCTTGTTGTTATACTTAGTCAGGGTAATCATGCAGGCCATATAGACCTCTCCCGATAGGAGTTACAGGGATGAAAGTACTAAGAATAGTACTAGTTTACACAACCTAGTTACCATGGGTCCCAGACCGCATGTTTAATTATTATACTTTGTCAGGGTAATTATATATCTAACAAATCTATCTATTTATCTTCTATCTATTCTATCTAACTATCAATTTATGTATATCTATCTATCCTATCTATCTCGTGTCCGGACTGTTTTGAGACAGCCAGTGCCACTTGTGTTTTTGACAAATTTGAAGTAGGACGACAGACCAATCATCTTCTTCCATCTCTCTGTTCCAAAAATACAGGCCATATAGACCTCCCCCGATAGGGGGACTAACAGGTAGTAGTAAAGTGCTAAGAATAGTACTACTTAACACACCACGGGTCCCAGACCGCATGTCTTATTGTTATACTCTGTCAGGGAAATTATATATCTTTCAAATCTATCCATTTATCTATCTAACTATCAAACGTATCTATCAAATGTATATTGCATCTATTGATCGATGTAATTCGTATCTATAGAATGTATATTGCATCTTTTGATTGATGTAATTCGTATCTATCAAATGTATATTGCATCTTTGGATCGATAACATTCGTATCTATCAAATGTATATTGCATCTATTGATCTATGTAATTCGTATCTATCAAATGTATATTGCATCTATTGATCTATGTAATTTGTATCGATCATATGTATATTGCATCTATTGAGCTATGTAATCTATGTATCTATCTATCAAATCGATCTATATTGTGGTTGTGCAAATGGACTGTTTGCGGTTGTTTGCTGTGCGTTACACTTGGAATTTGGTCTGTCACTGTGAAGCGGGCGTAACCCTTACACTACCTGATCGATACGACATCATAACGGATGTTTTAAAGCACGTTATTGCAAACAATTTAGGAATGTTAGGTGATTTAGGCCCTTTATGGGTTAAAAGCAGACTCTGCATCAACTATGTAATTTTCCATGGGAGTTTGGACATGGATCCCCCTCCAGCATGCCACAGTCCAGGTGTTAGTCCCCTTGAAACAACTTTTCCATCACTATTGTGGCCAGAGAGAGTCCTTGTGGGTTTTAAAGTTCGCCTGCCTATTGAAGTCAATGGCGGTTTGCGAACCAAAATTTTTAAGTTCGCGACATCACTAGTTAATACATTTATTAGAGTAGCGGCGAGGTCCGGTCGGCAGATTAGGGGTTAATACTTGAAGTTAGGTGTCGGCGATGTTAGGGAGGGCAGATTAGGGGTTAATACTATTATAGGGTTTGCGAGACGGGAGTGCGGCGGTTTAGGGGTTAATACATTCATAATAGTGGCGGCGAGGTCCGGTCGGAAGATTAGGGGTTAAAAAGTGTAGGTAAGGTAGCGGTGACGTTGGGGGGGGGCAGATTAGGGGTTAATAAATATAATATAGGGGTTGGCGGTGTTAGGGGCAGCAGATTAGGGGTACATAGGTATAATGTAGGTGGCGGCGGTGTACGGAGCGGCAGATTAGGGGTTAATAATAATATGCAGGGGTCAGCGATAGCGGGGGCGGCAGATTAGGGGTTAATAAGTGTAAGGTTAGGGGTGTTTAGACTCTGGGTTCATGTTAGGGTGTAAGGTGCAAACTTAGGAAGTGTTTCCCCATAGGAAACAATGGGGCTGCGTTGGGAGCTTAACGCTGCTTTTTTGCAGGTGTTAGGTTTTTTGCAGCTCAAACTGCCCCATTGTTTCCTATGGGGGAATCGTGCACGAGCACATTTTTCAAGCTGGCCGCTACCGTAAGCAACGCTGGTATTGAGAGTTGAAGTGGCGGTAAATATGCCTCTACGCTCCCTTTTTGGAGCCTAACGCAGCCCTTCAGAAAACTCTAAATACCAGCGTTATTTAAAAGGGGAGGGGGGAAAAAACACGCGTAGCTAACGCACCCCTTTGGCCGCAAAACTCTAAATCTAGGCCTTAGTTAATACACTCATATTATATTACATTTATTTTTCACATTGCTATTAAGCCTTTTAGATACATTTCCCCTTATCAGTAGCGCTGAAACTTTGTTTTTGGTTTTTGTACTCATAAATTTCACGAAAAAAACAAATCATCATAAGAAGACTCAAACCGAGACAGCTGACTGAAGAACTTTTCTACCAAACTGCAGAAGAAGCAAATACATAAAAATGGTAAAATTTTGTAAATGTATGCAAAGAAGACCAAGTTGCTGCTTTGCAAATCTGATCAGCCGAAGCTTCATTCTAAAAAAGCCCAAGAAGTGGCGACTGATCTAGTAGAATGAGCTGTAATTCTCTGAGGCGGAGACTGTCCTGCCTACAAATAAGCCTTGTGAATCAAAAGCTTTAACCAAGATGCCAAAGAAATGGCAGAGGCTTTCTGACCTTTCTTAGGACCAGAAAAAAAAACCCAAATAGACTAGAAGTCTTCCTGAAATCTTTAGTAGCTTCGACATAATATTTCAAAACTCTTACAACATTAAAAGAATGTAAAGATCTTTCAAGAGTATTCTTGGGATTAGGACACAAGGAAAGAACAAGAATTTCCCTACTAATGTTGTTAGAATTCACAAACTTAGGATGAAATTTTGCGAAGTCCGCAAAACAGCCTTATCCTGATGGAAAATCAGAAAAGGAGACTCACAAAAGAGAGCAGACAATTCAGAAATTCTTCTAACTGAAGAGATAGCCAAAAGAAACAACACTTTTCAATAAAGTACTTTAATTACCAAAGAATGCATAGGCTCAAAAGGAGGAGCCTGCAAAGCCTTTAAAACCAAACTAAGACTCCAAGGAGGAGAGATTGATTTAACAACAGTCTTGATACGAACCAAAGCCTGAACAAAACAGTGAATATCAGGAAGTTTAGCAATCTTTCTATGAAATAAAACAGAAAGAGCAGAGATTTGTCCCTTCAAGGTACTTGCAGACAAACCTTTATCCAAACCATCCTGAAGAAACTGTAAAATTCTAGGAATCCTAAAAGAATGCCAAGAGAATTTATGAGAAAAACACCATGAAATATAGGTTTTCCAAACACGATAATAAATCTTCCTTGAAACAGACTTACGAGCCTGTAACATAGTATTAATCACTGAGTCAGAGGAACCTCTATGACTAAGTACTAAGCGTTCATTTTCCATACCTTTAAATTTAGCGATTTGAGATCCTGATGGAAAAACGGCCCTTGAGACAGAAGGTCTGGCCTTAAAAGAAGTGGCCAAGGTTGGCAACTGGACATTCGGACAAGATCCGCATACCAAAACCTGTGAGGCCATGATGGTGCTATCAGAAACACATGCAATTGTTCCAATATGATCTTGGAGATCACCCTTGGAAGAAGAACTAAAGGCGGAAAAATTTAAGCAGGTTGGTAAAACCAAGGAACTGCTAACACATCCACCATCTCCGCCTGAGGATCCCTGGACCTGGAAAGGTACCTGGGAAGTTTCTTGTTTAGATGGGAAGCCATCAGATCTATTTCGGGGAGACCCCACATCTGTACAATCTGACAAAATACATCTGGATGGAGACACTTCTCCCCTGGATGTAAAGACTGACGACTGAGATAATCCGCTTCCCAATTGTCTACACCTAGGATACGTATCGCAGAAATCAGACAGGAGTTGGATTCCGCTCAAGAAAGTATCCGAGATACTTCTTTCATCGCTAAAGGACTGTGAGTCCCCCCTTGATGATTGACAGGCCACAGTTGTGATATTGTTTGTCTGAAAACGAATGAATGATTCTCTCTTTAATAGAGGCCAAGCCTGAAGAGCCCTGAAAATAGCATGGAGTTCTAAAATATTGATTGGTAACCTCGCCTCTTGAGGATTCCAAACTCCTTGTGCTGTCAGAGACCCCCAAACAGCTCCCCAACCTGTGAGATTTGCATCTGTTGAAATCAAAGTCCAGGAAGGACGAACAAAAGAGGCCCCTTGAATAATCTGATGATGGTCCAACCACCAGGACAGAGAGATTTGAATGTTGGGATTTAAGTATAGCAACTGTGATATCCAAGTATAATCCCTGCACCATTGATTCAGCATGCAAAGCTGCAGAGGTCTCATATGAAAACGAGCAAAGGGGATTGTGTCCGATGCTGCAGTCAGACCTAAAACTTCCATGCACATAGCCACTGAAGGGAATGATCGAGACTGAAGGTTTCGACATGCAGAAACCAATTTCATTCGTCTCTTGTCTGTTAAAGACAGTGTCATGGACACTGAATCTATCTGGAAACCTAAAAAGGTGACCCTTGTTTGAGGAATCAAGGAACTCTTTGGTAAATTGATCCTCCAACCATGTCTTTGAAGAAACAACACACGTTGATTCGTGTGAGATTCTGCTAAATGAAAAGATTTAGCCATTACCAAGATATCGTCCAAATAAGGAAACACTGCAATACTTGCTCTCTGATTACAGATAGAAGGGCACCGAGAACCTTCGAAAAGATTCTTGGAGCTGTTGCTTGGCCAAATAGAAGAGCAACAAATTGGTAATGCTTGTCTTGAAAAGAGAATCTCAGAAACCGATAGTGGTCTGAATGTGAAGATACGCATCCTGTAAGTCTTGAGGACATGTAATGACCTTGCTGAACAAAAGGCAGAATAGTCCTTATAGTCACCATCTTGAAAGTTGGGACCCTTACAAATTGATTCAAAAACTTCAGATACAGAACTGGTCTGAAAGAATTTTCCTTCTTCGGGACAATGAATAGATTTGAATAAAAACCCAGACCCTGTTCCAGAATTGGAACTGGTACAATTACTCCTGAAAGCTCTAGATCTGAAACACACTTCAGAAAAGACTGAGCTTTCACAGGATTTGTTGGAATGTGAGAAAGAAAAAATCTTCTCACAGGAGGTCTTATTCTGAAACCTATTTGATACCCCCGAGAGACAATATTCTGAATGGAGCATGCCTAAATGTCTTGAAAATAATTTCAATCTGCCCCCCACCAGCAGAACTGTATCGAGGGCCGCACCTTCATGCAGTCTTGGGGGCTGGCTTTGTTTTTTTTATAAGGCTTGGATTTTATCCAACTCGAGGAAGGCTTCCAATTGGAGCCAGAGTCCTTAGGGGAAGGAGTGGTTTTCTGTTCTCTATTCTGATGAAAGGAACAAAACCGAATAGAAGCTTTAGATTTGCCCTTAGACTTTTTATCTTGAGGCAAAAAAACTCCCTTCCCCCCAGAAAAAGTGGAAATAATAGAATCCAACCGGGAACCAAATAAATTATTACCCTGGATTGATAGAGATAGTAACCCAGATTTAGATACCATGTCAGCATTCCAAGATTTGAGCCATAAAGCTCTTCTAGCTAAAATAGCCAAAGACATAGATTTAACATTAATCTTGATGATATCAAAAATAGCATCACAGATAAAATGATTAGCATGTTGAAGCAACGAACAATGCTATGCAAATCAGAGTCATTTTCCCGTTGTGCTAAGCTATCCAACCAAAAAGTTGATGCAGTCGCAACATCAGCCATAGAAATGGCAGGTCTGAGAATATAGCCAGAATGCAAATAAGCTTTCCTTAGATAAGATTCAATTTTCAAAACTAAAGGATCCTTAAAAGAAGTACTATCTGCTATAGGAATAGTAGTATGTTTAGCAAGAGTAGAAATAGCCCCATCAACCTTAGGGATTTGCCCCAAAAGTCTAATTTAGCCACTGGCAAAGGATACAACTTTTTAAACCTTGAAGGAGGAGCAAAATAAGTACCAGGCTTAGACTATTCCTTAGCAATCACATAAAAAAATAGCATCAGGAACAGGAAAAACCTCAGGAGTAGTCACAGGAGGTTTATAGACAGAATTTAAACGTTTACTGGATTTATTATCAAGAGGACCAGACTCGTGTCATAAACATAATTTCGCGCCAAACATCCTAGCGTCAACTAAGATGCAGGAAATTACGAACTTGCGTCATTACAGACGCACATTCGCGCCAAAAAAATTCTCATGCCAGGAATGATGCAACAAATAACAGCATTTTGCGCCCTTGCAAGCCTAATTTCCCTGCAAGTTTTCAAAGAAAAAAAAAGTCAAATTGAAAAAAAAAAGACTATACCCCAGGTAAGACAAACTTCCTAAAACATAATTCCCATAACAAAACTGCCAGACTACAAAGGGAAATACACATAGACCTGACTCATGGCAAATATAACATAAAGCGCCAAACCATAGCTGAGTGTCTTAAATAATGATATACTTACCGAAAGACACCCATCAACATATAGCAGATAGTCAAACCAGTACTGAAAGCTATCAGCAGAGGTAATAGTATATGAGTATATCGTCGATCTGAAAAGGGAGGTAGGAGATGAATCCCTACGAACGATAACAGAGAACCCTTGAAAAGATTTCCCGCGAGGGAAACCATAAAATCAAACAGGTGATACTCTCTTCACATCCCTCTGACAAACATTGTACTCTGAGAGGAATTGGGCTTCAGAATGCTTAGAAGCGCTTATCACAGAAGAAATCATAAAAATCAAGCACAAACTTACTTCACCACCTCCATAGGAGGCAAAGTTTGAAAAACTGAATTGTGGGTGTGGTGGGGGGTGTATTGATAGGCATTTTGAGGTTTGGGAAACTGCCCCTCCTGGAAGGATTGTATATCCCATACGTCACTAGCTCATGGACTCTTGCCAATTACATGAAAGAAACAGTGAATATCAGGAAGCTTAGCAATCTTTCTATGAAATAAAACAGAAAGAGCAGAGATTTGTCCCTTCAAAGTACTTGCAGACAAACCTTTATTCAAACCATAAAGGAGACGATGATATCCCCACCAGATCCGCAAACCACGTCCTCCATGGCCACAACGGAGCAATCAGAATGGTTGAAGTTTGCTCCTGTTTGATGCGGGCCACCACTCGAGGAAGAAGTGGCAACGGTGGAAAAATGTAAATTAGATAGAACTCCCAAGGCACCGCTAAGGCATCTATCAGCTCTGCCTGTGGGTCCCTGGACCACGACCCATATCTGGGTAGCCTGAAGTTGAGTCTGGACGCCATGAGGTCTATCTCTGGCATCCCCCATCTGTTGTAGATCTCCGCAAACACCTCGGGATGGAGAGAACATTCCCCTGGATGAAAAGATTGCTGAGGAAGTCCGCTTCCCAGTTGTCCACATCCGGAATGTGGATAGCTGAGAGCTAACAATTGTAAGTCTCTACCCAGTCCAGAATCCGAGATACTTCCCTCATGGCTAGGGAGCTTCTCGTTCCCCCCCTGATGGTTTATGTAAGCCACTGAGGTAATGTTATCCGACTGGAATCTGATGAATTGGGACGACCCCAGGTGGGGCCAAGCCCTCAGAGCGTTGAATATTGCCCAAAGTTCCAGAATATTTATGGATAGAGTCGAATCCTCTCGATTCCACTTGCCCTGGGCCCTTCTGGCACCCCAAACAGCTCCCCATCCTGACAACGAACAAAAATGTATAAGAGTAAATTAGAAAGTTGCTTAAAATTGCATGCTCTATTTGAATCATGAAAGAAAATATTTGGGTTTACTATCCCTTTAATCGGTTTGAAGATGTCAGCACATTCATAACTCACATGAGGCACATGACTGTTTTTGTCTCCACTCAGCCTAGTTGTTTATACTAACGGAACCCATCTGCCCTGCTTTAAATGTCATATAGGTAAGCTCTACAAAATCTCGATATGTTGCACATCCCCTTAAATCAGAACCCTGCACAGTATTTACCTTTATTCTAATATCACATCCTGACTTTAAATGTAAACATATCCTATCTACTCAAACATAATGTGCCTGTGCAGAGCGCTATCTATTTTTGTTTAATAATGGCTTTAGAAGGTTCAATTTTGATCTTTATTTTGTATATTTCATTATAACCTGCTAAAACAGGTTTGTTTTTTTGTTTTCTTATTCCCATAACACTTTCACATATTAAACTTAAGGACCCAAGAGTGGTCAAAACAATTGTTATTTGGGAGAAAAATGAGTAAAACGGTTTATAATGTATAAATATGTTTATTGAGCAATGTCTTTACATATGCTGAAAGTATATTTCCTTCATGTCAGTATATTTGTTCTGTACAACTCTAAAGAAAAGAAAAAAAATAAAATAAATTATGCTTACCAGATCATTTTCTTTCCTTCTGACGGGGAGAGTCCACAGCTGCATTCATTACTTTTGGGAAATACAGAACCTAGCCCCCAGGAGGAGGCAGACACACCAGCCAAAGGCTCAAATACCTTCCCCACTTCCCTCATCCCCCAGTCATTCTGCCAAGGGAACAAGGAACAGTAGGAGAAATATCATGGTGAAAAAAGGTGCCAGAACAAAAAAAATTAACGCCACACCATGAAAAAAAAAACACGGGCAGGGAGCTGTGAACTCTCCCAATCAGAAACCCCCCCCCGAAATGTATGCTTACCTGATAAATTTCTTTCTTTCTTGACATGGTGAGTCCACGGATCATCTAATTACTATTGGGAATATCACTTCTGCCCAGCACGAGGCAGCAAAGAGCACCACAGCAAAGCTCTTAACTATCACCTTCCTTCCCTTCAACCACAGTCATTCGACCGAAGTAAAGGAGAGAAATGAAGCAACAAGGTGCAGAGGTGCCTGAGGTTTATATATGAACAAAAACCTGTCTTAAAAAAAAACAGGGCGGGCCGTGGACTCACCTTGTCAAGAAAGAAATACATTTATCTGGTAAGTAGAAAAATTTTGTTTTCTTTCTAATGACACAGTGAATCCATGGATCATCTAATTACTATTGGGAATCAATACCCAAGCTAGAGGACACAGATGATAAGGGAGGGACAAGACAGGGAACCTAAATAGAAGGCACCACTGCTTGAAGAACCTGTCTCCCAAAAGTATCAAATTTATAAAATTTTGAAAAAGTGTGAAGAGAGGACCAAGTTGCAGTCTTGCAAATCTGTTCCACAGAAGCTTCATTTTTGAATGCACCGAAAGAGGAAACAGCCCTCGTAGAATGAGCCATGACCCTCTCTGGAGGCTGCTGTCCAGCAGTTTCATAGGCCAAGCGAATGATACTCCTCAGCCAAAAAGAAAAAGAAGTAGTTGTAGTTTTCTGCCCCTTACATTTCCCAGAGAACACCACAAGCAGAGCTGAAGACTGGCGAAAATCCTTAGTCGCCTGTAAGTAGAATTTTAATGCACGCACCACGTCTAGGTTGTGCAACAGACATTCCTTATGAGAAGATGGATTAGGACATAAAGGAGGAACAACAATCTCCTGATTAATGTTCCTATCCAAAACCACCTTAGGGGAGAAACCCTAACTTAATACGCAAAACTACCTTATCCGAATGGAAAATAAAGTAAGGAGACAAACCAACGCCGAGAGCTCTGAGACTCTACGAGTAAATGAAAAAGCAACAAGAAACAATACCTTCCAAGATAACAGTTTAATATCTAAGGAATGCATAGGCTCAAACGGAGCCTGCTGAAGAACTTTAAGAACAAGGTTAAGACTCCAGGGAGGAGTAACAGCTTTGAACACAGGCCTGATTCTGACCAAGGCCTGACAGAATGATTTCACATCTGGTACATCCGCCAGACGTTTATGTAACAAAATAGACAAGGCAGATATTTGACCCTTCAAAGAGCTTGCCGATAAACCCTTCTCCAAACCCTCTTGGAGAAGAGACAGAATTCTAGGAATCTGAACTCTACTCCAAGAGTAGCCTCTGGATTCACACCAATACAGATATTTACGCCATATCTTGTAGTAAATCTTCCTGGTAATGGACTTACGAGCCTGAATCATGGTCTCAATGACCGACTCAGAAAAACCCTGTTTAGATAAGATTAAGCGTTCAATCTCCAAGCAGTCAGTTTCAGAGAAACGAGATTTGGATGAAGGAAGGGTCCTTTAAGTAGAAGGTCCTTCCTCAGTGGAAGTCTCCAAGTTGGGTGAGATTACATCTCCACTAGGTCCGCATACCAGATCCTGTGAGGCCACGCCGGTGCAATGAGGATCACCGGCGCCCTCTCCTGTTTGATTCGAGCAATGACCCGAGGAAGGAGAGCAAACAGAGGAAATAGGTATGCTAGACTGAAATTCCAAGGGACCGCTAGAGCATCTATCAGTACAGCCTGAGGATCCCTTGACTTCGACCCGTACCTCAGGAGCTTGGCATTCTGACGAGATGCAATGAGATCCAGTTCCGGCTGTCCCCATTTGAGAATCAAGCTGGAAAACACTTCCAGATGGATCTCCCACTCCCCTGGGTGAAAGGTCTGTCTGCTCATAAAATCATTCATTACTTTTGGAAAAAACATACCCAAGCTAAAGAGGACACAATGCCAAAACGGGAGAGTACAATAGGCGGCACATTCTGAGAGCACCAAGCCTGAAACCACTACCTAACAAAAAACCCACTTCATCCGAAGCTGAGAAAACTTTAAAAAGGAAAGGCCCAAAGGACACTGACCAGCAGACAGTTCAGAAGCCTAGAGACCGCAAAATCGGACTCAACTGAGCCAACAGTCCTCCACAAGACACCATCGCCCAACAGTCGGTCCCTCACCGCTCACCCCTCAATAAAGAGGGGAACACCAGCCTAAACTCCCCAAGGGATAGGGCAAGGAAGAACCGAAGGGAAACCGAAAGGTCATCATAAAATCCATATAAGGAAAAACCCCAATAGCGAGCCCAGCTCACAAAGATCCAAGTGGATCCAGACAGACAAGGGGAGGCTACGCCCAGACCAAGCAGAAACCAGAGGTTTAGGACCAGGCATCTAAACAGAGAAACCCTTCACTCAACATCATGCAAAGCACCGAAAGACAACTGAAGACAGAGTCCTCACATCTTCAGAACTAAGAAAAACAGAATTTATGCTTACCTGATAAATTACTTTCTCCAACGGTGTGTCCGGTCCACGGCGTCATCCTTACTTGTGGGAATATCTCTTCCCCAACAGGAAATGGCAAAGAGTCCCAGCAAAGCTGGCCATATAGTCCCTCCTAGGCTCCGCCCACCCCAGTCATTCGACCGACGGACAGGAGGAAAAAATAGGAGAAACCATAGGGTGCCGTGGTGACTGTAGTTAGAGAAAATAATTCATCAAACCTGATTAAAAAACCAGGGCGGGCCGTGGACCGGACACACCGTTTGAGAAAGTAATTTATCAGGTAAGCATAAATTCTGTTTTCTCCAACATTGGTGTGTCCGGTCCACGGCGTCATCCTTACTTGTGGGAACCAATACCAAAGCTTTAGGACACGGATGAAGGGAGGGAGCAAATCAGGTTACCTAAACGGAAGGCACCACGGCTTGCAAAACCTCTCCCCCAAAAATAGCCTCCGAAGAAGCAAAAGTATCAAATTTGTAAACTTTGGCAAAAGTGTGCAGTGAAGACCAAGTCGCTGCCTTACATATCTGATCAACAGAAGCCTCGTTCTTGAAGGCCCATGTGGAAGCCACAGCCCTAGTGGAGTGAGCTGTGATTCTTTCAGGAGGCTGCCGTCCGGCAGTCTCATAAGCCAATCTGATGATGCTTTTAAGCCAAAAGGAAAGAGAGGTAGAAGTTGCTTTTTGACCTCTCCTTTTACCAGAATAGACGACAAACAGAGAAGATGTTTGTCTGAACTCTTTTGTAGTTTCTAAGTAGAATTTTAGAGCACGGACTACATCTAAATTGTGTAGCAAACGTTCCTTCTTTGAAACTGGATTCGGACACAAAGAAGGTACAACGATCTCCTGGTTAATATTTTTGTTGGAAACAACCTTTGGAAGAAAACCAGGCTTAGTACGCAAAACAATCTTATCTGAATGGAACACCAGATAGGGCGGAGTACACTGCAGAGCAGATAACTCAGAAACTCTTCTAGCAGAAGAAATAGCAACCAAAAACAAAACTTTCCAAGATAACAACTTAATATCTATGGAATGTAAAGGTTCAAACGGAACCCCTTGAAGAACTGAAAGAACTAGATTTAAACTCCAGGGAGGAGTCAAAGGTCTGTAAACAGGCTTGATCCTAACCAGAGCCTGAACAAATGCTTGAACATCTGGCACAGCTGCCAGTCGTTTGTGTAGTAAGACAGATAAGGCAGAAATCTGTCCCTTTAGAGAACTCGCAGATAATCCTTTATCCAAACCTTCTTGTAGAATGGAAAGGATCTTAGGAATCTTTATCTTATTCCATGGGAATCCCTTGGATTCACACCAGCCGATATGTCTTTTCCATATTTTATGGTAAATTTTTCTAGTTACCGGTTTTCTGGCTTGAACCAGAGTATCTATCACAGAATCTGAAAATCCACGCTTTGAAAGAATCAAGCGTTCAATCTCCAAGCCGTCAGCTGGAGGGAGACCAGATTTGGATGTTCGAATGGACCCTGTACAAGAAGGTCCTGTCTCAAAGGTAGCTTCAATGGTGGAGCCGATGACATATTCACCAGGTCTGCATACCAAGTCCTGCGTGGCCACGCAGGAGCTATCAAGATCACCGAGGCCCTCTCCTGCTTGATCCTGGCTACCAGCCTGGGAATGAGAGGAAACGGTGGAAACACATAAGCTAGGTTGAAGGTCCAAGGCGCTACTAGTGCATCCACTAGAGTCGCCTTGGGATCCCTGGATCTGGACCCGTAGCAAGGAACCTTGAAGTTCTGACGAGACGCCATCAGATCCATGTCTTGAATGCCCCATAATTGGGTCAACTGGGCAAATATCTCCGGGTGGAGTTCCCACTCCCCCGGATGGAAAGTCTGACGACTCAGATAATCCGCCTCCCAGTTTTCCACTCCTGGGATGTGGATCGCAGGTAGGTGACAGAAGTGATCCTCCGCCCATTGTATTATTTTGGTCACTTCTTTCATCGCCAGGGAACTCCTTGTTCCCCCCTGATGATTGATATAAGCAACAGTCATCATGTTGTCTGATTGGAATCTTATAAATCTGGCCTTTGCTAGCTGAGGCCAAGCCCTGAGAGCATTGAATATCGCTCTTAGTTCCAGAATGTTTATCGGGAGAAGAGACTCTTCCCGAGACCATAGTCCCTGAGCTTTCAGGGATTCCCAGACCGCGCCCCAGCCCACTAGACTGGCGTCGGTCGTGACGATGACCCACTCTGGTCTGCGGAAGCTCATTCCCTGGGATAGGTGGTCCAGGGTTAGCCACCAACGGAGTGAATCTCTGGTCTTCTGATCTATTTGAATCACTGGAGACAAGTCTGTATAGTCCCCATTCCACTGTTTCAGCATGCACAGTTGTAATGGTCTTAGATGAATTCGCGCAAAAGGAACTATGTCCATTGCTGCAACCATCAACCCTACTACTTCCATGCACTGAGCTATGGAAGGACGTGGAACTGAATGAAGAACTTGACAAACGTTTAGAAGTTTTGACTTTCTGACATCTGTCAGAAAAATCCTCATTTCTAAAGAATCTATTATTGTTCCCAAGAAGGGAACTCTTGTCGACGGAGACAGAGAACTTTTTTCTATGTTCACCTTCCATCCGTGAGATCTGAGAAAGGCCAGAACGATGTCTGTATGAGCCTTTGCCTTCGAAAGGGACGACGCTTGTATTAGAATGTTGTCCAAGTATGGTACTACTGCAATGCCCCTCGGTCTTAGAACCGCTAGAAGGGACCCGAGTACCTTTGTGAAAATCCTTGGAGCAGTGGCTAACCTGAATGGGAGGGCCACAAACTGGTAATGTTTGTCCAGAAAGGCGAACCTTAGGAACTGATGATGTTCTTTGTGGATAGGAATATGTAGGTACGCATCCTTTAGATCCACGGTAGTCATAAATTGACCTTCCTGGATTGTAGGTAGAATCGTTCGAATGGTTTCCATTTTGAACAATGGTACTCTGAGAAATTTGTTTAGGATTTTTAAATCCAGAATTGGTCTGAAGGTTCCCTCTTTTTTGGGAACCACGAACAGATTTGAGTAAAATCCCATTCCTTGTTCCGCCATTGGAACTGGGTGTATCACTCCCATCTTTAACAGGTCTTCTACACAATGTAAGAATGCCTGTCTCTTTATTTGGTTTGAGGATAAGAGAGAAATGTGAAACCTTCCCCTTGGGGGTAGTTCCTTGAATTCCAGAAGATAACCCTGAGAAACTATTTCTAGCGTCCAGGGATCTTGAACATCTCTTGCCCAAGCCTGAGCAAAGAGAGAGAGTCTGCCCCCCCACTAGATCCGGTCCCGGATCGGGGGCTACTCCTTCATGCTGTTTTGTTAGCAGCAGCAGGTTTCTTGGCCTGGTTACCCTTGTTCCAGCCTTGCATCGGTTTCCAGGCTGGTTTGGTCTGTGAAGCATTACCCTCTTGCTTAGAGGATGCAGAATTAGAGGCCGGTCCGTTCCTGAAATTACGAAAGGAACGAAAATTAGACTTATTCTTGGCTTTGAAAGGCCTATCTTGTGGGAGGGCGTGGCCCTTTCCCCCAGTGATGTCTGAGATAATCTCTTTCAATTCTGGCCCAAAGAGAGTTTTACCCTTGAAGGGGATATTAAGCAATTTTGTCTTGGATGATACATCCGCTGACCAAGACTTTAGCCAAAGCGCTCTGCGCGCCACAATTGCAAACCCTGAATTTTTCGCCGCTAATCTAGCTAATTGCAAAGCGGCATCTAAAATAAAAGAATTAGCCAACTTAAGTGCGTGAACTCTGTCCATAACCTCCTCATATGGAGTCTCTCTACTGAGCGACTTTTCTAGTTCCTCGAACCAGAACCACACTGCTGTAGTGACAGGAACAATGCACGAAATGGGTTGCAGAAGGTAACCTTGCTGTACAAAAATCTTTTTAAGCAAACCCTCCAATTTTTTATCCATAGGATCTTTGAAAGCACAATTATCCTCGATAGGAATAGTAGTGCCCCCTCGACCTTAGGGACTGTCTGCCATAAGTCCTTTATGGGGTCGACCATAGGAGGGGGGACAAAAGGTATGCCGGGCTTCTCCCACTCCTTATTCACTATGTTCGCTTCCCTCTTGGGTATAGGAAAAGCGTCGGGGTGCACCGGAACCTCAAGGAACTTGTCCATCTTGCATAATTTTTCTGGAATGACCAGGTTGTCACAATCATCCAGAGTAGATAACACCTCCTTAAGCAGTGCGCGGAGATGCTGTAATTTAAATTTAAATGTCACAACATCAGGTTCAGCCTGTTGAGAAATTTTTCCTGAATCTGAAATTTCCCCATCTGACAAAACCTCCCTCATGGCCCCTTCAGATTGGCGTGAGGGTATGACAGAGCAATTATCATCAGCGCCCTCTTGCTCTTCAGTGTTTAAAACAGAGCAATCGCGCTTTCTCTGATATGCAGGCATTTTGGATAAAATATTTGCTATGGAGTTATCCATTACTGCCGTCAATTGTTGCATAGTAATAAGCATTGGCGCGCTAGAAGTACTAGGGGCCTCCTGCGTGGGCAAAACTGGTATAGACACCGAAGGAGATAATGTAGAACCATGTCTACTCCCTTCATCTGATGAATCATCTTGGGAAACTTCATTATCTGTGGCAGTACTGTCCTTACTTTGTTTGGACGCTATGGCACAATTATCACACAATTTTGAAGGGGGAGACACATTGACTTTCATACATATAGAACATAGCTTATCTGAAGGTACAGACATGTTAAACAGGCTTAAACTTGTCAATAAAGCACAAAAACCGTTTTAAAACAAAACCGTTACTGTCTCTTTAAATTTTAAACAGAGCACACTTTATTACTGAATATGTGAAAAAATATGAAGGAATTGTTCAAAATTTACCAAATTTTCACCACAGTGTCTTAAAGCATTCAAAGTATTGCACACCAATTTTCAGAGCTTTAACCCTTAAAATAACGAAACCGGTTACAGTTTTAACCCCTCTACAGTCCCAGCTACAGCCTTTGCTGCGACTTTACCAAACCCAGGGGGAATACGATACCAAATGAAGCCTTCTAGGAACTTTTCCAACTACTTTCAGATCCTCACACATGCATCTGCATGTGTTGCTCTCAAAAGTAACTGCGCAGTAATGGCGCGAAAATGAGGCTCAGCCTACAACTGGGAAGGCCCTTCCTGACTGGAAAAGGTGTCTAACACAGTGCCTGACGTTAAAAAAACGTTCCCCAAGTTTATAAGTGTGAATTACCAGCATAACATGCATAAAATGCCCAAATAAAGCAATCGATTTTGCCCATAAAAGTGTCTACCAGTTTTATAGCCCATATTAAGCCCTTTATTCTGTTTGAGACTAAGAAAATGGCTTACCGGTCCCCATGAGGGGAAATGACAGCCTTCCAGCATTACACAGTCTTGTTAGAAATATGGCTAGTCATACCTTAAGCAGAAAAGTCTGCTAACTGTTTCCCCCAACTGAAGTTACTTCATCTCAACAGTCCTATGTGGAAACAGCAAACGATTTTAGTTACTGTCTGCTAAAATCATCTTCCTCTCACAAACAGAATTCTTCATCTTTTTCTGTTTCAGAGTAAATAGTACATACCAGCACTATTTTAAAATAACAAACTCTTGATAGTAGAATAAAAAAACTACAACTAAACACCACATACTCTTAACCATCTCCGTGGAGATGTTGCCTGTGCAACGGCAAAGAGAATGACTGGGGTGGGCGGAGCCTAGGAGGGACTATATGGCCAGCTTTGCTGGGACTCTTTGCCATTTCCTGTTGGGGAAGAGATATTCCCACAAGTAAGGATGACGCCGTGGACCGGACACACCAATGTTGGAGAAACCTAGTATTCAGACAAAAAAAGAATGTGTAACAGACCTGGACGAAAAACCCTGAGTCAAGAACACGCAGCCATCATCAGGATGGTACAGAAGAATACTTGCTGTGAAGTAAAAAGCGGCCAGCAAGAGAACAGATTGCAAAAGAAAACTCCCAGACAGAGGGCACACTCTAGGCAATCGAAGCCGCCAGACCTACAAACAGGGCTCCAAAAAGGGAAGCAAATAATGTCAACAAGGCCCACTGCACCCCCAAGAGAGAGAGGTTACACCCAGAACCCGAAAGTGTATGGTAACCCTGGACCTTCTGCTTGCAAGCCCAGGGAGCTAGCTACTATGCCAACCTAGATCCTGAAGATGACAACGCATCTCAGAACCCACACCCAGCCGGGCCAGCCCAAGCATCGGCAGGTCTGAAACAGGGGAACAGAAGAACACCAACACCCGCTCAAAAACTAACGGAAGAATGGCCACAGCCATACCAACAGAGCACGGGTGCCAACCCGACTCCTTAGAAACAGACAAGGCCGTAGACCGAAAGGAATCTAACAAAAGGCCCACCACGTCTCAACACAGAGCCAGCAAGATTCCAGATGAAACTTAACAACCCAGAGAAGAACAACCCTCTATGAAAGGTTAACTCTCAGTTCCAACCTCCTGAATCCAAGAGAATCCCTAGAAAAAAGACCACACCTCCATAAGGAGGAGAATAAGCCTCCCACCCTAAGAAAAAGGATGGGGCCAAAAAGGCAGAGCACCTGCCCACAAGACACAAAGCCACAGGCTAAAGGAGAGATCAATCTCCAACGCAGATGAACTTGGAAGGAATCCCCCTAAGGAATTAGCTCGCTAACACACATCCAATGTGCAATAGCTGCAGCAGACACTGCAAACCCATTCACCTGCATAGCAGTGAATCCATAAGGTTACCACAGCAAGCTGACCAAAGGAAACCGACCATAAAGGCGTAAGTCCAGCCCAATGAGCATCAGCACTCAAACTGGTCAACCGTGACCAGGTCAATTAGTCCAAGGAAAAGGACATAGTCCAAGTTCCCAGGAACTGGGGAACCCTGAACCAGCCTTAGAGCCAAAAAGTCCGGCAACATCTCCACAAAGGAAAACACTGAGCAAAGCCTCAGCAACCGAAAACACCACGGAGAAAACAGAACCTAGCCCCCAATTGTTTAAACAAACAATATCCAAGAACTTAACACCCCGTCTGATATAAAAAAAAACAGACCACAGGAAGATATCAATGCAATATCCAGATCAACCCAGATAACAAGATAACTTGCAAGTCTCGACCCAAGAAAGAGACCACCCCTTGCCAAAGTCCAATGCTCCAAAGGAGTTAAGGCGTTAAAAGTCATACAACGACACTAGAGCCCACAGACTCTCAAAACAGCCACAGGACAACAAGCAAGGGGATACCCCGAGGTCAAAATCACTTGAGCAAAGGCTGGTCTCCGCATCACCTCCATACAATCAGAGGATCAAAGAGAGAAAAGGACGCACAGCCCAAGGAGACCACGCACAGTGCCCCTAACAGGGAACGACCATATCCTGGAGGGGAACCCAGGTCCCTAAAAGGAGACCTAACTCACATGGAGACAACAGAGGAAGACCAAAAGGTCTAATAAAAAACAGCTAGCCAGTACACACTCAATGTGCAATAGCTGCAGCTGGTCACATTCTGCAACCTATCCACTGCAAGGCAGCTGAACTACCCAATAAACTACTAACTGCTGAGAACTAAGTCCAGAAGGACAATTTCCAGGGCCTAAAAAAAAAAAAAAAGGCCAAACCGCCCAATTCGGCAACAAGAGGGTGCAAGCCCACCAACCCTCCACTACATGGGAAGGAGCTCTAGGGTCTGACAACCCCATATACAAGAGAGATGCAGCGGAACTCCACTGACCCAGTCATCCAAATTGAAGGCTATAAGGACTGACAACCCTTCCTGCCTCACGGACCCACCGGTCCTCTAGAATGCTTAGTTGAACACAGAGGATAACATGAGCACTCGGTGCCTCAACCGGACCAGCCAAGCAGAGCGGCGCCACGTGTCCGAACAGCTAACAGACAGAACTGAACCCAAACAGGACCAACCTGCAATCTGGGTCCTAACCGTCAAGCCGCATAAACCCTCCCTCAGAGGGGAAGGAAAACAGACAGGACATCCTATCGGATGAAAATAAAATACAAGGCAGCCCCTAGGTTAACGCCCAAAAAAGAAACAGGCCTACCGCAGCCAGACGGAGCCCTGTTATTCAAAAAAAAAAAAAAAAAAAAAAAAAAATCTCAATACATGGATAATCAGGAGATTACATCATCCCCACATCTAATGAGGTGCGTCATTCGAAGAGCAGACCGCAAATACGTGCAATTCTGTAACGAAAGGCAGGACACTCAGGGACAGTCGCACCCGCAGGGAACTGTACAGTCCAAGGTGGAATACCCGGGACAACAGGAGCAGGGAAGAGAAGGCACCACCCTGTCCTCAAACTCTATTCAATTTAGGAAATAAAGGTTCATCAGGCAATATGAGCTCTGGAACCCCTGAACTCGCCAAAAACTTCCTTTAGAAGAAGCGCAAATTCCTAAAACTAAAGTCTGGATCCTCCACAGGCGGAGGTTGAGACTCTGACCCAGAAAGTTAATTCTCAGAAAGAACTTCATCCTCGGATAACCCTATTAGTTAAATCCAAAAATTATTTGATGTACTCTGGGAAGGAGTGCAATATGTAACCTTTCGCTTGCGCTTAGCAGGGCGAGGTAAAGCATTAAGGCCGCAGACACTGCCGTCTGAACTGCGCAGTAACGTCTGGAGAAAAAAGGCCCCCTCCAGATGGAGGATCAGCAATGCTACGAGAAAACGGCATGTGTATAGAGATAACAATGTAGGGTACGTAACTCCCTGAACTTCAGCTCCTCAGAGGTGGACGGGTCCGTGATATCAGACATGTTTGATATTATCACTTTATCAAGGCATATGGAACATAATTGAGAGGGGGAACTAGGGCCTCCTCCCCCCCAAAAAAAGAGGACTTGCTCTTAAGGAATAGAGGGAGTGCCCTCTAAAGAAACCGAATCCTCCATCACTAGTGCAATAACCGGAAAACTAGAGAGATAAAACATCCTCTTATTTTTTTTATTAATAAAATAACAGCACCTCTATACCCCAATGGCTGGGGCACTCACCACCTCCTATGACCCAGACAGTACAGAGATGTATGACTCCTCTCTGATAGTCATGAAGGAGGGAATGAATCATATAGTGCACAATGCAGTACCGTCCCTGCTATGAGAGAAAGCGTGCCAAGCTTGTAAGCTGCATGGCTCTAAAAGTGAAAACCTTTATATTCCATAACAGCCGAAGAGCCTGTGACAGACTCCTCTGTCAGTACTGGAAGGGTTAACTTGGTTCAGCTTTGAGAAACTATTTTCTAAAAGACAGGTCCTGGCAGCAGCTATTGTTTACTGTAATTAAGTTTTAGTGATAAGCATTCACATTGTTTAATCACCTCCAGAGTCAGACTGCTAGGTGATAAGGACTCCATTGTTTACTTGTGTTTAAATTGTTTATTTGGTTCTATTTAAAAGGGCGTTTTCCCTCTATCTAATGTACAATACTCTTTCAACCCCCCATCTGGTCTCAGACCTGCATAAATACTGGGCATATAGCCCTCAATAAAACACATTCTGTTTTTACCTTCAATGTGGAGCCTGGTCTCATGTTTGAGGGGGGAATTAGCTGGGTTGTGTGTTGCTGATCCCACATTCAGGACATCTTTCATCTCGTATTAACCCTTGATATCTGTTGATACCATAACAATTGGTGGCAAGCGACGGGATGATCCTTATCGCCCAGAAGAGCAACTACACATCCAGACCTAATGGGAGTACCGTATGAAAGGCTGAAAAGAGCTACCCTTTAAGACCTGCTAAAACAACGGGGCCAACAAACCAGTAACCTCAGGAAGAGGGAGATTTTTACAATACTGACCGAGATGGACTGAGTACCAGGGCCCGAAGGAACCAATGAGCCCAGCATATCAGACAGAACCCCCGAAGAAGCAAGCTTTGACCGGGCGGTCAAAATAAGACTGGCACATTATGGCCCCAACCCGTCTGCGGAAATTATCGACCGGGTCATAGCCGCTGTGGAGGCCAATCTACTTCGCCAAAGCGGCGCTGCAGCAGCCCAAGTCACAGCCACCCCAGTGGAAAAGAGAAAAGTACATTTTGCAGCTCTTAAAAACTTCCTGGAAACAGAAGGAGAGATTGATGGGTACCTTGCGGATTTTGAGAGGCAATGTGCACTACACAAGGTACCCGCAGAGGACTGGGTCACGATATTATCCGGAAAATTATCCGGCCGGGCCATCAAGGCTTTTCGGGCCATTCCAGATGAGGAAGTCGGGGATTATAATGCTGTAAAAAAGGCTCTGCTCTCCAGGTATGCGGTTACACCGGAGGCATACAGGAGGCGGTTCAGAGACACTGTTAAATTAGCTGGTGATTCCTACGTTGAGTGGGCATGTACGGTGCACCGCACAGCAGCTCCCTGGATGGCGGGGTGCCAAGCCGTATCTGGGGAAGAGGTGCTGCAGCTATTCCTGTTGGAACATTGCTTTGACAAATTATCCGCAGGAGTTAGAGAGTGGGTTCGGGACTGTAAACCCTCTACCCTGCATGAAGCTGCTCGCCTGGCAGATGAGTATACGGATGCCCGCAAACTGGACACTGCTACCACTAAGCCCCCTGCCAGAGTGGAGTACAGACCCACAGTCACCCCAGCAGCTACCAGTTACCAACCCCCGGCGCCCCGCTATACCACACCGCCTTCAGCCACGAACTATCCTCAGACAGCCCGGTTCAACTCACGGGACTACTCACAGCCTATTCGGTGCTTTGGATGTAAGCAACTAGGGCACAAAAGACCAGAGTGTCCCCTAAACACAGCGAACCAAGCACAGTCCTGGAGGAGACCCGCCAGCGGAAACCCACATAACCCTCAGCCTGCTGCCCACTGCGTAGAGGAGGAAGAATGCTGGGGCATCCTACATGAAGCAGACCCCGTGCAAGCTGCCCACCGGGATAATGGACAACAGCACCGGCAACTGGTTAAAGTGAATGGGAAGGAGGTCAGTGGTCTACGGGATACTGGTGCTACCATGACCTTGCTCCAAAAGAACTTGGTGTCCGAGAACCAGCACACTGGAGACACTGTGGCTGTGAGGGTAGCAGGGGGCGCTGAGTTGCGACTACCTGTTGCCCGGGTACATTTGGATTGGGGAGTGGGCACTAGACATGTGAATGTGGGGGTCATGAAGGATTTACCAGCTGATGTTCTCCTTGGAAATGACTTGGCCCCCCTTGTTTCTGCCTACGCTCCAATGGGTCCCGCTGATGTTAACCCTGTGACGACCCGTGCCGCCGAGACCGACCCAACTGCTGCTGAGACCCAGGTAAGACTCTCTCCCCCGACTTGTACCCTAGATCAGGCCCCCTTAGGCTGGGATACCCCAGAGACGTATGGGAGGGAAACCCGGGAAGATCCGACCCTTCAGAAGTACAGGGCTAGGGCAGATGCTGGAGAAGAGGGGGTAGATGGGGAACGTTATGAGTGGGTGGGGGATAGGCTATATAGAATCCCCAAACCTGCCCAGAAAAGTACTGCCCCTCCGCAGAATCGGCAGCTGGTGGTGCCTGCGAAATACCGGCAAGAGATTCTGCGGATTGGGCATGATGTACCATTAGCTGGACATCTAGGGTCCCGCCGCACAGCTCACAGGATCACCCAAAATTTCTTCTGGCCCAATTTTAACCGAGATGTGCGGGTATATTGTAGTACTTGTGACACCTGTCAACGGGTGGGTAAGCGGGGGGATCACCCAAAAGCTAGGCTTATGTCTATGCCTGTCATTGGGGAACCCTTTTCCCGCATAGCCGTTGACATTGTGGGTCCACTGGCCAGAGCTAGTCCATCAGGTAAGAAGTATATTCTCACCGTGGTGGACTATACCACTCGTTACCCAGAGGCAGTAGCACTGTCGAATATAGAGGCAGAGACGGTAGCTGACGCCCTGGTTAAGGTTTTTACTAGGGTCGGGTTCCCTAAGGAGATTCTCTCCGATCAGGGGACCCAGTTTACCGCTGTGCTCACCCAGCAGCTGTGGAAGGTGTGCGGCATTAAACCATTGCTCAGTTCGCCTTATCACCCACAGACTAACGGTCTCTGCGAGCGCTTTAATGGCACCCTCAAGCAGATGCTGAGGACCTTTACTGACACTTGCAGAGACTGGGAACGATTCCTGCCTCATCTGTTATTTGCGTATAGAGAGGTGCCCCAGGAATCTACTGGGTTCTCTCCCTTTGAGTTACTCTATGGGAGAAGGGTCCGCGGACCCCTGGATCTCACTAGAGGACACTGGGAGGGAGAGACAGAGCAGGAGGGGATCCCCATAGTACCATATATCCTGGAACTCCGGGACCGCATGGAGAAACTGTCCCTGATGGTAAGAGAGAATCTCCAGGTGGCCCAGGGGAGGACAGAAGAGGTGGTAGGATCGGGGTGCCCGGCAGCGGGTCTTCCAGGTTGGACAGAAAGTTTTGGTGCTCAAGCCTGTGAAGACCAACAAGATGCAAGCATCTTGGCAGGGCCTGTATAAGGTGTTAGCTCAGGTGTGTGATACTACCTATATTATAGCCAGCTGTGCAGATGCAAGGATCCAGCGATCCTTTCATGTGAACATGCTGAAGGAGTATCAGGAGAGGCCAGAGGATGTCGCTGCAGTGTGTGCCCCTGCTGCAGACGACCCAGAGAATTTACCCCTGCCCGACTTACTAGAGAAGGACCCCCAGACTGACCTCACTAGTCTTGTGCAGCTAGGGGACTGGTTAAGCCCTACAGAGAAGGTACAGGCAAGACAGCTTCTGTGGGAGAAGCAGGCAACGTTCTCCCAAGAGCCCGGCTACACTACTCTAGCTGTACATAAGGTAGAGACCCCTGGACAGAATCCCCTGCGACAGCCCTTCTACCGTATCCCCGAAGCAGTCCGAGAAGGAATGCGGAAGGAGATACAGGAGATGGCTCGGCTGGGAGTCATCGAGCACTCCGATAGTCCTTGGGCTTCGCCTGTAGTCCTGGTACCTAAGAAAGATGGGACCACCCGGTTCTGTGTGGACTACAGGCGGCTCAACGAAAGGACCACCACTGACGCCTACCCGATGCCCCGGGTAGACGAATTACTAGACCGTATTGCTAGGGGACGCTATCTGACCACCATAGACCTGTGTAAGGGCTATTGGCAGATTCCCCTGGCCGAGGATGCTATCCCCAAGTCGGCATTCGTCACTCCATTCGGCCTGTACCAGTTTAAGATCATGCCCTTTGGGATGAAGAATGCTCCGGCTACCTTCCAGCGTATGGTGGATAGACTCCTCGATGGCTTCCAGGAATTTGCTTGTGCATACCTGGACGTCATGGCGGTTTACAGTGAGTCCTGGGAGGAACACCTAATCCATGTAGGGGTGATTCTGGACAAGATTCGGGCCGCTGGCCTGACCTTGAAACCAGACAAGTGCCATCTAGGTATGGCTGAAGTACAGTACTTGGGTCACCGAGTGGGGTGTGGGAGCCAGAGACCGGAGCCAGCCAAGGTAGAGGCTGTGGCTAACTGGCCCACACCTATCACTAAGACCCAAGTGCTAGCCTTCCTGGGGACGGCCGGTTATTACCAACGTTTTGTCCCAGACTACAGTACTCTCACCAAGCCCCTGACTGACCTGACTAAAAAGAACCTTCCTAAACAGGTCCTGTGGTCTCCAGCTTGTGAAGCCGCGTTTCAGGCACTGAAGCAGGCTCTTGTGAATGCCCCTGTCTTGGCTGCCCCAGTCCCTAACAAACGTTTTCTCATTCATACAGAAGGGTTAACTTGGTTCAGCTTTGAGAAACTATTTTCTAAAAAACAGGTCCTGGCAGCAGCTATTGTTTACTGTAATTAAGTTTTAGTGATAAGCATTCACATTGTTTAATCACCTCCAGAGTCAGACTGCTAGGTGATAAGAAGGACTCCATTGTTTTCTTGTGTTTAAATTGTTTATTTGGTTCTATTTAAAAGGGCGTTTTCCCTCTATCTAATGTACAATATTCTTTCAACCTCCCATCTGGTCTCAGACCTGCATAAATACTGGGCATATAGCCCTCAATAAAACACATTCTGATTTTACCTTCAATGTGGAGCCTGGTCTCATGTTTGAGGGGGGAATTAGCTGGGGTATGTGTTGCTGATCCCATATTCAGGACATCTTTCATCTGGTATTAACCCTTGATATCTGTTGATACCATAACAGAGCCCATAACATCTCACACATAAAGCAGCATAAAATCAAATAAACACAAGATTATTATTCCCCCCTGTTCAATAACTGTGACCCTGTCTTCTGTTTTAACATTAAATAATAAAAAATGAAACAATCTTACCACACTGCCCTTCAAGTGTGACAGGTCTTAGCATTGCTCCTGACATGGACTTGAGAGAAGAAAGCAGTCTGCGAAACTCGTCAACACCGATTGCTGTAGGAGCTGCTAATATGAGTCGGGATGGTGTCGCAGAGGAGAGCTCTCCCTGCAGCTCCGGACTCTAACTTTCACCCAGGCCCTCAGTGAGAAGCTTATAAGGCTACTTAAAACTCCTGTCCCATTGCGAAGAGTAGTACCCTCCATAAGAGACAAAACAAATTCTGACACTTCTCTGCCAACCTCCTGGGACGAAAGGCAAAGAATGACTGGGGGATGAGGAAAGTGGGAGGAATATTTAAGCCTTTGGCTGGGGTGTCTTTGCCTCCTCCTGGTGGCCAGTTTCTTATTTCCCAAAAGTAATGAATGCGGCTGTGGACTCTTTCCCATTAGGAAGAAAAGAGCAGTCTAAAACGGCATACGGAACATAACTCACGGGGCTGGATCACCCGGGCCCCCACATATTCTTCGCAAGAAGCAGAATCTGAATCAGAGATGTCCATCTCCAAAAAATCAGAATTCTCCAAACCCGGAATATTTAAAATTATGGCCAAAAAAATAAACGGCACCTTACACCCCCAATGGCTGGGGCACTCATCACCTCTTATGACCCAGACCAGTAGAAAAAAAAACAGACTCTCTCCGCTGCCACACAGTCAGGAATACAGAAATGGAAAACAAAAACGGGACCACGCCCAGTCACAAGGTGCATCATGTAGGCCAATGAAAAAGCGTGCCAATCCACAAGAACTGCACAGCTCAAAAAATCCAGTATGTTCCATAATAGCCACAAGCCCAAACATCACTACACATAAGCAGTCCAAATCTCATAAACATGATTAAAGTCCCCCACTGTTCAATAACCACCATCAGGAAATATTAACCCTTTATTCCATAAAGATGAAGGAGTCCCACTGAGACCCTGTCTTCTACATTAAACATACATTCACATTGAAAAGGAAACGATCTTACCGGAATCTAAGCCGTAGAACAGTAACACAGCCCTTCAAGTGTGACAGATAGTAGCGTTGCTTCTGACATGGACTTGAGTGAAGAAAGCAGGCAGCGAAACTAGTCAACGCTGATTGCTTATGGAGCTGTTAACATGAGTCGTGATGGTTTCGCAGAAAGACTCTCCCTGCATCTCGGGACTCTAAATTTCATCTATGCTCTCACTGAGAGTCTGACAGGACTACTTAAAATTCCAGTCCCATTTTGAAGAGTACTACCCTCCATAAGAGACTATCTTGAATCTTCTGACACTTCTCTGCCAACCTCCTGTGACAAAAGGCAAAGAATGACTGGAGGATGAGTGGGGGGAGGTATTTGAGCCTTTGCCTGGGGTGTCTTTGCCTCCTCCTGGTGGCCAGGTTCTGTATTTCCCAAAAGTAATGAATGCAGCTGTGGACTCTCCCCGTTTAAGAAGAAAAAAAAAGACTTACCCTCCAGGGTCTCTGCTGTGGAGCAGTCACAGAACTTCCAGGTCTGACAGCTTCATATCCACATCTGACAGGGACCTGAGGAATAAAGGAAAGCAGTGTAAGTCTACACTGGTTAAACATTCAAACACAAAAAGGAGCGTTGGTTAAAAATAGGAGGTGTCTATCCACCTATAGGTAACCTACTAAATATTATACAGTATATCCCTATAATCTATTAATGTGTAGCATTTAATTATTTAAGCTAAAAAAATCATTGAATATATATAGCAAATATACTATTAAAAACTACATTAAAAAGAAAAACAATTTAGTACATAAAATGCAAGAAAATATTCCGGAAAACAATCAATTAACTAACGTACACAAACATATTACAATGGTTACAATATGCACATAAAAAGAAATTACACAGAGTATTAGATGCAACTAGCAAAAACGTCTTTGTGTGATGTAGAACGGAGTTTAATCCAGAGCCTCAAAAATTTTCAAAAGTTTCAGAAACGGTTGTATACCGGGTCTTTTTGCTCCTGTTTAAGATTAGTCCTAACTTCCACAGACCGCTTGAAGTATAAGGCATCAAACAGCAAAGGTGGTAAAATGTCCTTAGGGCTTGTTTTGAAATATTCTTTGTTTTGAATTATTCTTCGTTTAGAGAGCCTTTGTATAGAGCTCAGGTGATTCTTGAAAATGTTTGGGATAATTATTTTTAACGGCTGTAGATGTATAGCATTTAGCCTATACCAAATACACAGAGCGTTGTATTTCCCCTTCCTACAACTGCTCCTACAGGTGCGTCTCTGGTTCAAAGTTTACACAGCTTAATGGAATTGAGCAACGCGTTTCCAAGGTCTCCCTCCTTTCTCAAGCTCAGTTTCCAGAAGACCCGGTATACAGCAGTTGCTGAAACTTTTGAAAATTTGAGGCTCTGGATTAAACGCTGTTATTCTATATCACACAAAGATGTTTTTGCTAGTTGCATTTAATCCTCTGTGTAATTTAATTTTATGTGCATATTGTAACCATTGTAATATGTTTGTGTCGGTTAGTCCGGAATATTTTCTTGCATTTTATGTAATAAATTGTTTTTCTTTTTAATGTATTTTTTAGTATATTTGCTATAAATATTCAACGATTTTTACCTTAAATAATTGAATGCTACACATTAATAGATTATAGGGATATATACTGTTTAGCATGTTACCTGTAGGTGGATAGAGACACCACCTATTCTTAACCAGGGCTCCTTTTTGTGTTTGAATGTTTAGTTGTTTTTAATCTTTTTCTCTAGATCCGTTTATAGAGGGAGCTCAGTATTCTTTAGTTGCGCAAATAACCCTTGCTGGTCTGTTTGTAAAGCTTACACTGGTTGCCAGAGGGGGTGTTAGCACACAGTGCTGGAAGGAAGACAGAATCTATTCCCTGTGACATCCAGCAGCTAACTTTCACCACAACTCTTACTAAGAGGATTACATGGTTACTCTGTGAACCTCAGTTTTGTCTTGCAGGGAAACTACCCATTAAAGGACTTCCAGAAATCTCCTTAGCACTTTCTTCATCAACCTCCAAGTTTACTAGGCAAATAATGACTGGGGGAGTGAAGGAAGTGGGAGGGATACTTATAAGTTTTGGCTGGGGTGTCTTTGCCTCCTCCTGGTGGCCAGGTGTTGTATTCCCAACAGTAATAATGAATTCATGGACTCTCCATGCCATTGGAAAGAAATGGTGAATGCCTGCAACAGCATTTAATGATGTTTAAACAGAGGAGGAGAGGGCTCTAATGGAGGCCCTATTTCTTTCTCTGTTTTGTCTAGAGGGACAAGTGACCCCTCATTGGGAAGTGTGGAGTCTGCCCTTTCAAATGGGTTCCCATGTGAAAGTAGTGATCACCATAACAATGCAATTACCTGCAACAGCATATAAATGCTATTTAACTTGAGAGGGAAGGGGCACTAATAAAGCCCCTATTTCTTTCCTGTTTTGTCAAGAGGGACAAGTGACCCATCATTTGCAAGCTCAAGCTCTCCTCTTTGAAATGAGGGGTCACTTGCACCTAGAGGATGCAGCTGATCACCGTTAAAAATGGTGGTCACCCTGCTGACTAGAAAAAGGGATTTCTATTGGTGGGAGCTACTATAGAGTATGTTTTAACTAGATGGATATGAGAACCCTCAAGAGAAAGAGGGGTCACACCCCTCTCTAATTTTCAGGTGGTCACCATGGTAAGTAGACAGCCATAATGTGTTTGAGGAGACGAATGGGGGGATTTTTAGAGCTCCCATCTCCTCCATATATCTGTATGAGAGACAGTGGCCACAAAGGTACTCCTATTCCCTAAAGACAGCATACAACACACATACAATCCGCCTCCCAGTTCTCCACTCCCGGGATGTGGATTGCTGACAGGTGGCAAGAGTGAGACTCTGCCCAGCGAATTATCTTTGATACTTCCATCATTGCTAGGGAGCTTCTTGTCCCTCCCTGATGGTTGATGTAAGCTACAGTCGTGATGTTGTCCGACTGAAACCTGATGAACCCCCGAGTTGTTAACTGGGGCCAAGCCAGAAGGGCATTGAGAACTGCTCTCAATTCCAGAATGTTTATTGGCAGGAGACTCTCCTCCTGATTCCATTGTCCCTGAGCCTTCAGAGAATTCCAGACAGCGCCCCAACCTAGTAGGCTGGCGTCTGTTGCTACAATTGTCCAGTCTGGCCTGCTGAATGGCATCCCCCTGGACAGATGTGGCCGAGAAAGCCACCATAGAAGAGAATTTCTGGTCTCTTGATCCAGATTCAGAGTAGTGGACAAGTCTGAGTAATCCCCATTCCACTGACTTAGCATGCACAATTGCAGCGGTCTGAGATGTAGGCGTGCAAAGGGTATTATGTCCATTGCCGCTACCATTAAGCTGATCACCTCCATGCATTGAGCTACTGACGGGTGTTGAATGGAATGAAGGACACGGCATGCATTTTGAAGCTTTGTTAACCTGTCTTCTGTCAGGTAAATCTTCATTTCTACAGAATCTATAAGAGTCCCCAAGAAGGGAACTCTTGTGAGTGGAAAAAGAGAACTCTTCTTTTCGTTCACCTTCCATCCATGCGACCTTAGAAATGCCAGTACTAACTCTGTATGAGACTTGGCAGTTTGAAAGCTTGAAGCTTGTATCAGAATGTCGTCTAGGTACGGAGCTACCGAAATTCCTCGCGGTCTTAGTACCGCCAGAAGAGCACCCAGAACCTTTGTGAAGATTCTTGGAGCCGTAGCCAATCCGAATGGAAGAGCTACAAACTGGTAATGCCTGTCTAGGAAGGCAAACCTTAGATACCGGTAATGATCTTTGTGAATCGGTATGTGAAGGTAAGCATCCTTTAAATCCACTGTGGTCATGTACTGACCCTTTTGGATCATGGGTAAGATTGTCCGAATAGTTTCCATTTTGAACGATGGAACTCTTAGGAATTTGTTTAGGATCTTTAAATCCAAGATTGGCCTGAAGGTTCCCTCTTTTTTGGGAACCACAAACAGATTTGAGTAAAACCCTTGTCCTTGTTCCGACCGCGGAACCGGATGGATCATTCCCATTAGTAAAAGATCTTGTACACAGTGTAGAAACGCCTCTTTCTTTATTTGGTTTGTTGACAACCTTGACAGATGAAATCTCCCTTTTGGGGGAGAGGATTTGAAGTCCAGAAGGTATCCCTGAGATATGATCTCTAACGCCCAGGGATCCTGGACATCTCTTGCCCAAGCCTTGGCGAAGAGAGAAAGTCTGCCCCCCACTAGATCCGTTCCCGGATCGGGGGCCCTCAATTCATGCTGTCTTAGGGGCAGCAGCAGGTTTCCTGGCCTGCTTGCCCTTGTTCCAGGACTGGTTAGGTCTCCAGCCTTGTCTGTAGCGAGCAACAGCTCCTTCCTGTTTTGGTGCAGAGGAAGTTGATGCTGCTCCTGCTTTGAAATTACGAAAGGAACGAAAATTAGACTGTCTAGCCTTAGGTTTGGCTCTGTCTTGAGGCAGGGCATGGCCTTTACCTCCTGTAATGTCAGCGATAATTTATTTCAACCCGGGCCCGAATAAGGTCTGCCCTTTGAAAGGTATGTTAAGTAATTTAGATTTAGAAGTAACGTCAGCTGACCAGGATTTTAGCCACAGTGCTCTGCGTGCCTGAATGGCGAATCCGGAATTCTTAGCCGTAAGTTTAGTTAAATGTACTACGGCATCCGAAATAAATGAATTAGCTAGCTTAAGTGTCTTAAGCTTGTTTGAAATCTCATCTATAGTTATTAAGTCAAGAGTCTCTTCCAGGGACTCGGACCAAAAAGCGGCCGCGGCCGTGACAGACGCAATACATGCAAGGGGTTGCAATATAAAACCTTGTTGAACAAACATTTTCTTAAGGTAACCCTCTAACTTTTTATCCATTGGATCTGAAAAGGCACAGCTATCCTCCACCGGGATAGTGGTACGCTTAGCCAGAGTAGAAACCACTCCCTCCACCTTAGGGACCGTCTGCCATAAGTCCCGTGTGGTGGCGTCTATTGGAAACATTTTTCTAAACACAGGAGGGGGGGAAAAGGGTACACCGGGCCTATCCCACTCCTTAGTAATAATCTCTGTAAGCCTCTTAGGTATAGGAAATACGTCAGTACTCGCCGGTACCGCATAGTATCTATCCAGCCTACATAATTTCTCTGGGATTGCAACGGTGTTACAATCATTTAGAGCTGCTAATACCTCCCCTAACAGTACACGGAGGTTTTCGAGTTTAAACTTAAAATTAGAAATGTCTGAATCCATTCTATTGGGATCAGAACCGTCACCTGCTGATTGAAGCTCTCCGTCCTCATGTTCAGCATACTGTGACGCAGTATCAGACATGGCCCTATTATCAACAGCGCACTCTGTTCTCACCCCAGAGTGATCACGCTTACCTCTTAGTTCTGGTAATTTAGCCAAAACTTCAGTCATAACATTAGCCATATCCTGTAATGTGATTTGTAATGGCCGCCCTGATGTACTCGGCGCTACAATATCACGCACCTCCCGAGCGGGAGATGCAGGTACTGACACGTGAGGCGAGTTAGTCGGCATAACTCTCCCCTCGTTGTTTGGTGAAATATGTTCAATTTGTACAGATTGACTTCTATTTAAAGTAGCATCAATGCAATTAGTACATACATTTCTATTGGGCTCCACTTTGGCTTTAGCACACATAGCACAGAGATATTCCTCTGAATCAGACATGTTTAACACACTAGCAAATAAACTAGCAACTTGGAAAAAACTTTTCAAAGTAATTTACAAATAATATGAAAACGTACTGTGCCTTTAAGAAGCACAGAAAAAACATAATTTATGCTTACCTGATAAATTCCTTTCTTCTGTTGTGTGATCAGTCCACGGGTCATCATTACTTCTGGGATATAACTCCTCCCCAACAGGAAATGCAAGAGGATTCACCCAGCAGAGCTGCATATAGCTCCTCCCCTCTACGTCAGTCCCAGTCATTCGACCAAGAATCAACGAGAAAGGAGTAACCAAGGGTGAAGTGGTGACTGGAGTATAATTTAAAAAATATTTACCTGCCTTAAAACAGGGCGGGCCGTGGACTGATCACACAACAGAAGAAAGGAATTTATCAGGTAAGCATAAATTATGTTTTCTTCTGTTATGTGTGATCAGTCCACGGGTCATCATTACTTCTGGGATACCAATACCAAAGCAAAAGTACACGGATGACGGGAGGGATAGGCAGGCTCATTATACAGAAGGAACCACTGCCTGAAGAACCTTTCTCCCAAAAATAGCCTCCGAAGAAGCAAAAGTGTCAAATTTGTAAAATTTGGAAAAAGTATGAAGCGAAGACCAAGTTGCAGCCTTGCAAATCTGTTCAACAGAGGCCTCATTCTTAAAGGCCCAAGTGGAAGCCACAGCTCTAGTGGAGTGGGCTGTAATTCTTTCAGGAGGCTGCTGTCCAGCAGTCTCATAGGCTAAACGTATTATGCTACGAAGCCAAAAAGAGAGAGAGGTAGCAGAAGCTTTTTGACCTCTCCTCTGTCCAGAATAAACGACAAACAGGGAAGAAGTTTGGCGAAAATCTTTAGTTGCCTGCAAGTAGAACTTGAGGGCACGAACTACATCCAGATTGTGTAGAAGACGTTCCTTCTTTGAAGAAGGATTTGGACACAAGGATGGAACAACAATCTCTTGATTGATATTCCTGTTAGTGACTACCTTAGGTAAGAACCCAGGTTTAGTACGCAGAACTACCTTGTCTGAGTGAAAAATCAGATAAGGAGAATCACAATGTAAGGCTGATAACTCAGAGACTCTTCGAGCCGAGGAAATAGCCATTAAAAACAGAACTTTCCAAGATAACAATTTTATATCAATGGAATGAAGGGGTTCAAACGGAACACCTTGTAAAACGTTAAGAACTAAGTTTAAACTCCATGGCGGAGCAACAGCTTTAAACACAGGCTTGATCCTAGCTAAAGCCTGACAAAAAGCCTGGACGTCTGGATTTTCTGACAGACGCCTGTGTAACAAGATGGACAGAGCTGAAATCTGTCCCTTTAATGAACTAGCTGATAAACCCTTTTCTAAACCTTCTTGTAGAAAAGACAATATCCTAGCGATCCTAACCTTACTCCAGGAGTAACCTTTGGATTCGCACCAGTATAGGTATTTACGCCATATTTTATGGTAAATCCTTCTGGTAACAGGCTTCCTAGCCTGTATCAGGGTATCAATAACCGACTCAGAAAAACCACGTTTTGATAAAATCAAGCGTTCAATTTCCAAGCAGTCAGCTTCAGAGAAGTTAGATTTTGATGTTTGAATGGACCCTGTATCAGAAGGTCCTGTCTTAGAGGTAGAGACCAAGGCGGACAGGATGACATGTCCACTAGATCTGCATACCAAGTCCTGCGTGGCCATGCAGGCGCTATTAGAATCACTGATGCTCTCTCCTGTTTGATTTTGGCAATCAATCGAGGAAGCAGCGGGAAGGGTGGAAACACATAAGCCATCCCGAAGTTCCAAGGTGCTGTCAAAGCATCTATCAGAACCGCTCCCGGATCCCTGGATCTGGACCCGTAGTGAGGAAGTTTGGCGTTCTGGCGAGACGCCATGAGATCTATCTCTGGTTTGCCCCAACGTCGAAGTATTTGGGCAAAGACCTCCGGATGAAGTTCCCACTCCCCCGGATGAAAAGTCTGGCGACTCAAGAAATCCGCCTCCCAGTTCTCCACTCCCGGGATGTGGATTGCTGACAGGTGGCAAGAGTGAGACTCTGCCCAGCGAATTATCTTTGATACTTCCATCATTGCTAGGGAGCTTCTTGTCCCTCCCTGATGGTTGATGTAAGCTACAGTCGTGATGTTGTCCGACTGAAACCTGATGAACCCCCGAGTTGTTAATTGGGGCCAAGCCAGAAGGGCATTGAGAACTGCTCTCAATTCCAGAATGTTTATTGGAAGGAGACTCTCCTCCTGATTCCATAGTCCCTGAGCCTTCAGAGAATTCCAGACAGCGCCCCAACCTAGTAGGCTGGCGTCTGTTGTTACAATTGTCCAGTCTGGCCTGCTGAATGGCATCCCCCTGGACAGGTGTGGCCGATAAAGCCACCATAGAAGAGAATTTCTGGTCTCTTGATTCAGATTCAGAGTAGGGGACAAATCTGAGTAATCCCCATTCCACTGACTTAGCATGCACAATTGCAGCGGTCTGAGGTGTAGGCGTGCAAAAGGTACTATGTCCATTGCCGCTACCATTAAGCCGATCACCTCCATGCATTGAGCTACTGACGGGTGTTGAATGGAATGAAGGACACGGCATGCATTTTGAAGCTTTGTTAACCTGTCTTCTGTCAGGTAAATCTTCATTTCTACAGAATCTATAAGAGTCCCCAAGAATGGAACTCTTGTGAGAGGAAAAAGAGAACTCTTCTTTTCGTTCACTTTCCATCCATGCGACCTTAGAAATGCCAGAACTAACTCTGTATGAGACTTGGCAGTCTGAAAGCTTGAAGCTTGTATTAGAATGTCGTCTAGGTACGGAGCTACCGAAATCCCTCGCGGTCTTAGTACCGCCAGAAGGGCACCCAGAACCTTTGTGAAGATTCTTGGAGCCGTAGCCAATCCGAATGGAAGAGCTACAAACTGGTAGTGCCTGTCTAAGAAGGCAAACCTTAGATACCGGTGATGATCTTTGTGGATCGGTATGTGAAGGTAAGCATCTTTTAAATCCACTGTGGTCATGTACTGACCCTTTTGGATCATGGGTAAGATTGTCCGAATAGTTTCCATTTTGAAGGATGGAACTCTTAGGAATTTGTTTAGAATCTTTAAATCTAAGATTGGCCTGAAAGTTCCCTCTTTTTTGGGAACCACAAACAGGTTTGAGTAGAACCCTTGTCCTTGTTCCGACCGCGGAACCGGATGGATCACTCCCATTAATAACAGATCTTGTACACAGCGTAGAAACGCCTCTTTCTTTATCTGGTTTGTTGACAACCTTGACAGATGAAATCTCCCTCTTGGGGGAGATAATTTGAAGTCTAGAAGGTATCCCTGAGATATGATCTCTAGTGCCCAGGGATCCTGAACATCTCTTGCCCAGGCCTGGGCGAAGAGAGAAAGTCTGCCCCCCACTAGATCCGGTCCCGGATCGGGGGCTCTCGATTCATGCTGTCTTTGGGGCAGCAGCAGGTTTCCTGGCCTGCTTGCTCTTGTTCCAGGACTGGTTAGGCTTCCAGCCTTGCCTGTAACGAGCAACGGCTCCCTCCTGTTTTGGTGCAGTGGAGGTTGATGCTGCTCCTGTTTTGAAATTCCGAAAGGGACGAAAATTAGACTGTCTAGCCTTAGCTTTGGCTTTGTCTTGAGGTAGGGCGTGGCCCTTACCTCCTGTAATGTCAGCGATAATTTCTTTCAAACCGGGCCCAAATAAAGACTGCCCCTTGAAAGGTATATTAAGTAATTTGGACTTAGAAGTAACATCGGCTGACCAGGATTTTAGCCACAGCGCCCTACGTGCCTGTATGGCGAATCCTGAGTTCTTAGCCGTAAGTTTGGTTAAATGTACTACGGCCTCCGAAATGAAAGAATTAGCTAGTTTAAGGACTCTAAGCCTGTCCGTAATGTCGTCTAGCGTAGATGAACTAAGGTTCTCTTCCAGAGACTCAATCCAAAATGCTGCCGTAGCCGTAATCGGCGCGATACATGCAAGGGGTTGCAATATAAAACCTTGTTGAACAAACATTTTCTTAAGGTAACCCTCTAATTTTTTATCCATTGGATCTGAAAAAGCACAGCTATCCTCCACCGGGATAGTGGTACGCTTAGCTAAAGTAGAAACTGCTCCCTCCACCTTAGGGACCGTTTGCCATAAGTCCCGAGTGGTGGCGTCTATTGGAAACATCTTTCTAAATATTGGAGGGGGTGAGAACGGCACACCGGGTCTATCCCACTCCTTAGTAACAATTTCAGTTAGTCTCTTAGGTATAGGAAAAACGTCAGTACTCGCCGGTACCGCAAAGTATTTATCCAACCTACACAGTTTCTCTGGTATTGCAACGGTGTTACAATCATTAAGAGCTGCTAAGACCTCCCCTAGTAATACACGGAGGTTTTCCAATTTAAATTTAAAATTTGAAATATCTGAATCCAATCTGTTTGGATCAGAACCGTCACCCACAGAATGAAGCTCTCCGTCCTCATGCTCTGCGAGCTGTGACGCAGTATCAGACATGGCCCTAGTATTGTCAGCGCACTCTGTTCTCACCCCAGAGTGATCACGCTTGCCTCTTAGTTCTGGTAATTTAGACAAAACTTCAGTCATAACAGTAGCCATATCTTGTAATGTTATCTGTAATGGCCGCCCAGATGTACTAGGCGCCATAATATCACGCACCTCCCGGGCGGGAGATGCAGGTACTGCCGCGTGAGGCGAGTTAGTCGGCATAACTCTCCCCTCGCTGTTTGGTGAAATTTGTTCACATTGTACAGATTGACTTTTATTTAAAGTATCATCAATACAGTTAGTACATAAATTTCTATTGGGCTCCACCTTGGCATTGGAACAAATGACACAGATATCTTCCTCTGAGTCAGACATGTTTAACACACTAGCAAAAAAACTTACAACTTGGTTATAATCTTTTTTAGCAAAAACGTACTGTGCCTCAAAGAGGTACTAAACGATTAAATGACAGTTGAAATAATGAACTGAAAAACAGTTATAGCATCAAACTTTAAAACAACACAACTTTTAGCAAAGGTTTGTTCCCATTAGTAAAATAACAATAATTAAATTTGACATAAAAAATACAAAGCAACGTTTTTATTCACAGTCACTATAAGAATTCTCACAGCTCTGCTGAGAGAATTTACCTCCCTTCAAAGAAGTTTGAAGACCCCTGAGATCTGTCAGAGATGAACCGGATCATGCAGGAAATATAAAAGTAACTGACTGGAATTTTTTGATGCGTAGCAAAGAGCGCCAAAAACGGCCCCTCCCTCTCCCACACAGCAGTGAAGAGAAACGAAACTGTCACAAATAAAAGCAAAAAAGGCTGCCAAGTGGAAAATAATGCCCAAATATTTATTCACACAGTACCTCAGCAATGTAAACGATTCTACATTCCAGCAAAAACGTTTAACATGATAAATAGTTATTAAAAGGATTAGTGACCTTTAACAGAGTAGTTCCGGTGAAATACCATCCCCAGAATACTGAAGTGTATACATACATGTCATTTTAACGGTATGGCAGGATTTTCTCATCAATTCCATTCAGAAAATAAAAACTGCTACATACCTCAATGCAGATTCATCTGCCCGCTGTCCCCTGATCTGAAGCCTTTACCTCCCTCAGATGGCCGAGAACAGCAATATGATCTTAACAACTCCGGTTAAAATCATAGTAAAAAACTCTGGCAGATTCTTCCTCAAACTCTGCCAGAGAAGTAATAACACGCTCCGGTGCTATTGTAAAATAACAAACTTTTGATTGAAGTCATAAAAACTAAGTATAATCACCATAGTCCTCTCACACATCCTATCTAGTCGTTGGGTGCAAGAGAATGACTGGGACTGACGTAGAGGGGAGGAGCTATATGCAGCTCTGCTGGGTGAATCCTCTTGCATTTCCTGTTGGGGAGGAGTTATATCCCAGAAGTAATGATGACCCGTGGACTGATCACACATAACAGAAGAAAGTTATGACAGTTGAGAAATAATAAACTGAGAAACTATAACATCAAATCTTTTCCGGTAAAAACACGATTTTAGCAAAGGATTGCCCCCATTAGTAATGGATAACTAATCCTGATAGCAGAAAAAAAATACAGAAATAAACGTTTTTTATCACAGTCAGCTACAATCTCACAGCTCTGCTGTGAGTGATTACCTCCCTCAAAATAAGTTTTGAAGACCCCTGAGCTCTGTAGAGACGAACCGGATCATGCAGGGAAGACAAGAGACTTCTGACTGAATTTTTTGATGCGTAGCAAAAGCGCCAAAATAGGCCCCTCCCCCTCACACACAACAGTGAGGGAGATCAGTAAACTGTCTTAAATTAAATAAAACGACTGCCAAGTGGAAAAAAACAGTGCCCAAAACATTTTTTCACCCAGTACCTCAGAAAATTAAACGATTTAGCATGCCAGCAAAAACGTTTAACATCAAATAAATGAAATGTCATTATAAAGCCTGTTGCTAGTCACTGCAAATTAGGCTAAAGTCTTATGCATACAGTATTATCCCAGTGAAGTGCCATTCCCCAGAATACTGAAGTGTAAAATATACATACATGACAGCCTGATACCAGTTGCTACTACTGCATTTAAGGCTGAGCTTACATTATATCGGTATGGCAGAATTTTCTCAGTCAATTCCATTGTCAGAAAATAATATGCTGCTACATACCTCTTTGCAGATTAACCTGCCCGCTGTCCCCTGATCTGAAGTTTATCTCACTCCTCAGATGGCCGAGAACAGCAATATGATCTTAACTACGCCGGCTAAAATCATACAAAAAACTCAGGTAGATTCTTCTTCAAATTCTACCAGAGAAGGAACAACACACTCCGGTGCTGTTATAAAATAACAAACTTTTGATTGAAGGTATAAAACTAAGTATAATCACCACAGTCCTCTCACACATCCTATCTATTAGTTGGGTGCAAGAGAATGACTGGGTGTGACGTAGAGGGGAGGAGCTATATAGCAGCTCTGCTGGGTGAATCCTCTTGCACTTCCTGTTGGGGAGGAGTTAATATCCCAGAAGTAATGATGACCCGTGGACTGACCACACTTAACAGGAGAAAAGGGGATTGCATATAATCAAATGAGTGGTATCATGCCCCTTTAAATAGCAGGTGATTGCCATAGAAATAGCAAACACCTGTATACTTTGTGCCTTTAACAGTCATCACAGCTATAAGAGAAACCTAGAACCCCAAAACATGCACTACCACAAGGCAACTGACTTTTTATTTTTAAGATGCAAGCCCACTTTTTTTAAAGGAGGGGACCCATGTCCGGTGGTTTTGTGTTGAGAAAGATCACCAGTCAGAACTCTAAGCATACTGAGCAATATCCCCTATTGCTGACACCACAATATATACATAGTCGAGACCCCTAATTTAAAGGCAACAATCCTGGTCTTTCAAATAATGGTACTGTGTCCAACCACTGCAAGCTGATTGTCACAACTTTGGTTCTTTTGTTTGGGGTTCTGATGCTTAGGAGGCCTTTAGTAACCCCTCACCATAACATTCCATAACACCCCTAATTTGAAAGAGTGAGGTTTCATGATTCAAATAAAGTGTTTTATATACTTATAGCTATGAAGTGATCACTATAGTAAGATTGATAACTTGGCAGTAACCGCTATCTTCATTTTTTTGTCATGTTGATGTTAGGGCTCATAGAACAATGTTTGTGTGATATAATGAAAATAAATAAATAAATAAATGTGAGAATTGAGAGGATGTAAAAATGGGTGATATTTTGTGAAATTCTATATAGGATGACTTGTGGTACAACTTTTTTTTTTTTGGCTAGTTTATTTTTTGCTATGCCGAGTGATTTTGGACAGATGTAGGCACATGCATACCATTTCCAAATGCGCTAACCTACCCCTCTGGGAATTCAGAATTTAGTTTAATTTTTCTGGCCCGTTGACAAGTTTTGAATCATGAAAGTTTCATTTTGACTTTAATGTGCTTTTAAGGTTTGTTTTGAGCGGTGGAGACTTTTATAAAAAAAAAAAAAAAAAAAAAAAAATCACTCTACATGTGATATGGAAAACCAGAACCAATGCAGAATATATAGCTGTGAAATTTGCCATTTACTACTTTCTAAATTCACCTGTGTTTAACCAAATGTTTATTTACAGCATTAAAATCTTAAGTACACTACTAAGCATTTGCACTGGAATCTAGATTTGTAATTGTTTATCTCCAAGACAAATCACATGCCCAGGGACAAGGACGATAGTTATTTACACTCAGACAAGGACCGGGTAAATATCACTGCTCCATACAGTGTTAGTGTGGAGTAAAAATAGAAGAAATGAACAGAACAAGTGTAGTTTTATAGTTTATATACTGAACCCTGAAAGAAAAAACTTGTCAGGCTGTCAATGCCCCTGACTCAAAAGAACGAAAGAAAACAAGTTACACAAAAACACTAGTTTTAATCAAATGCGCTTTCATGGTAAGAAAAGCAAAAAAAAAATTACGTTTATCTTACAAACTTTTTGTTGTAAATGCACATTTAACAAAAAAATCTTGCAACAATTTTTTTTTTACTGTTTTCCAGGCTTACCTAGAACGACAGCATGTTTGTATTTTATTGCTACAGAAGTTATACTTAGTTTGCCTTCAATTAAAGTTGAAAATATATTATGAGTGGTGAATGAGGCTTGATCTTCTGCTTGTACTACAAGATATTGCTGGGTTTTTAAGTAATGAGCACAAGAAATATTCACATCTGTCGTTGCATTTCACAAAAACAGAACTGAAAACCAGTCTTCATAATAGACAAAAAGATAATTAACATGTCCCATACTACATTCTAGTATGGAACATGATTTATGGAACATGTATTGTTTCAAGAAGTAAATATATTCTTATAATTTAAATGTTCTCAGTTTATGGTCAAGGAAACGCATGGAAATCAAAAAACAAACAGTAATGGAAACCAGTACCAACAGGCAAAGGGTCAAACAGGCTTTTATAGTGCTTTACCAATAATAAGGAAAGAGAAACAGGTTATCTGATGCAAAAACTGCATGGTTATATTGGATCGGTAAAGGGTATTTTTGAAAACAAAAAAAGTTGTGTGCAATAATCGGCCGGCAAATATCAGTCACAGGGCAAATCAATTATCACAAAAATAAAGTGCAAATGAAAGTGCTACTTAGAAGATATTTATGTATACATGAAATGCATTACTTAGTCATTTAGCTATGAGCTGTCTTGTCACTTACAGGGACAGTGGCTTGTCAGCCTTCCAATAAGTTAGTTAACAAAATGAGTATCCTGTACAAAGTGGAAAACAAGAAATACGTTTATCATAGTCTAAATTCAGACAGCAGCACCAGAAAGTAAAAAAGAATTTGGTCAACTGAATAAATGCATAATGAAATTAGAATTCAAAGTCTTCTTCTGTCATATCGATGGCCCAGGCAAACTTATCCCTCTGTGTTTTGTTATAAATCTTCTCTATGGGCACTCCATATTTCTTGCACCTATTGATGAAGGGATAAAAAAAAAAAATGGTCATTTTAACACTCTGCTAAACATTGTTGTCTTGAAAGACCAGCTCTGTGATAGCTTATTTTACACTTGAAATGTGTTACCATCACAATTAAAAGAACATTCTATTTTACTGAAAAATTCTAAACTCTAACAGGGTTAAAAACAAAGTGGTGTTCCTGTGCCAATACAGATAATGATACAGTGTGTAAGCAAATGAGAAGCAGCCATACATGAGTATGCTCCAATCACAGTCTCTAACCTCATCTGATGCAGAATGGGGGTTATAGAAGTGAGAAATGTTTAATGACATTAAATACATAGTAAAATGTGGTAATTTTTTAAAATCAAAATGCTCTAACATTACATGAGTGTTCACTTTTTTTAACCATAAATTCTAGGTATGTGCACTTGTTCGTTTTTAGCATTTGTGTAGTGAAAAATGAAATTTATGCTTACCTGATAAATTTGTTTCTTTTACAATACAATGAGTCCACGGATTTCATCCTTACTTGTGGGATATCGCCTCCTGGTCAGCAGGAGGAGGCAAAGAGCACCACAGCAGAGTTGTATGTATAGCTCCTCCCTTCCCTCCCACTCCAGTCATTCGACCGAAGTTAGGAAGAGAAAGGAAAAGCAAAGGTGCAGAGGTGACTGAAGTTTAACAAAATTAAAGACCTGTCTTAGAAAAAAAACAGGGAGGGCCGTGGACTCATCGTATTGTAAAAGAAACAAATTTATCAGGTAAGCATACATTTTCTTTTCTTTTTAAAGACACGATCAGTCCGCAGATTTCATCCTTACTTGTGGGATACAATACCAAAGCTATAGTACACGGATGAAACAGGAGGGACAAGACAGGGAACCTAAACAGAAGGCACCACTGCTTAAAGAACTTTCCTCCCAAAAACAGCCTCAGACGAGGCAAAAGTATCAAATTTGTAAAATTTGGAAAAAGTGTGAAGAGACGACCAAGTTGCAGCTTTGCAAATCTGCTTGACAGAAGCATAATTTTTGAATGCCAATGAGGCAGCCACAGCCCTAGTGGAATGAGCCGTAATTCGTTCAGGAGGCTGCCGTCCAGCAGTCTCATATGCAAACCGGATGATACTCTTCAGCCAAAATGAAAGAGAGGTAGCCGTAGCCTTCTGACCCCTACGCTTCCCAGAAAACACAATAAACAGGGAAGAAGATTGACGAAAATCCTTAGTGGCCTGTAAGTAAAACTTTAAAGCACGGACCACGTCCAAATTATGTAACAGCCGCTCCTTCTTAGAAGAAGGGTTAGGACACAAGGAAGGAACAACAATTTCCTGATTAATATTTTTATTAGAAACAACCTTAGGAAGAAAACCAGGTTTGGTACGTAACACCACCTTATCAGAATGGGAAATAAGATAAGGAGAATCACATTGTAATGCCGAAAGCTCAGAAACTCTGCGAGCAGAAGAAATAGCAACCAAAAATAAAACCCTCCACAATAACAATATCAAACTGAACCCCTTGAAGAACATTAAGAACTAAATTCAAAATCCAAGGAGGAGCAATTGGTCTAAACACAGGTCTGATTCTAGTCAGAGCCTGACAAAAAGATTGAACATCTGCCAGACGCTTGTGTAGCAAAATAGACAAAGCAGAAATCTGTCCCTTCAAGGAACTTGCCGACAATCCTTTCTCCAATCCCTCTTGGAGAAAAGACAAAATCCTGGGAATCCTAACCCTACTCCATGAGTAGCCCTTGGATTCGCACCAATAAAGATATTTACGCCATATCTTATGGTAAATCTTTCTAGTAACAGGTTTACGTGCCTGAATCAAGGTATCTATGACCGAATCAGAAAACCCCCGCTTAGATAAAATCAAGCGTTCAATCTCCAAGCAGTTAGCTGCAGAGAAACTAGATTCCGATGATGGAAGGGTCCCTGAATGAGAAGGTCTTTCCACAATGGAAGCCTCCAAGGTGGCTGAAATGACATGTCCACCAGATCGGCATACCAAGTCCTGCGAGGCCACGCAGGCACGATTAGGATCACTGATGCCCTCTCCTGTTTGACTCGAGCAATCACCCGGGGAAGGAGAGCAAATGGAGGGAACACATAAGCTAGGCTGAAAGACCAAGGAACTGCCAAGGCATCTATCAGCTCGGCCTGGGGGTCCCTGGACCTGGACCCGTATCTCGGAAGCTTGGCATTCTGACGAGATGCCATAAGATCAAACTCCGGCCTGCCCCACTTGAGAATCAGATTGGCAAATACCTCCGGATGGAGTTCCCATTCCCTCGGATGAAAAGTCTGTCTGCTCAGAAAATCCGCTTCCCAGTTTTCCACTCCTGGGATGTAGATTGCCGACAGATAACAAGAGTGAGCCTCCGCCCACTGAATTATCTTGGCTACTTCCGTCATCGCTAAGGAGCTCCTTGTTCCTCCTTGATGATTGATGTAGGCTACAGTTGTGATGTTGTCCGACTGGAATCTGATGAATTTGGCCGAAGCGAACTGAGGCCAAGCCTGAAGCGCATTGATATTGCTCTCAACTCCAGGATATTGATGGGAGTAGAGACTCCAATCGATTCCACACACCCTGAGCCCTCAGGGAGTTCCAGACTGCACCCCAACCTATCAGGCTGGCGTCCGTTGTCACTATCACCCATGAGGGTCTGCGGAAGCATGTCCCTTGGGACAGATGATTTGGCGACAACCACCATAGAAGAGTGTCCCTTGTCTCCTGATCTAGATCTATTTGAGGAGACAAATTTGCATAATCTCCATTCCATTGTCTGAGCATGCTCAGTTGAAGAAGTCTGAGATGAAAACGAGCAAAAGGAATGATGTCCATTGCCGCTACCATCAATCCAATCGCCTTCATGCATTGAGCCACTGACGGCCGAGGATTGGACTGAAGGGTTCGGCAGGTATTCAGAATCTTTAACTTTCTGACGTCTGTCAAAAAGATCTTCATGGCCAGAGAGTCAATTAGAGTTCCCAAAGGAACCTTGGTCTGTGGAACCAACAAACTCTTTTATAGATTCACTTTCCACCCATGAGTCCTTAGAAAGGACAGAACAATGTTGGTATGAGACTTTGTTAGCTGATAAGACGACGCCTGGATCAGAATATCGTCCAGATAAGGCGCCACTGCAATGCCCCGCGGCCTCAGAACCGCTAGCAGAGACCCCAGAACCTTCGTGAAAATTATGGGCGCCGTGGCCAGACCGAAAGAAAGAGCCATGAACTGAAAATGTTTGTCCAGAAATGCAAAACGGAGGAACTTGTGATGATCTTTGTGGATAGGAACTTGTAGATATGCATCCTTTAGATCCACGGTAGTCATAAATTGACCCTCCTGGATCAATGGAAGAATGGTACGAATAGTTTCCATCTTGAAAGATGGAACCCTGAGAAACTTGTTTAGACTTTTGAGCTCTAAAATGGGTCGGAACGTTCCCTCCTTTTTGGGAACTACAAACAGATTTGAATAAAACCCCTGTCCCTGTGATAGAACTGGACATATTACTCCCATAGAAAAGAGGTCTCCTACACAACGTAAGAACGCCTCTCTTTTTATCTGGTCTACAGATAATCGAGAAAGAAGAAACCTTCCTATGGGGGGAGAATTTCTGCCAGCTGATACCCCGAGACACAATTTCTAGTGTCCAGGGATCCTGAACATCTCTTATCCAAGCCTGGACAAAGAGAGAAAGTCTGCCCCCTACTAGATCCGGTCCCGGATTGGGGGCCGACCCTTCATGCTGATTTGGTAGTAGCGGCTGGTTTCTTGGATTATTTACCTTTGTTCCAAGACTGGTTGGGTCTCCAAGTAGACTTGGTTTGGGAATAATTCCCTTCCTGCTAAGTGGAAGAGGAAGAGGGAACTTCCTTGAAATTTCGAAAGGAACGAAAATGACTCTGTCGCCCTCTCTGTTTGGACTTTTTATCCTGAGGGAGGAGATGACCCTTACCTCCCGTTATGTCAGAAATAATTTCCTTCAAGTCAGGCCCGAACAGGGTCTTCCCCTTGTAAGGAATATCCAAAAGCTTAGACTTGGATGACACATCCGCAGACCAAGACTTCAACCATAAAGCCCTGTGTGCTAAGATGGCAAAGCCTGAACTCTTAGGCGCCAATTTAGTGATCTGCAGAGAAGCATCATTAATAAACAAATTAGCTAACTTAAGAGCTTTAATCCGATCCTGTATCTCTTCCAGAGTCTCCACTTTAAGAGACTCTTCAAGGGCATCGAACCAATAAGCGGCCGCGGTGGTAACTGTAACAATACAGGCCGCTGGTTGCAAAAGGAATCCCTGGTGAACATCATACATCTTCTTAAGGAGACCCTCCAACTTCTTGTCCATGGGGTCCTTAAAAGCACAACAAGGATCTCGGATGTTTTTCCAGTTCCTAAAAGAACTTCGGAGTATGAAGGAACTTCCAAATATTTGTCCAACTTACTCAATTTTTCTGGAGGAACCACTATTGAGTCACAATCATCCAGAGTAACCAACACCTCCCTTAGTAATAGGCGAAGGTGTTCAAGCTTAAACCTGAAAGATTCTTCAGAATCAGACATGGGCAAGGCGTTCCCAGAATCAGAGAGTTCACCCTCGGACAGGACATCCGTGCCCTCCCGTTTACTGCGGGCGGGGACGTCCTCAATCGCCATCAGAGAATCAGAGGCTGAATTGACCACACAATGGTCTTTTCTTGAACGCTTGCCGTGCAATATATTTGGAAAATTATATAACGCATCAGAAAGAGTAGAAGACATCACTGCAGCAATGTCTTTTAATGTAAATGCGGCAGGAACTGGTAAAATACCTGGCACCGCTTGAGCGGGAGTTAAAGGCTGTGACGCTTGGGGAGAAAGCTGCGGCATACTCTGCATCTCATCTGTAGACTCTTGAGAAGCATCCGCTTTAGGCAATGATGTATCAAAAAAAATATGGTCTTTATAGTGTAAAGCCTTCTGAACACATGAAGGGCAAAAAGGAACAGGAGGTTCCACAGGGGCATGCTAACAGATAGAACATGGAACAGTTTGGATTACATCTGAATCCATTTTTTGACAGAAAAATATAAACAACAACTGGTCTCATTAAAATAAAAAATATAAAGAGAACAACTGTCAGTACCCAGATAGAACTTACTGACACAATAAAAACAGGGAAAATGTTTGTTAACTAGCAAAGGGCAATAAATTTGAAAAACTTCAGACACCCTGAAAAAACACTGGCAAGTCGCCTCAGCAACTCTGCTGAGGCGCCTACCTGCCCCCTCGATCGACCAACAGTCAAATCCGCCTCTAAATTCAAGACCGGATAAGCACTACGACGCTGCAGTCCACTTGCTTCTAAACCATGCGGTTGTAGCGTCTCAGTACAGCATGTAACAGCAACCGGGACTTCCAGAAGTGAGTGCTGCATGGCATAATTACAGCCCCAGCGCGTCAAGGAAGTCCCGCCTATAGTGGGCATGTTCTAAGCCCATAGAAATCTGTGATACGGCCATATTATCAGACCGGGCAAGAATGTAAATGAAGCCCATGCTGTCGTGACGTCTCCGCTATCGGAACACAGTGATTAGCCCTGGAATGTGAACCGGATGGCTCCGGCAATAAAAAATGCACAAAACATCCCCAGCATCAGCCAAAAAACCCCCACAGCAATAACCATGAACCCTATGAGCGTGTCATCTTTAAGTAACACGCAGCTTTAGGGAGATTAACATATCAGTGTGAGTGCTACATAACCCTAAGAGAACCCACACACTGTAGATAAGGAGCCCTGTGAGAGCCCATGATCTGCTCCAGCAGAACAAAAAACGTACAGCCATATCTGAGATTTCTGCACCCAGAAAAATAAAGACTGCACTTACCTCAATGCTGAGTAACAGCATGAAAATGTCCCACAGTATCAAGAGGTCTTCTCCCTCCAGCAGCTCTGTGGAAACAGAAGGGCCTTAGTTACTATATGCTAAGACCATAATCCAGAGGGGCAGCACAAGTATGGGAGGCGCAGTGAGGCTAAAAACCCACCAGTTCCCACTGCTCTTTTTCCCTAATAAATCTGGCGCAGAAAATAAATAAATGCTGCAAACTAAATATATGCACATACCCAATAAATTCTACTTGATCAAGTTCTAGAGCTACAGCAGATGAAGCGAAGTTAGGTGCCTCACATACTAGGGAATGGCAGACACATGACAAAGGAAAGGGCAGATCATTCCCTTTTTCAACAATCCGGCTGTGAAGTAAGTATTGCCAGCAAGCAAGAGAAAGAGGATGAATGCAACCAAGAGAAAAATACAACAAAATGGAGAAGCATGAAAGAGGTATAATTAAAAATCCAATAGATCACAGGCGTCCTCAAAGCCCCCAAGAATATGGGGGGAAAAGGCTTTATAAAAAAAAAAAAAACAGAATTTATGTTTACCTGATAAATTACTTTCTCCAACGGTGTGTCCGGTCCACGGCGTCATCCTTACTTGTGGGATATTCTCTTCCCCAACAGGAAATGGCAAAGAGCCCAGCAAAGCTGGTCACATGATCCCTCCTAGGCTCCGCCTTCCCCAGTCATTCGACCGACGTAAAGGAGGAATATTTGCATAGGAGAAATCATATGATACCGTGGTGACTGTAGTTAAAGAAAATAAATTATCAGACCTGATTAAAAAACCAGGGCGGGCCGTGGACCGGACACACCGTTGGAGAAAGTAATTTATCAGGTAAACATAAATTCTGTTTTCTCCAACATAGGTGTGTCCGGTCCACGGCGTCATCCTTACTTGTGGGAACCAATACCAAAGCTTTAGGACACGGATGAAGGGAGGGAGCAAATCAGGTCACCTAAATGGAAGGCACCACGGCTTGCAAAACCTTTCTCCCAAAAATAGCCTCAGAAGAAGCAAAAGTATCAAACTTGTAAAATTTGGTAAAAGTGTGCAGTGAAGACCAAGTCGCTGCCCTACATATCTGATCAACAGAAGCCTCGTTCTTGAAGGCCCATGTGGAAGCCACAGCCCTAGTGGAATGAGCTGTGATTCTTTCAGGAGGCTGCCGTCCGGCAGTCTCATAAGCCAATCTGATGATGCTTTTAATCCAAAAAGAGAGAGAGGTAGAAGTTGCTTTTTGACCTCTCCTTTTACCAGAATAAACAACAAACAAGGAAGATGTTTGTCTAAAATCCTTTGTAGCATCTAAATAGAATTTTAGAGCGCGAACAACATCCAAATTGTGCAACAAACGTTCCTTCTTTGAAACTGGATTCGGACACAAAGAAGGCACGACTATCTCCTGGTTAATGTTTTTGTTAGAAACAACTTTCGGAAGAAAACCAGGTTTAGTACGTAAAACCACCTTATCTGCATGGAACACCAGATAAGGAGGAGAACACTGCAGAGCAGATAATTCTGAAACTCTTCTAGCAGAAGAAATTGCAACCAAAAACGAAACTTTCCAAGATAATAACTGAATATCAACGGAATGTAAGGGTTCAAACGGAACCCCCTGAAGAACTGAAAGAACTAAATTGAGACTCCAGGGAGGAGTCAAAGGTTTGTAAACAGGCTTGATTCTAACCAGAGCCTGAACAAAGGCTTGAACATCTGGCACAGCTGCCAGCTTTTTGTGAAGTAACACAGACAAGGCAGAAATCTGTCCCTTCAAGGAACTTGCAGATAATCCTTTCTCCAATCCTTCTTGAAGAAAGGATAGAATCTTAGGAATTTTTACCTTGTCCCAAGGGAATCCTTTAGATTCACACCAACAGATATATTTTTTCCATATTTTGTGGTAAATTTTTCTAGTTACAGGCTTTCTGGCCTGAACAAGAGTATCAATAACCGAATCTGAGAACCCTCGCTTTGATAAGATCAAGCGTTCAATCTCCAAGCAGTCAGTTGGAGTGAGACCAGATTCGGATGTTCGAACGGACCTTGAACAAGAAGGTCTCGTCTCAAAGGTAGCTTCCATGGTGGAGCCGATGACATATTCACCAGGTCTGCATACCAAGTCCTGCGTGGCCACGCAGGAGCTATCAAGATCACCGATGCCCTCTCCTGATTGATCCTGGCTACCAGCCTGGGGATGAGAGGAAACGGCGGGAATACATAAGCTAGTTTGAAGGTCCAAGGTGCTACTAGTGCATCTACTAGAGTCGCCTTGGGATCCCTGGATCTGGACCCGTAGCAAGGAACCTTGAAGTTCTGACGAGAGGCCATCAGATCCATGTCTGGAATGCCCCACAGTTGAGTAATGTGGGCAAAGATTTCCGGATGGAGTTCCCACTCCCCCGGATGTAATGTCTGACGACTCAGAAAATCCGCTTCCCAATTTTCCACTCCTGGGATGTGGATTGCAGACAAGTGGCAGGAGTGAGTCTCCGCCCATTGAATGATTTTGGTCACTTCTTCCATCGCCAGGGAACTCCTTGTTCCCCCCTGATGGTTGATGTACGCAACAGTCGTCATGTTGTCTGATTGAAACCGTATGAACTTGGCCTTTGCTAGCTGAGGCCAAGCCTTGAGAGCATTGAGTATCGCTCTCAGTTCCAGAATATTTATCGGTAGAAGAGATTCTTCCCGAGACCAAAGACCCTGAGCTTTCAGGGGTCCCCAGACCGCGCCCCAGCCCATCAGACTGGCGTCGGTCGTGACAATGACCCACTCTGGTCTGCGGAAGCTCATCCCCTGTGACAGGTTGTCCAGGGACAGCCACCAACAGAGTGAATCTCTGGTCCTCTGATTTACTTGTATCGTCGGAGACAAGTCTATATAGTCCCCATTCCACTGACTGAGCATGCACAGTTGTAATGGTCTTAGATGAATGCGCGCAAAAGGAACTATGTCCATTGCCGCTACCATCAAACCTATTACTTCCATGCACTGCGCTATGGAAGGAAGAGGAACGGAATGAAGTATTTGACAAGAGTTTAGAAGTTTTGTTTTTCTGGCCTCTGTCAGAAAAATCCTCATTTCTAAGGAGTCTATTATTGTTCCCAAGAAGGGAACCCTCGTTGACGGAGATAGAGAACTCTTTTCTACGTTCACTTTCCATCCGTGAGATCTGAGAAAGGCCAGGACAATGTCCGTGTGAGCCTTTGCTAGAGGAAGGGACGACGCTTGAATCAGAATGTCGTCCAAGTAAGGTACTACTGCAATGCCCCTTGGTCTTAGTACCGCTAGAAGGGACCCTAGTACCTTTGTGAAAATCCTTGGAGCAGTGGCTAATCCGAACGGAAGTGCCACGAACTGGTAATGCTTGTCCAGGAATGCGAACCTTAGGAACCGATGATGTTCCTTGTGGATAGGAATATGTAGATACGCATCCTTTAAATCCACCGTGGTCATGAATTGACCTTCCTGGATGGAAGGAAGAATTGTTCGAATGGTTTCCATTTTGAACGATGGAACCTTGAGAAACTTGTTTAGGATCTTGAGATCTAAGATTGGTCTGAACGTTCCCTCTTTTTTGGGAACTACGAACAGATTGGAGTAGAACCCCATCCCTTGTTCTCCTAATGGAACAGGATGAATCACTCCCATTTTTAACAGGTCTTCTACACAATGTAAGAATGCCTGTTTTTTTATGTGGTCTGAAGACAATTGAGACCTGTGGAACCTCCCCCTTGGGGGAAGCCCTTTGAATTCCAGAAGATAACCTTGGGAGACTATTTCTAGCGCCCAAGGATCCAGAACATCTCTTGCCCAAGCCTGAGCGAAGAGAGAGAGTCTGCCCCCCACCAGATCCGGTCCCGGATCGGGGGCCAACATCTCATGCTGTCTTGGTAGCAGTGGCAGGTTTCTTGGCCTGCTTTCCCTTGTTCCAGCCTTGCATTGGTCTCCAGGCTGGCTTGGCTTGAGAAGTATTACCCTCTTGCTTAGAGGACGTAGCACTTGGGGCTGGTCCGTTTCTACGAAAGGGACGAAAATTAGGTTTATTTTTGGCCTTGAAAGACCTATCCTGAGGAAGGGCGTGGCCCTTGCCCCCAGTGATATCAGAGATAATCTCTTTCAAGTCAGGGCCAAACAGCGTTTTCCCCTTGAAAGGAATGTTAAGCAATTTGTTCTTGGAAGACGCATCCGCTGACCAAGATTTTAACCAAAGCGCTCTGCGCGCCACAATAGCAAACCCAGAATTTTTCGCCGCTAACCTAGCCAATTGCAAAGTGGCGTCTAGGGTGAAAGAATTAGCCAATTTAAGAGCACGGATTCTGTCCATAATCTCCTCATAAGAAGGAGAATTACTAGTGATCGCCTTTTCTAGCTCATCGAACCAGAAACACGCGGCTGTAGTGACAGGGACAATGCATGAAATTGGTTGTAGAAGGTAACCTTGCTGAACAAACATCTTTTTAAGCAAACCTTCTAATTTTTTATCCATAGGATCTTTGAAAGCACAACTATCTTCTATGGGTATAGTGGTGCGTTTGTTTAGAGTAGAAACCGCCCCCTCGACCTTGGGAACTGTCTGCCATAAGTCCTTTCTGGGGTCGACCATAGGAAACAATTTTTTAAATATGGGGGGAGGGACGAAAGGTATACCGGGCCTTTCCCATTCTTTATTTACAATGTCCGCCACCCGCTTGGGTATAGGAAAAGCTTCGGGGGGCCCCGGGACCTCTAGGAACTTGTCCATTTTACATAGTTTCTCTGGGATGACCAAATTCTCACAATCATCCAGAGTGGATAACACCTCCTTAAGCAGAGCGCGGAGATGTTCCAACTTAAATTTAAATGTAATCACATCAGGTTCAGCTTGTTGAGAAATTTTCCCTGAATCTGAAATTTCTCCCTCAGACAAAACCTCCCTGGCCCCCTCAGACTGGTGTAGGGGCCCTTCAGAAACAATATCATCAGCGTCCTCATGCTCTTCAGTATTTTCTAAAACAGAGCAGTCGCGCTTTCGCTGATAAGTGGGCATTTTGGCTAAAATGTTTTTGATAGAATTATCCATTACAGCCGTTAATTGTTGCATAGTAAGGTGTATTGGCGCGCTAGATGTACAAGGGGACTCTTGTGTGGGCAAGACTGGTGTAGACGAAGGAGGGGATGATGCAGTACCATGCTTACTCCCCTCACTTGATGAATCATCTTGGGCATCATTTTCTCTAAATTTTGTGTCACATAAATCACATCTATTTAAATGAGAAGGGACCTTGGCTTCCCCACATTCAGAACACAGTCTATCTGGCAGTTCAGACATGTTAAACAGGCATAAACTTGATAACAAAGTACAAAAAACGTTTTAAAATAAAACCGTTACTGTCACTTTAAATTTTAAACTGAACACACTTTATTACTGCAATTGCGAAAAAGTATGAAGGAATTGTTCAAAATTCACCAAAATTTCACCACAGTGTCTTAAAGCCTTAAAAGTATTGCACACCAAATTTGGAAGCTTTAACCCTTAAAATAACGGAACCGGAGCCGTTTTTATATTTAACCCCTTTACAGTCCCTGGTATCTGCTTTGCTGAGACCCAACCAAGCCCAAAGGGGAATACGATACCAAATGACGCCTTCAGAAAGTCTTTTCTATGTATCAGAGCTCCTCACACATGCATCTGCATGTCATGCTTCTCAAAAACAAGTGCGCAATACAGGCGCGAAAATGAGACTCTGCCTATGAGTAGGGAAAGCCCCTAGAGAATAAGGTGTCCAATACAGTGCCTGCCGGTTATTTTACAAAATTCCCAAGATTAAAATAATTCCTCAAGGCTATGGAGTATAAAATATGTTTATATATAAATCGATTTAGCCCAGAAAATGTCTACAGTCTTAAAAAGCCCTTGTGAAGCCCTTATTTACTGTCTGTAATAAAATGGCTTACCGGATCCCATAGGGAAAATGACAGCTTCCAGCATTACATCGTCTTGTTAGAATGTGTCATACCTCAAGCAGCAAAAGTCTGCTCACTGTTCCCCCAACTGAAGTTAATTCCTCTCAACAGTCCTGTGTGGAACAGCCGTCGATTTTAGTAACGGTTGCTAAAATCATTTTCCTCTTACAAACAGAAATCTTCATCTCTTTTCTGTTTCAGAGTAAATAGTACATACCAGCACTATTTTAAAATAACAAACTCTTGATTGAATAATAAAAACTACAGTTAAACACTAAAAAACTCTAAGCCATCTCCGTGGAGATGTTGCCTGTACAACGGCAAAGAGAATGACTGGGGAAGGCGGAGCCTAGGAGGGATCATGTGACCAGCTTTGCTGGGCTCTTTGCCATTTCCTGTTGGGGAAGAGAATATCCCACAAGTAAGGATGACGCCGTGGACCGGACACACCTATGTTGGAGAAATACACTTCTTTGATTATTTGTAAGGGCAGAATGCTGCTGGGTATGCTGCTGAAAATCAATCATCAGTTTAAAGCCAAAATCTAGTATTGTGTTGAGGGGGGGGGGGGGGGATAATAAATGGACAATAAGAAAACTGACTCAAAACAGTAAACATCTTTAATGTCATAATAATTGTTAAGGCAAAAACCAGAAATCGGTGACTGCTACAAAATTATTCAAAAGAAGTTGCATGCTCAGCAATTCATAACTAAAGAGTTAAAATACACATTCAAAATGGAGACATGGCACCACAAAGCCACAATAAACCGGATGCTGTCCTAGACATACAAGCGCTACGGAATTTGGCGGCGCTTTACAAATAAATGATAATAATAATACAAGCAATACAAGTAGTAATCTTAGGGCTCACACAACAAGAGTAAAGGAGTGATACAAAGGAAGAAAATGCTAAATAGTCCAAGCACACAACACTACACATTGCACAGATAAATAACCTCTCCCCTTTTACGGTGAGTCACAAAAATGGTAAAACTGAGTGCAGGCATGAAAAGAAATGCCAAGCTATGATAAAAAAATTTAAACACACTGAAACTGCTTCATTAAAAGGACCATTATGAATTATACATCAGATTCACCGTAGTAAACTATATTTCACGCTTACAATGAGCTGCAAATGAGTTATGTAATTTGTAAGATACGATTGCTTGTATCACAAAGGGTTAAGCGCGTTAGAAGTTGAAGTGCAAACATACAGACTAATTTTATCATACACTTGGGAGTTAATTGACCTCAGCTTACCAGGCTACTGTAATCCTAGGGTCAAGGTAGTTCAACTTGGATGTGCCCAAGGCAATCTGTTTATTTTCTTCCTTGTCTGTGGCTTGAAGCGTTAGCTTCATCAGTTGTTCCTTTAGTCTCTCACACAGTTTTTTCTTCTTCTCCACCTCCCTAGATACACAAAAACAAAATGAAGCAAAATATATCCCTACTATGCATTAGTGTTGCTGGGTTAATACAGTCAAAAATAACTGATTCACAGAATTGCTTGCAAAATGGGAAATCTATATCTTCAAAATTATGGAAAAAATATATAAATATTACAACAGATCAAAAGATTTTTTTATCTAAAACTAACGGAAATTAATGAAGTTTGTTTTCTTTTATTCAAATATCTTCCCTTATCTTTTTAAGAGCAGCCATAAAGAATATTGCTAAGTTAATGGAAATAGATATAATGGTGTGATGTCTTAAAAGGACAGCAAAGTCATGTTCATGACTCAGAGCGTGCTATTTTAAAAAACTTTCCAATTTACTTTAGTATGAAGTCTTTGCTCTTTTAGTATCCTTTGTTAAAGAGTAAAGTTAGGTAGGCGAATATACTTACGAGTTTGTGCATGCATTAGCAATCTATGATAGCAGTGTTTGCAACTATGTATAATATTACTATAAACATTGTTGCAAACACTGCTGCCAGATCTTTTTGTTTTAATACTGTGCCCCCCACTTCTCAGAAAGCTGGCGATGAAGTGAATGCATAAGTGAAGTAGTAATTTGTGTCATACAAGGTACAGCTAACTGAGAAGGTGTGGTGTTTGAATATTGGTGCGTGTGTGTGTATGCCACTGAAATACAGTTAAAACTTTCACTAGAAGCATTTTTGCTAATGGACGTATGTTGTAAATGTTTCTATTTAAAATTAAAATGCACCCATGCACATTTCAATTTTGGCATTTCATCCATTTAAATACAGTAGAATTGCGTAAGCAACAAAAACTTTATAAAAAGAGAATGCAAAAGCACTTAATTTGAATTTTAAATGAGCAGTGGATTTTTTTTCTGACAAATTTTAAAACCTACTTCTGATAAAGCAAGGAAATAGTTAACCCCATTTAACTTGTTTTTTTCATTTGTCTTAGTAACTGCAACTTTTACTGATAATCTTGTATAGTAGTTCCTAAAGGAATGAGCTAATGAAAACATAGTAATTGGTAGATAACCTTTATAACCTAACTATAGGAACATTTTATGTTTTTATTTGCTTAAATAAAACCAAAATGGTATATAAATCAGAATACGCATTGATCTTGCATCCTACGTGTATCTCATTGCTACCTGCCACTGATGAACCAGAACACTTTGCTGCTAAATAATTGTTCTCGTGTACGTGTAGCATCTCTGAAAAAGGAAAATCTGCATCAACTTCAATTTGCCAGTCCCTGTATCATGTGACAGCCAATCAGAGACTCATACACATTTATGCTGTGAAATCAGTAGCAGCTAGTGCCTCAGAACATGTACATAGAAAAATAAAACAGAACAATTTGATAATGGACGCAAATTGGAAAGTCTCTTAAAATCACATAATCAATATTGACTTTAGTGGCCCTTTAAATAATTTGTCAGCAATTTAGTATGCACATCTCTATGAGGTTCTTTTGTAAATGTCATGTCCAAGACACCAAGATTTGAGCATACTGATACATTTCTTTCCATAACAGACTGTGATGCTTCCTGTATATTCAGTAAGCTATTCCTCGAATACTGAAAAGCCTCAGGTTCTATACAAACCATAGCTGAGTCAATGTGGGGATGGAGAGAAAACAAATTAACTGGAAAGATAAAAAAAAAAATGCCAGTCACTTGCACATTCCAAAATGTATTTACAGGCAAACCTTCAAGTGATATTAAACAGCTCCGGATTTTGTATAAAAAACAAAAATTTTGCTTACTTGATAACTTTCTTTCCGGGCATAGAAAGTACACAGATTCCAATTACTAGTGGGATATTCACTCCTGGCCAGCAAGAAGAGGCAAAAAACACCCCAGCAGAGCTGTTAAGTGTTTCTTCCCTTACCCATAATCCCCAGTCATTCGGCCGAAGGAAAACGGATAGAGAAGATAACACAAGGGTATAGAGGTGACTGAGATGCCTGAATAGAAAGAAATTTATCAGGTAAGCATAAATTTTGTTTTCTTTCCTATGGCATGGAGAGTCCTTGAATTCCAATTACTAGTGGGAACCAATACCCAAGCTAGAGGACACGGGATGAAAAGGGAGGGAGAATAAGACAGACCTAAACAGAAGGCACCACCGCTTGAAGAACCTTTCTCCCAAAAGAAGCCTCAGCCGAGGCAAAAGTATCAAATTTGTAGAATTTGGAAAAAGTATGCAAGGAAGACCAAGTGGCCGCCTTGGAGATTTGCTCCACTGATGCTTCCTTTTTGAAAGCCCAAGAAGAAGTTACAGCCCTGGTGGAATGAGCCGTAATTCTCTCAGGAGGCTGATGTCCAGAAAACTCATATGCAAATCTGATAACACTTCTCAACCAGAGAGAGAGAGTAATAGAAGTAGCCTTCTGACCCTTGCTTTTTCCAGCAAAAGTAAATTTATGCTTACCTGATAAATTAATTTCTTCTATGGTACGAGTCCACGGATTCATCCTTTACTTGTGGGATATTATCCTCCTGCTAACAGGAAGTGGCAAAGAGCACCACAGCAGAGCTGTCTATATAGCTCCTCCCTTAGCTCCACCCCCCAGTCATTCGACCGAAGGTACAGGAAGAAAAAGGAGAAACTAAAATGTGCAGAGGTGACTGAAGTTTAAAATAAAAAATATAATCTGTCTTAAAATGACAGGGCGGGCCATGGACTCGTCGTACCATAGAAGAAATTAATTTATCAGGCAAGCATAAATTTACTTTTCTTCTATAAGGTACGACAAGTCCACGGATTCATCCTTTACTTGTGGGATACAATACCAAAGCTACAGGACACGGATGAACGGGAGGGACAAGACAGATGGTTAAACAGAAGGCACCACTGCTTGAAGAACTTTTCTCCCAAAAATAGCCTCCGAAGAAACAAAAGTATCAAATTTGTAAAAGGTATGAAGCGAAGACCAAGTCGCAGCCTTACAAATCTGTTCAACAGAAGCATCATTTTTAAAAGCCCATGTGGAAGCCACTGCTCTAGTAGAGTGAGCTGTAATCCTTTCAGGAGGCTGCTGTCCAGCAGTCTCATATGCCAAACGGATGATGCTTTTCAGCCAAAAAGAAAGAGGTAGCCGTAGTTTTTTGACCTCTACATTTTCCAGAATAGACAACAAACAAAGAAGATGTTTGACGGAAATCTTTGGTTGCTTGCAAGTAAAACTTCAAAGCACGAACCACGTCCAAGTTGTGCAACAGACGCTCCTTCTTAGAGGAAGCATTAGGACACAGAGAAGGAACAACAATTTCCTGATTGATATTCCTATTAGTAACAACCTTAGAAAGGAATCCAGGTTTGGTACGCAAAACCACCTTATCAGCATGGAAAACCAGATAAGGCGAGTCGCATTGCAATGCAGATAGTTCAGAAACTCTTCGAGCCGAAGAGATAGCAACTAAAAACAGAACTTTCAAGATAGAAGCTTAATATCTATGGAATGCATAGGTTCAAACGGAACCCCTTGAAGAACTTTAAGAACTAAATTCAAACTCCATGGCGGAGCAACAGGTTTAAACACAGGCTTGATTCTAACTAAAGCCTGACAGAACGACTGAAGGTCTGGAACATCTGCCAGACACTTGTGCAATAGAATTGATAAAGCAGAAATCTGTCCCTTTAAGGAACTCGCTGATAGCCCCTTCTCCAATCCTTCTTGGAGAAAGGACAAAATCCTAGGAATCCTGATCTTACTCCATGAGTAGCCTTTGGATTCGCACCAATAAAGATATTTACGCCATATCTTATGATAAATTTTCCTAGTGACAGGCTTTCGAGCCTGAATCAAGGTATCTATAACCGACTCAGAGAACCCCCACTTGGATAAAATCAAGCGTTCAATCTCCAAGCAGTCAGCTGCAGAGAAACTAGATTTGGATGCTGGAACGGACCTTGAATCAGAAGATCCTGTCTCAGTGGCAGAGTCCATGGTGGAAGAGATGACATGTCCACCAGGTCTGGCAACTATGGATAAGTGACTGCGCCTAGATAGTATACCTGCTACACTATAAAAAAGACCCCCTAGTAAGGTCCTGAAGAAAGATACAATTTTGGCTATATAGGAGCGCCAATGGCTAAGGTATACAACAGGTTATTTGTCTACACCACTATATGTTCTAGATGTTACTCAGGACAACAAACTTCAATGATATAATTCAAATGTAAATATGATCCACATAAAAAAGATAGTTTGAAAGATCGTTTGGTAGATCGTATGAAAAAATATTTAATTCAAATATATTAAAACAGACAAAAACATAATTTATGCTTACCTGATAAATTTATTTCTCTTGTGATGTATCGAGTCCACGGATTCATCCTCACTTGTGGGATATTCTCCTCCCCTACAGGAAGTGGCAGAGAGAGCACCCACACCAGAGCTGCCTATATAGCTCCCCCCTTAGCTGCACCCCCCAGTCATTCGACCGAAGGCTAGGAAGAAAAAGGAGAAACTATAGGGTGCAGTGGTGACTGAAAGTTTAAAAATAAAAATATATATATATGCCTGTCTTAATAAACAGGGCGGGCCGTGGACTCGATACATCACAAGAGAAATAAATTTATCAGGTAAGCATAAATTATGTTTTCTCTTGTAAGATGTATCGAGTCCACAGATTCATCCTTTCTTGTGGGATACCAATACCAAAGCTTTAGGACACGGATGAAGGGAGGGACAAGACAGGGACCTTAAACGGAAGGCACCACCCAAAAAAGTATCAAATTTGTAAAATTTGGAAAAAGTATGAAACGAAGACCAAGTCGCCGCATTACAAATCTGTTTAACAGAAGCCTCATTTTTAAAAGCCATGTGGAAGCCACAGCTCTAGTAGAATGAGCAGTAATTCTTTCAGGAGACTGTTGGCCAGCAGTCTCATAAGCAAAACGGATGATGCTTTTCAGCCAAAAGGAAAGAGAGGTAGCCGTAGCCTTCTGACCTCTCCGCTTACCAGAATAAACAACAAACAATGAAGATGTTTGACGGAAATCTTTAGTTGCTTGTAAGTAGAACTTTAAAGCACGAACCACATCAAGATTGTGCAACAGACGTTCCTTCTTTGAAGAAGGATTAGGACACAGTGAAGGAACAACAATCTCTTGATTGATATTCTTATAAGAAACAACCTTAGGAAGAAACCCAGGTTTGGTACGCAAAACCACCTTATCTGCATGGAAAATAAGATAAGGGGAATCACACTGTAAAGCATATAGCTCAGAAACTCTTCGAGCCGAAGAGATAGCTACTAAAAACAAAACTTTCCAAGACGGAAACCCCTTGAAGAACTTTAAGAACTAAATTTAGGCTCCATGGCGGAGCAACAGGTTAAAATACAGGCTTGATTCTGACCAAAGCCTGACTAAATGCTCGAACGTCTGGGACATCTGCCAGATGTTTGTGTAGAAGAATAGACAAAACAGATATTTGTCCACTGGGCGGATCACCCCATGGTATGTAGGTCTTCTACACAGCGTAAGAACGCCTCTCTCTTTGTCTGTTTACAGACAATCGAGAAATGTGAAAAGTCCCCCTTGGAAGAGAGCCTTTGAATTCCAGAAAATATCCCTGGGACACAATTTCTAAAACCCAGGGATAGTGAACATCTCTTGCCCAAGCCTGAGCAAAGAGAGAGAGTCTGCCCCCTACTAGATCCGGTCCTGGATCGGGGGCTACCCCTTCATGCTGTCTTAGAGGCAGCTGCAGGCTTCTTGGCCTGTTTACCCTTGTTCCAAGCCTGGTTAGGTCTCCAGACTGACTTGGATTGGGCAAAATTCCCCTCTTGCTTTGCAGCAGAGGAAGCTGAAGCGGGACCACTCTTGAAATTCCAAAAGGAACAAAAATTATTTTGTTTGGTCCTCATCTTATTTGATCTATCCTGAGGGAGGGCATGACCTTTCCCTCCAGTGATGTCTGAAATAATCTCTTTCAGTTCAGGCCCGAATAGGGTCTTTCCTTTGAAAGGGATGTTCAAAAGTTTAGTTTTAGATGACACATCAGCAGACCAGGATTTAAGCCATAACGCCCTGCGTGCTAAAATGGCAAAACCTGAATTATTTGCCGCTAATTTAGCCAGTTGAAAAGCGTCATCTGTAATAAAAGAATTAGCCAATTTAAGGGCCTTAATTCTGTCCAAAATTTCTTCTAATGGAGTCTCCATCTGAAGAGCCTCTTCTAGAGCCTCAAACCAGAAAGCAGCTGCAGTAGTTGCAGGAACAATGCACGCAATAGGTTGAAGAAGAAAACCTTGATGAACAAAAATTTTCTTCAGGAGACCCTCTAATTTTTTATCCACAGGATCTTTTAAAGCACAACTGACTTCAATAGGTATAGTTGTACGCTTAGACAGAGTAAAAATAGCTCCATCCACCTTAGGAACTGTCTGCCACGAGTCCCGCATGGTGTCAGATATGGGAAACATTTTCTTAAAAACAGGAGGGGGAATGAACGGAATACCTGGTCTATCCCACTCCTTAGCAATAATATTCACAATCCTCTTAGGGACTGGAAAAAAACATCAGTGTAAACAGGAACCTCTAAGTATTTATCCATCTTACACAATTTCTCTGGGACCACTATAGGGTCACAATCATCTAGAGCCGCTAATACCTCCCTGAGCAATAAGCGGAGGTGTTCAATTTAAAGGCCGTCATATCAGAATCTGTCTGAGGAAGCGTCTTTCCTGAATCAGAAATTTCTCCCTCAGATAACAAATCCCTCACCCCTACCTCAGAGCATTGTGAGGGCATATCAGATACGGCTACTAAAGGGTCAGACTGCTCAGCATTTTTCCTTAACCCAGAGCTGTCCCGCTTTCCTTGAAAACCAGGCAGTCAGGATAAAACCTCTGTGAGGGTTGTATTCATAACTGTGGCCATGTCTTGTAAAATAAATGAATTTGACGCACTAGAGCAGTGTTTTACAACCAGTGTGCCGTGGCACACTAGTGTGCCGTGAGAGATCCTCAGGTGTGCCATGGCAGACTGACAACAGTGTGACATATTTTTTAAACTTTGCTTGTTTTTTACTCCCAGTGCAGGGGTAGTTTGTAGGAGGCATGGCATAACAGCACAATACATACAGTATGTGTGTGTTTGTGTGTATGTATATATATGCTGTATTAGGCTACAATGTGTGATTTTTTTTTTAACATTTTGGGATGGTGGTGTGCCACAGGATTTTTTAATGTAAAAAAGTGTGCCACGGAAAAAAAAAAGGTTAAAAATCACTGCAATAGAGGTACTTGGTGTCACTTGTGCGGGCGTTACTGGTTGTGACACTTGGGGAGAGCTAGATGCTAAACCCTCATTTACTTCTGACTGAGAATCATCTATTGCTCTATTTTTAAGTGCTAATATATGTTCTTTATAGTTTATGGACATATCAGTACAATTGGGACACATTCTAAGAGGGGGTACCACAATGGCTTCCAAACATATTGAACAAGGATTTTCCTTGGTGTCAGACATGTTAAACAGGCTAGTAATGTAACAAGCAAGCTTGGAAAACACTGTAATCAAAGTAAATAACACTTAGAAATAAAACTGTACTGTGCCTTTAAGAGAAAAAAAGCTGCACAAATTCTGCAAAACAGTGTAAAAAAGCAGTAAACATAACAAAATTATTACAGTAGTATCATATAGCCTTAGTAACTTTGCACAGCTATGCAAATAAACAATTAACCCCTTAATGGCAAAACCGGATTGAAAAAAACATCAAAACCAGTAAAAAAGACTTTCAGCACTTTGCCACAGTTCTGCTGTGGCTCCTACCTGCCCTTCAGAACAATTTGTGGGGAAAAAAAACTTCTTTTTCAGCCCTCAAACACGGCAGGAACCTCTACAGAAGCAGTTAGAAGTCTCAGAGGAAAAGAAACTGCACAACTGAGGCACGAAAATAGGCCCCTCTCACCTCACTCAATGTTTTGAGGCCTAACAGACAAACACTAGAGTGTCTCTAAATTAACCATGTGGGTTAGAAAACTCAAAAACAAGCCACAATGACCCCTTTAGTCCCTTCAAAAAAACTTTATAATTGCATCATTCACTGAATAAATAAAAACGTTTTTACCAAACAGTGTCACCAGTAACTAATGAGCCCTTCATGCAAGCTGAAATTCCTATCCAAGTGTCTGAATACAGCTTACCCTTCCCTCATGGGGATATTGCTAGCCTTTTCTAGAAATAACACAGTCTGTCTAGAAAAAAATAGACTGAACATACCTTAATGCAGTTTAGCCTGCAAACTGTTCCCCCAGCTGAAGTTTTCCTGTAATCTTCAGCCCTTGTGAGAACAGCAGTGGATCTTAGTTACAAAATGCTAAGATCATCATCCTTGCAGAAATCTTCATCCCTTTTCTGCCAGAGAGTAAATAGTACACAAACTTTTGCTTGAGAAAATAAAAACCTAACATTTTTGTCACCACACTCCTCTTTGCCCTTCCTAGCAGTTAAGCAGGCAGAGAGAATGACTGGGGGGTGGAGCTAAGGGGGGAGCTATATAGGCAGCTCTGCTGTGGGTGCTCTCTCTGCCACTTCCTGTAGGGGAGGAGAATATCCCACAAGTAAGGATGAATCCGTGGACTCGATACATCTTACAAGAGAAAGGGGAAATAACAATGAATGAAAAAAGTTAAAAACAATTAAAACTCCCAATATATCTATCAATATGATTCAAATGAACCATTAACTACCAATACACCTTCCGTGTTAGATGTACCTCAGTGTAATGAATACACTTACCCCAATGCACTCAGAAATAAAGAATTATAAATAATTATACAGGCAGTCCTCGGGTTACAGACATCCGACTTAAGTACAACTCGTACTTACATACAGAGAAAATAGAGCTTTATCGACAATCCTTCTTTCCAGGATAATCCAAAATACTGAAAATCCAATTGTCACAAGGACAGAAAGTGATGTGAAATTTTCTGAACAGGGGCACAGATAGCAAAACAAACTTTATCCTATGCTATCCAAAACAAAAAAAAAATGTTTGGCTAGAGTTTCACCTAAAAAAAGTGCCTGTTCCAACTTACATACAAATTCAACTTAAGAACAAACCTAAAGTCCCTATCTTGTACGTAACCCGGGGACTGCCTGTAAATATAAATTCTATCGATTATAATATATTGAGTTGTTAACACAAGCGATGTTAAGCTAGGTTACTATCATTGATGATCACAAGTGCATAATAGAAATAAGCTACATAAAAAGAACATATAAAAAGAACAAGGAAAAAAATTCTGATTGGATCAATACCGGTATGTCCACAAATTTGTGATAAAAATGTGACAAAATGTGATAAATTGGTGATGAAAAACTTCCACTAATATCAAAAATAAAAAATAATAAAAACACAAAAATGTGAAAAAACATAATTTATGTAAGAACTTACCTGATAAATTCATTTCTTTCATATTAGCAAGAGTCCATGAGCCAGTGACGTATGGGATATACATTCCTACCAGGAGGGGCAAAGTTTCCCAAACCTTAAAATGCCTATAAATACACCCCTCACCACACCCAAAATTCAGTTTAATGAAAAACATAAGCAGAAGATTCAAACTGAAACCGCTGCCTGAAGTACTTTTCTACCAAAAACTGCTTCAGAAGAAGAAAATACATCAAAATGGTAGAATTTGGTAAAAGTATGCAAAGAGGACCAAGTTGCCGCTTTGCAAATCTGATCAACCGAAGCTTCATTCCTAAACGCCCAGGAAGTAGAAACTGACCTAGTAGAATGAGCTGTAATCCTCTGAGGCGGAGTTTTACCCGACTCAACATAGGCAAGATGAATTAAAGATTTCAACCAAGATGCCAAAGAAATGGCAGAAGTTTTCTGGCCTTTCTAGAACCGGAAAAGATAACAAATAAACTAGAAGTCTTTCGGAAAGACTTAGTAGCTTCAACATAATATTTCAAAGCTCTAACAATATCCAAAGAATGCAACGATTTCTCCTTAGAATTCTTAGGATTAGGACATAATGAAGGAACCACAATGTCTCTACTAATGTTGTTGGAATTCACAACTTAGGTAAAAATTCAAAAGAAGTTCGCAACACCGCCTTATCCTGATGAAAAATCAGAAAAGGAGACTCACAAGAAAGAGCAGATAATTCAGAAACTCTTCTGGCAGAAGAGATGGCCAAAAGGAACAAAACTTTCCAAGAAAGTAATTTAATGTCCAATGAATGCATAGGTTCAAATGGAGGAGCTTGAAGAGCCCCCAGAACCAAATTCAAACTCCAAGGAGGAGAAATTGACTTAATGACAGGCTTTATACGAACCAAAGCTTGTACAAAACAATGAATATCAGGAAGAATAGCAATCTTTCTGTGAAAAAGAACAGAAAGAGCAGAGATTTGTCCTTTCAAGGAACTTGCGGACAAACCCTTATCTAAACCATCCTGAAGAAACGGTAATATTCTCGGTATTCTAAAAGAATGCCAAGAAAAATGATGAGAAAGACACCAAGAAATATAAGTCTTCCAGACTCTATAATATATCTCTCTGGATACAGATTTACGAGCCTGAAACATAGTATTAATCACAGAGTCAGAGAAACCTCTTTGACCAAGAATCAAGCGTTCAATCTCCATACCTTTAAATTTAAGGATTTCAGATCCTGATGGAAAAAAGGACCTTGAGACAGAAGGTCTGGTCTTAACGGAAGAGTCCACGGTTGGCAAGAGGCCATCCGGACAAGATCCGCATACCAAAACCTGTGAGGCCATGCCGGAGCTACCAGCAGAACAAACGAGCATTCCTTCAGAATCTTGGAGATTACTCTTGGAAGAAGAACTAGAGGCGGAAAGATATAGGCAGGATGATACTTCCAAGGAAGTGATAATGCATCCACTGCCTCCGCCTGAGGATCCCGGGATCTGGACAGATACCTGGGAAGTTTCTTGTTTAGATGAGAAGCCATCAGATCTATTTCTGGAAGTTCCCACATTTGAATAATCTGAAGAAATACCTCTGGGTGAAGAGACCATTCGCCCGGATGCAACGTTTGGCGACTGAGATAATCCGCTTTCCAATTGTCCATACCTGGGATATGAACCGCAGAGATTAGACAGGAGCTGGATTCCGCCCAAACCAAAATTCGAGATACTTCTTTCATAGCCAGAGGACTGTAAGTCCCTCCTTGATGATTGATGTATGCCACAGTTGTGACATTGTCTATCTGAAAACAAATGAACAACTCTCTCTTCAGAAGAGGCCAAGACTGAAGAGCTCTGAAAATTGCACGGAGTTCCAAAATATTGATTGGAAATCTCACCTCCTGAGATTCCCAAACCCCTTGTGCCGTCAGATACCCCCACACAGCTCCCCAACCTGTAAGACTTGCATCTGTTGAGATTATAGTCCAGGTCGGAAGAACAAGAAGCCCCCTGAACTAAACGATGGTGATCTGTCCACCATGTCAGAGAGTGTCGTAAAATCGGTTTAAAGATATTAATTGAAATATCTTTGAGTAATCCCTGCACCATTGGTTCAGCATACAGAGCTGAAGAGGTCGCATGTGAAAACGAGCAAAGGAGATCGCATCTGATGCGGCAGTCCTAAGACCCAACATTTCCATGCATAAGGCTACCAAAGGGAATGATTGTGACTGAAGGTTTTGACAAGCTGATATCAATGTTAAACTTCTCTTGTCTGACAAGGACAGAGTCATAGACACTGAATCTATCTAGAAACCTAAAAAGGTTACCCTTGTCTGAGGAATCAATGAATTGAATGGTAAATTGATCCTCCAACCATGAACTTGAAGAAACAACACAAGTCGATTCGTATGAGATTCTTCGAAAATGAGAAGACTGAGCAAGTACCAAGATATCGTCCAAATAAGGAAATACCAAAACCCTGTTCTCTGATTACAGAAAGAAGGGCACCGAGAACCTTTGAAAAAAATTCTTGGAACTGAGGCTAGGCCAAACGGTAGAGCCAAAAAACTGGTAATGCTTGTCTAAAAAGAGAATCTCAGACACTAAAAGTGATCTGGATGAATCGGAATATGCAGATACACATCCTGTAAATCTATTGTAGACATATAATGCCCTTGCTAAACAAAAGGCAGGATAGTCCTACAGTAACCATCTTGAATGTTGGTATCCTAACATAACGATTCAATAATGATAGATCCGGAACTGGTCTGAAGGAATTGACCTTCTTTGGTACAATGAAGAGATAAAATAAAACCCCAGCCCCTGTTCCAGAACTGGAACTGGCATAAATACTCCAGCCAACTCTAGATCTGAAACACATTTCAGAAATGCTGAGCCTTTGTTGTGTTAACTGGGACACAGGAAAGAAAAAAATCTCTTAGCAGGAGGCCTTAACTTGAAGCCAATTCTGTACCTTTCTGAAACAATGTTCTGAAACCAGAGATTGAGAACGGAATTGATCCAAATTTCTTTGAAGAAAACGTAATCTGCCCCATACCAGCTGAGCTGGAATAAGGGCCGCACCTTCATAGGTACTTAGGAGCTGGCTATAGGTTTCTCTAAGGCTTGGATATATTCCAAACTGGAAATGGTTTCTCTAAGGCTTGGATATATTCCAAACTGGAAATAGTTTCCAAACTGATACCGCTCCTGAGGATGAAGGATCAGGCTTTTGTTCCTTGTTGTGAGGAAAGGAACGAAAATGATTATTTACCCTGGAAAGAAAGGGAAAGCAAAGTTGACTTAGAAGACATGTCAGCATTCCAAGTTTAATCCATAAAGCTTTTCTAGCTAAAATAGCTAGAGACATATACCTGACATCAACTCTAATGATATCAAAAGATGGTATCACCAATAAAATTATTAGCATGTTATAGAATAATAATAATGCTATAAAATTATGATCTGTTACTTGTTGCGCTAAAGCTTCTAACCAAAAAGTTGAAGCTGCAGCAACATCCGCTAAAAATATAGCAGGTCTAAGAAGATTACCTGAACATAAGTAAGCTTTTCTTAGAAAGGATTCAATTTTCCTATCTAAAGGATCCTTAAATGAAGCACTATCTGCCGTAGGAATAGTAGTACAGTAGAGACAGCCCCATAACCTTAGGGATTTTTGTCCCAAAAAACTCTAATCTGCCAGATGGCACAGGATATAATTGCTTAAACGTCTAGAAGGAGTAAATAAATTACCCAAATTATTCCATTCCCTGGAAATTACTTCAGAAATAGCATCAGGGAGATAAAACACTAAACGTTTACATTTAGTATCAAGAGGACCAGAATCCTCTATTTCTAATGCAAATAATACTTCTTTAAGTAAAGAACGAATAAATTCCATCTTGAACAAATACAAAGATTTATCAGCATCAACCTCTGAGACAGAAACCTCTGAACCAGAAGAACCATTATCAGTATCAGAATGATGATGTTCATTTAAAAATTCATCTGAAAAAAGAGAAGTTTTAAAAGACTTTTATGTATACTAGAAGGAGAAATAACAGACATAGCCTTCTTAATGGATTTAAAAAATAAAATCTCTTATGTTATCAGTAACACTCTGAAAATTAGATGTTGACGGAACAGCAACAGGTAATGTAACAGTACTAAAGGAAATTTTATCTGCATTAATAAGTTTGACATGACATGCAATACAAACAACAGCTGGAGAAACAGATACCAAAAGTTTATAGCAGATACACTTAGCTTGGTAGCTCCAGCACTGGGCAGTGATTTTCCTGAAGTATCTTCTGACTCAGTTGCAACGTGGAACATCTTGCAATATGTAAAAGAAAAAAACAACATATAAAGCAAAATTGATCAAATTCCTTAAATGACAGTTTCAGGAATGGGAAAAAAATGAATGAACAAGCTTCTAGCAACCAGAAGCAATAAATAATGTGACTTAAATAATGTGGAGACAAAAGTGACGCCCATATTTTTTAGCGCCAAAAAAGACGCCCACATTATTTGGCGCCTAAATGCTTTTGGCGCCAAAAATGACGCCACATCCGGAACGCTGACATTTTTGACGCAAAAAAAACGTCAAACAATGACGCAACTTCCGGCGACACGTATGACGCCGGAAACAGAAAAAAAAATTTTGCGCCAAAAAAGTCTGCGCCAAGAATGACGCAATAAAATGAAGCATTTTCTGCCCCCGCGAGCCTAACAGCCCACAGGGAAAAAGTCAAATTTTTTAAGGTAAGAAAAAATGATTGAAACAAATGCATTTATCCCGAATATGAAACTGACTGTCTGAAAAATAAGTCAAGGCAAATAAATGTTTGAATACATATATTTAGAACTTTATAAACAAAGTGCCCAACCATAGCTTAGAATGTCACAGAAAATAAGATTTACTTACCCCAGGACACTCATCTACATGTTTGTAGAAAGCCAAACCAGTACTGAAACGAGAATCAGCAGAGGTAATGGTATATATAAGAGTATATCGTCGATCTGAAAAGGGAGGTAAGAGATGAATCTCTACGACCGATAACAGAGAACCTATGAAATAGACCCCGTAGAAGGAGATCACTGCATTCAAATAGGCAATACTCTCCTCACATCCCTCTGACATTCACTGCACGCTGAGAGGAAAACCGGGCTCCAACTTGCTGCGGAGCGCATATCAACGTAGAATCTAGCACAAACTTACTTCACCACCTCCATCGGAGGCAAAGTTTGTAAAACTGAATTGTGGGTGTGGTGAGGGGTGTATTTATAGGCATTTTAAGGTTTGGGAAACTTTGCCCCTCCTGGTAGGAATGTATATCCCATACGTCACTAGCTCATGGACTCTTGCTAATTACATGAAAGAAAGATTGATGAAAAAAAATGATAGTGATAGCAATCAAATTAATGAAAAACAATATTAAGCCAAATCTTAGTGAAGGGTATAAAACCAAAATACATATATACACAATTTATAATAAATTAATATGACTGATATGACAATGTTACCGTGTACTATAGCGGTGGTGTTTACTAGTCTAGTTAAACAACAGCTGAAAATACCCGAAAAACAATATTAAGCTAAATCCTAGTGAAGGGTATAAAACCAAAAATACATATATGTCCACAATTCCTAATATGTTGATACGACCGATATAACAGTATTTCGGTGTGTTATAGTAGTGCTAATTACTAGTCTAGTTGGACATCAGCTGATAAACCCAAAATATAAAAATATCCAAGTGAAATTCCCAAATTGCAATAAATAAATAAATGTCCCAAAATAAATGAAAAGTCAAATTAATGTCCCAATTAATGATAATCCATAGATTAATCCGAAAATATCCTCATCCTTTGTATTGTGCAGAATTCGATCCAGTATCCTAGTCCGTTGTGAGACAGAGACCTATGGAAAAAGAAAGTGCACTAAACAAAAAACCTTTGGGATATAGTCTATTGGTAAATACTTACCCAAATGCCGTTGTCCTGGGGGTATATGAGCCTCACAAATCTTACTTTCTGTCGTCTACGCGTTTCGGCCCTGAAAAGAGGGCCTTTTTCAAGACATATCGAGGCTCACATACTACTAACCTTAAATACCAGAGGTTAGTGGGAGTTGTTTTTGAAAAGAGCGCCAAACCAAGTCAGATGGAATCGGATTGCGCGCCGCCGCCAGCCACACTTTCGGTTTCTAAATTTCCGGTTCTTACGGAAAACATTTTTTCCGTGAGCAAGTGAGGGCAAGCGGTAAAACCGATCTAATAATCTGATTCAGAAATATAAATCTAAATTATGGAACCGCTTGATTGAAAGTTTATTTGGACAATTTGTTAGTTCCAAATCGAGATTAATTATACTTTCAAAGATTTCATATATAGGAAATTTATAGAACTTTGTCATTTATATCCTAATCACAATAACAAGGTTCTATTTTTATGTTAGCGATGTTTGTTAACAATTGGGTATATATTAACAATATATATGACAAGTTTACTCTTCAATTTTGTGTATCCTCTAGATTTTAGGCTCATATACTCCAGGACTTACATATTATGGCAACATAACATATTGAAACAACAGATCAATTTATACAGAAGAAAATGTTACATTACACTAAAAAACCTCTTTTCAGAGCTTTTGCTTCTCTAAGAACTTTTTCCGAAAAGCATCTCTCATATAAAAAATCTCTCATATAAAAATGTATTTTCTTATAAAAAATAAATGAAGAATGATAATATAAGAATATATGTGAATGGTTGGACCATATGATTGGGATAGATCATAATTTTACAATTCCCTAGGACCATATAATTAAGGATAAATCTGGATTTTCTGATTCCCTAAAATATGAATATTTGGTTAGATATCACAAAAACATCACATGATTATTCTAATTTTTGTGATATCTAACCAAATATTCATATTTTAGGGAATCAGAAAATCCAGATTTATCCTTAATTATATGGTCCTAGGGAATTGTAAAATTATGATCTATCCCAATCATATGGTCCAACCATTCACATATATTCTTATATTATCATTCTTCATTTATTTTTTATAAGAAACATCGCTAACATAAAAATAGAACCTTGTTATTGTGATTAGGATATAAATGACAAAGTTCTATAAATTTCCTATATATGAAATCTTTGAAAGTATAATTAATCTCGATTTGGAACTAACAAATTGCCCAAATAAACTTTCAATCAAGCGGTTCCATAATTTAGATTTATATTTCTGAATCAGACTATTAGATCGGTTTTACCGCTTGCCCTCACTTGCCCACAGAAAAAATGGTTCCGTAAGAACCGGAAATGAAGAAACCGGAAGTACCGGACATCCGGTTTGCAAAACGGAAGTGCGGCTGGCGGCGGCGGGCAATCCGATTCCATCTGAGTTGGTTTGGCGCTCTTTTCAAAAACAACTCCCACTAACCTCTGGTATTTAAGGTTAGTAGTATGTGAGCCTCGATATGTCTTGAAAAAGGCCCTCTTTTCAGGAACAAAACGCGTAGACGACAGAAAGTAAGATTTGTGAGGCTCATATACCCCCAGGACAACGGCATTTGGGTAAGTCTATTTACCAATAGACTATATCCCAAAGGTTTCTTGTTTAGTGCACTCTCTTTTTCCATAGGTCTCTGTCTCACAACGGACTAGGGATACTGGATCGAATTCTGCACAATACAAAGGATGAGGATATTTTCAGATTAATCAATGGATTATCATTAATTGGGACATTAATTTCACTTGGATATTTTTATATTTTGGGTTTATCAGCTGATGTCCAACTAGACTAGTAATTAGCACTGCTATAACACACCGAAATACTGTTACATCGGTCGTATCAACATATTAGGAATTGTGGACATATATGTATTTTTGGTTTTATACCCTTCACTAGGATTTAGCTTAATATTGTTTTTCGGGTATTTTCAGCTGTTGTTTAACTAGACTAGTAAACACCACTGCTATAGTACACGGTAACATTGTCATATCAGTCATATTAATTTATTATAAATTGTGTATATATGTATTTTGGTTTTATACCCTTCACTAAGATTTGGCTTAATATTGTTTTTCATTAATTTGATTGCTATCACTATCATTTTTTTTCATCATTTTTTCATCAATCTTTTTCACCTTTTTGTGTTTTTATTATTTTTAATTTTTGATATTAGTGGAAGTTTTTCATCACCAATTTATCACATTTTGTCACATTTTTATCATGAATTTGTGGACATACCGGTATTGATCCAATCAGAATTTTTTCCTTGTTCTTTTTATATGTTCTTTTTTATGTATCTTATTTCTATTATGCACTTGTGATCATCAATGATAGTAACCTAGCTTAACATCGCTTGTGTTAACAACTCAATATATTATAACCTCGATAGAATTTATATTTATAATTATTTATAATTCTGTATTTCTGAGTGCATGTGCATTGGGGTAAGTGTATTCATTACACTGAGGTACATCTAATACGGAAGGTGTATTGGTAGTTAATGGTTCATTTGAATCATATTGATAGATATATTGGGAGTTTTAATTGTTTTTAACATTGTTATTTCCCCTTTTGTCTGATGTTTTAATATATGTGAATTAAATTTTTTTTCATACGATCTATCAAACAATCTTTTTTATGTGGATCATATTTACATTTGAATTATCTCATTGAAGTTTGTTGTCCTGAGTAACATCTAGAACATATAGTGGTGTAGACAAATAACCTGTTGTATACCTTAGCCATTGGCGCTCCTATATACCCAAAATTATGTCCACCAGGTCTGCATACCAAGTCCTGCGTGGCCACGCAGGTGCTATCAAGATCACCAAAGCTCTCTCCTGTTTGATTCTGGCAATCAAACGAGGAAGGAGAGTAAATGGTGGAAACACATAAGCCAGGTTGAACGACCAGGGTACTGCTAGAGCATCTATCAGTACTGCCTGAGGATCCCTTGATCTGGACCCGTAACAATTAAGTTTGGCGTTCTGACGAGACACCATCAGATCCAATTCTGGTGTGCCCTATTGCTGAATCAATTGTGCAAACACCTCCGGATGGAGTTCCCACTCCCCCGGATGAAAAGTCTGGCAACTTAGAAAATCCGCTTCCCAGTTCTCCACTCCTGGGATATAGATTGCTGATAGATGGCAAGAGTGAGTCTCTGCCCATCAAATTATTTTGGTAACCTCTATCATCGCTAGAGAACTCTTTGTTCCCCCCTGATGATTGATATATGCTACAGTCGTGATATTGTCCGACTGGAATCTTATAAATCTGGCTGAAGCCAGCTGAGGCCACGCCAGAAGCGTGTTGAATATCGCTCTCAGTTCTAGAATATTTATCGGGAGGAGAGCCTCCTCCTGAGTCCACAAACCCTGCGCTTTCAGGGAATTCCAGACTGCACCCCAGCCCAATAGGCTGGCGTCCGTCATCACTATGACCCATGCTGGCCTGCGGAAACACATTCCCTGGGGCAGATGATCCTGTGACAACCACCAAAGAAGAGAGTCTCTGGTCTCTTGATCCAGATTTATCTGAGGAGATAAATCTGCATAATCCCCATTCCACTGCTTGAGCATGCATAGTTGCAGTGGTCTGAGATGCAAGCGAGCAAACGGAACTATGTCCATTGCCGCTACCATTAGTCCGTTTACCTCCATACACTGAGCCACTGACGGCCGAGGAATGGAATGAAGAGCTCGGCAGATGGTTAAAATCTTTGATTTCCTGACCTCCGTCAGAAACATTTTCATGTCCACTGAATCTATCAGAGTTCCCAGGAATGGAACTCTTGTGAAAATTCTGGGAGCTGTGGCCAACCCGAAGGGAAGAGCCACAAACTGGTAATGCTTGTCCATAAAGGCGAACCTGAGGAACTGGTGATGATCTTTGTGGATAGGGATGTGTAGATATGTATCCTTTAAGTCCACGGCGGTCATATATTGACCCTCCTGGATCATTGGAAAAATATTCCGAATGGTCTCCATCTTGAAGGATGGGACTCTGAGGAATTTGTTTAGGATCTTGAGATCTAAAATTGGTCTGAAGGTTCCCTCTTTTTTGGGAACCACAAACAGATTGGAGTAGAACCCCTGCCCCTATTCTGTTTTCGGAACTGGGCAGATCACTCGCATGGTATATAGGTCTTCTACACAGCGTAAGAACGCATCTCTTTTTGCCTGGTTTTATAGACAATCGAGAAAGATGGAATCTCCCCCTTGGAGGAGAATCTTTGAAATCTAGAAGATACCACTGGGTTACGATTTCTAAAGCCCAGGAGTCCTGAACGTCTCTTGCCCAAGCCTGAGCAAAGAGAGAAAGTCTGCCCCATACTAGATCCAGTCCCGGATCGGGGGCTACCCCTTCATGCTGTCTTGGTGGCAGCAGCGGGCTTCTTGGCCTGTTTACCCTTGTTCCAAGTCTGATTAGGTCTCCAGACTGACTTGGATTGAGCAAAATTCCCCTCTTGCTTTGCAGCAGGGGAAGAGGTAGAGCGACCACCTTTGAAGTTTTGAAAGGAATGAAAATCATTTTGGTTGGTCCTCATCTTATTTGTCTTATCCTGAGGAAGGGCATGTCCTTTCCCTCCAGTGATGTCTGAAATGATCTCTTTTAGTTCAGGCCCGAATAGGGTCTTACCCTTGAAAGGGATGGCTAAAAGCTTAGATTTTGATGACACATCAGCAGACCAGGACTTAAGCCATAACGCTCTACGCGCTAAAATGGCAAAACCTGAATTCTTTGCCGCTAATTTAGCCAGTTGAAAAGCGGCATCTGTAATGAAAGAATTAGCTAGCTTGAGAGCCCTAATTCTATCCAGAATATCATCTAATGGGGTCTCAACCTGAAGAGCCTCCTCCAGAGCCTCGAACCAAAAAGCAGCTGCAGTAGTTACAGGAACAATGCACGCTATAGGTTGGAGAAGAAAACCCTGATGAACAAATATTTTCTTTAGGAGAGCCTCTAATTTTCTATCCATAGGATCTTTGAAAGCACAACTGTCCTCAATAGGTATAGTTGTACGCTTAGCCAGGGTAGAAATAGCTCCCTCCACCTTAGGGACCGTCTGCCACGAGTCCCGCATGGTGTCTGATATGGGAAACATTTTCTTAAAAGTAGGAGGGGGAGAGAACGGAATACCTGGTCTATCCCACTCCTTAGTAACAATGTCCGAAATCCTCTTAGGGACCGGAAAAACATCAGTGTAGGTAGGAACCTCTAGAAATCTGTCCATTTTACACAATTTCTCTGGAACTACAATAGGGTCACAATCATCCAGAGTCGCTAAAACCTCCCTGAGCAATAAGCGGAGGTGTTCTAGTTTAAATTTATTAGCCGTCATATCTGAGTGTCTAAGGGAACATCTTTCCTGAATCAGAAATCTCTCCCTCACCCCCAACACAGAACATTGTGAGGGTACATCGGATATGGCTAATAAAGCGTCAGAGGGCTCAGCATTTGTTCTCACACCAGACCTACTGCGCTTCCCCTGCAACCAAGGCAGCTTAGATAAAACCTCTGTGAGGGTAGTATCCATAACTGCGGCTATATCTTGCAGGGTGAAAGAATTAGACGCACTAGAAGTACTTGGCGTCGCTTGTGCGAGCGTTAACGGTTGTGACACTTGGGGAGAATTAGATGGCATAACCTGATTCCCTTCTGACTGAGAATCATCCTGCGACATACTTTTAGTTGCTAAAATATGTTCTTTGCAATTTATTGACCTTTCAGTGCATGAGGGACACATTCTAAGTGGGGGTTCCACAATGGCTTCTAAACATATTAAACAATGACTTTCTTCAATGTCAGACATGTTGAACAGGCTAGTAATGACTACAAACAAGCATGAAAACACTTTATTTAGTGAAAAAAATAATCTTAAAAAACGGTACTGCGCCTTTAAGAGAAAAAAAAAGCATACACGTTCTGCAAAATTGCTTTAAAATGCACCAATTTTTTCCAAATTTTTGCAAGCAGACTCAATATGTGTAGTTAAGTTTGCTCCACAAGGAAATTTTAACATTTAACCCCTTAATGTGCAAACCGGATTGAAATCAGGCCTAAATCCGGAAAAAAACACCCCCAGGGCCTACCTGCCCTCAGGGATAGTAAATATGGGGTTAAAGCTTCGATTTGGCCCAAAACATTCACAAGGGCCTTCAGGAGTTGGAGCTTGCTGAGTGAAAACAACTGTGCATCTGAGGCGCGAAAATAGGCCCCGCCCATCTCACTTGATGTCTCTACAGCCTCAAAGAACCGCACCAGAGCGGTTTTAAACTAGCCATGTGGGTTCTGAGACCCAAAAAATAAGCCAAGTGTACCCTCAATAAAGTTGCCCAAAAAACGTTATTGCCCACAAAACGTTAACAGCACTCCCAGTTCATAAAACGTTTGCCCACAAACATTCAAAACTCAGTGTCAACCATTTTTGTAATTAGCCCCTTATGCAAGCTTAGTAATGCCTTTCTATAGCTCTTAGGATTACTGCTTACCCTTACCCTCATGGGGATACTGTCAGCCTTTCTGAAATACACAGTCTCTCCAGAAAAAATGACTAAACATACCTCACTGCTATATAGCATGAAAACGTTCCTCACACTGAAGTTTCTTGTACCCCATAGCCTCTTTGGGAACAGCACTGGATCTTAGTTACAAATGTTAAGATCATCATCCTCCAGGCAGAAGTATTCATCCATCTGCTGCATGAGAGTAAATAGTACACACCGGTACCATTTAAAACAAAAAACTCTTGCTTGAAGAAATTAAAAACTAATATTTTATCACCTCTTTCACTTTACCCTTCCTAGTACTTAGAGTAGGCAAAGAGAATGACTGGGGGGTGGAGCTAAGGGAGGAGCTATATAGACAGCTCTGCTGTGGTGCTCTTTGCCACTTCCTGTTAGGAGGATAATATCCCACAAGTAAAGGATGAATCTGTGGACTCGTCGTACCTTATAGAAGAAAAGGTATATGCGCCAAACATTATGGTAAATTTTGCGAGTAACTGGCTTACGCACCTTGATCAAAGTGTCATTAACCTTATCAGAAAAACCTTGTCTAGACAAAACTAGGCGTTCAATCTCCATGCAGTCAGCTTCAGAGAATCTAGATTTGGATGTAGAAAAGGACCCTGAAGTAGAAGGTCTTTCCTCAGCGGTAATTTCCACGGGGGAGAGGACGACATCCTCACCAGGTCAGCAAACCAAGATAGATCAATTAGAATCACCGAAGCCTGCTCCTGCTTGATACGGGCTATTTCCTGAGGAAGGTGAGCAAATGGTGGAAACAGGTAAATGAGACCGAAATCCCATAAAACCGCTAGAGCGTCCACCAGAACTGCTTGTGAATCTCTTGATCTGGATCTGTATCTGGGAAGCTTGGAGTTTAGACGAGACGCCATCAGGTCCAACTTCGGAACCCCCAACCTGAGGGTAATCATTGAGAATACCTCCGGATGAAGAGCCCACTCCCTTGGGTGAAACGTCTGCCTGCTCAGGTAATCTGCTACCCAGTTGTCCACACCTGGTATGTGAATGGCAGAAATGTAGTGGTAGTTGTGAGACTCCGCCCATCGAAGGACGCAAGACACCCTCATCGCAAAAAAACTCCTTGTTCCTCCCTGATGGTTGATATAAGCCACTGATGTGATGTTGTCCGATTGAAATCTGATAAATCAGACCGAACTCAGTTGAGGCCAGGCTATCAGGGCACTGAAGATTGCTCTCAATTACAAGATATTTGTTGGAAGGGCAGACTCCGTCTGAGTCCAGGTTCCCTGAGCTCTTAAGGGAATCCAAACTGCTCCCCAGCCTAAAAGGCTGCCATCCGTAGTCTCAATCTCCCAGGATGTTCTCAAAAACACAATTTATGCTTACCTGATACATTTATTTCTCTAGTGGTGTATCCAGTCCACGGATCATCCATTACTTATGGGATATTCTCATTCCCAACAGGAAGTTGCAAGAGGACCCACAGCAAAGCTGTTATATAGCTCCTCCCCTTCCTACCATATCCAGTCATTCGACTGAAAACAAGCAGAGAAAGGAGAAACCATAGGGTGCAGTGGTGACTGTAGTTTAAATTTAAAATAACCTGCCTTAAAATGACAGGGCGGGCCGTGGACTGGATACACCACTAGAGAAATAAATTTATCAGGTAAGCATAAATTGTGTTTTCTCTAGTAAGGTGTATCCAGTCCACGGATGATCCATTACTTATGGGATACCAATACCAAAGCTAAAGTACACAGATGAAGGGAAGGACAAGGCAGGAACTTAAACGGAAGGTACCACTGCCTGTAAAACCTTTCAAGTATCAAATTTGTAAAATTTTGAAAAAGTATGAAGTGAAGACCAAGTCGCCGCCTTGCAAATCTGTTCAACAGAGGCCTCATTTTTAAAGGCCCAGTTGGAAGCCACAGCTCTAGTAGAATGAGCTGTAATCCTTTCAGGGGACTGCTGTCCAGCAGTCTCATAGGCTAAGCGTATTATGCTTCTTAGCCAAAAAGAAAGAGAGGTTGCCGAAGCCTTTTGACCTCTCCTCTGACCAGAGTAAACAACAAACAAAGCAGATGTTTGTCGAAAATCCTTAGTAGCTTGTAAGTAAAACTTTAAAGCACGAACCACGTCCAAATTGTGTAATAGGCGTTCCTTCTTCGAAGAAGGATTAGGACACAAGGATGGAACAACAATCTCTTGATTGATATTCTTGTTAGATACCACCTTAGGTAAAAACCCAGGTTTGGTACGCAGGACTACCTTATCAGAATGAAAAATTAGATAAGGAGAATCACATTGTAAGGCAGATAACTCGGAGACTCTACGAGCCGAGGAAATAGCTACCAAAAAAAGGACTTTCCAAGATAAAAGTTTTATATCAATGGAATGAAGAGGTTCAAACGGGACTCCTTGAAGAACCTTAAGAACCAAATTTAAGCTCCATGGTGGAGCAACAGGTTTAAACACAGGCTTGATTCTGACTAAAGCCTGACAAAATGCCTGAACGTCTGGAACATCTGCCAGACGCTTGTGCAAAAGAATAGACAGAGCAGAAATCTGTCCCTTTAAGGAACTAGCTGATAAACCTTTTTCCAAGCCTTCTTGGAGAAAGGATAATATCCTAGGAATCCTGACCTTACTCCATGAGTAGCCCTTGGATTCACACCAATAAAGATATTTACGCCATATTTTATGATAAATTTTCCTGGTGACAGGCTTTCGTGCCTGTATTAAGGTATCAATGACTGACTCGGAGAAGCCACGCTTTGATAAAATCAAGCGTTCAATCTCCATGCAGTCAGTCTCAGAGAAATTAGATTTGGATGGAGGAAAGGACTCTGAAGTAGAAGGTCCTGTCTCAGAGGCAGAGTCCATGGTGGAAAGGATGACATGTCCACTAGGTCTGCATACCAGGTCCTGCGTGGCAACGCAGGCGCTATTAAAATCAAAGATGCTCTCTCCTGCTTGATCTTGGCAATCAGTCGAGGGAGCAGAGGAAACGGTGGAAACACATAAGCCAGGTTGAAAGACCAGGGCGCTGCTAGAGCATCTATCAGCGTCGCCCTGGGGTCCCTGGACCTGGATCCGTAACAAGGAAGCTTGGCATTCTGTCGAGATGCCATGAGATCCAGTTCTGGTTTGCCCCAGCGATGAATCACTTGTGCAAACACCTCCGGATGGAGTTCCCACTCCCCCGGATGAAAAGTCTGTCGACTTAGAAAATCCGCCTCCCAGTTCTCTACACCTGGGATATGGATAGCTGATAGATGGCAGGAGTGAAACTCCGCCTAGCGAATTATCTTTGAGACTTCTAACATCGCTTGGGAACTTCTTGTTCCCCCTTGATGGTTGATGTAAGCCACAGTCGTGATGTTGTCCGACTGAAATCTGAAGTACCTCAGAGTTGCTAACTGAGGCCAAGCCTGAAGAGCATTGAATATCGCTCTTAGTTCCAGAATATTTATTGGAAGGAGAGACTCCTCCTGAGTCCACAATCCCTGAGTCTTCAGAGAGTTCCAGACTGCACCCCAACCTAGAAGGCTGGCATCTGTTGTTACAATCGTCCAATCTGGCCTGCGAAAGGTCATACCTTTGGACAGATGGACCCGAGATAGCCACCAGAGGAGAGAATCCCTGGTCTCTTGGTCCAGATTCAGTTGAGGGGACAAATCTGTATAATCACGTTGCACTGACTGAGCATGCATAGTTGCAGCGGTCTGAGATGTAAGCGTGCAAACGGCACTATGTCCATTGTCACTACCATTAAGCCGATTACTTCCATACACTGAACCACCGAATGGTGCGGAATGGAATGAAGAACCAGGCAGGAATTTAGAAGCTTTGATAACCTGGACTCCGTCAGGTAAATTTTAATTTCTACAGAATCTATCAGAGTCCCTAGAAAGGAAACTCTCGTGAGTGGGGATAGAGAACTCTTTTCTTCGTTCACTTTCCACCCATGCAACCTCAGAAATGCCAGTACTACGTCCGTATGAGACTTGGCAATTTGGAAATTTGACGCCTGTATCAGGATGTCGTCTAAATAAGGTGCTACTGCTATGCCCCGCGGCCTTAGGACCGCTAGAAGCGACCCTAGAACCTTTGTAAAAATTCTTGGGGCTGTAGCTAACCCAAAGGGAAGAGCTACAAACTGGTAATGCCTGTCTAGAAAGGCAAACCTGAGAAACCGATGATGATCTTTGTGTATCGGAATGTGAAGGTAAGCATCCTTTAGATCCACTGTAGTCATATATTGACCCTCCTGGATCATAGGCAGGATGGTACGGATAGTTTCCATCTTGAATGATGGAACCCTGAGGAATTTGTTTAAGATCTTTAGATCCAAAATTGGTCTGAATGTTCCCTCTTTTTTGGGAACCACAAACAGATTTGAGTAAAAACCCTGTCCTTGTTCCTCTTTTGGAACTGGATGGATCACTCCCATAACTAGGAGGTCTCGTACACAGTGTAAGAATGCCTCTCTCTTTATCTGGTTTGCAGATAATTGTGAAAGGTGAAATCTCCCTATGGGGGGAGAAGCTTTGAAGTCCAGAAGATATCCCTGGGATATAATTTCCAACGCCCAGGGATCCTGAACATCTCTTGCCCACGCCTGGGCGAAGAGTGAAAGTCTGCCCCCCACTAGATCCGTTACCGGATAGGGGGCCGTTCCTTCATGCTGTCTTGGAGGCAGCAGCAGGTTTTTTTAGCCTGCTTACCTTTGTTCCAGGTCTGGTTTGGCTTCCAGACCGCTTTGGATTGAGCAACAGTTCCCTCTTGTCTTGCATTAGAAAAGGTTGATGCCGCACCTGCCTTGAAGTTTCGAAAGGCACGAAAATTAGACTCTTTGGCCCTGGATTTGGACCTGTCCTGAGGAAGGGCATGACCTTTTCCTCCAGTGATATCAGCAATGATCTCCTTCAAACCAGGCCCGAATAAGGTCTGCCCCTTGAAGGGAATGTTAAGCAGCTTAGATTTGGAAGTCACGTCAGCTGACCATGATTTAAGCCATAGCGCTCTGTGCGCCTGTATAGCAAAACCAGAATTCTTAGCCGTTAGTTTAGTCAAATGAACAATGGCATCAGAAACAAAAGAATTGGCTAGCTTAAGTGCCCTAAGTTTGCCAAGTATGTCATCCAATGGAGTCGCTACCTGTAAGGCCTCTTCTAGAGACTCAAACCAGAACGCCGCAGCAGCAGTGACAGGGGCAATGCATGCAAGGGGCTGAAGGATAAAACCTTGTTGACAAAATATTTTCTTAAGGTAACCTAATTTTTTGTCCATTGGATCTAAAAAAGCACAACTGTCCTCGACAGGGATAGTAGTCCGTGCTAAAGTAGAAACTGCTCCCTCCACCTTAGGGACTGTCTGCCATAAGTCCCGTGTGGTGGCGTCTATAGGAAACATTTTTCTAAAAATAGGAGGTGGAGAGAACGGCACACCTGGCCTATCCCATTCCTTAGTAATAATTTCTGTAAACCTTTTAGGTATTGGAAAAACATCAGTACACACCGGCACTGCAAAGTATTTATCCAGTCTACACAATTTCTCTGGCACTGCAATTGTGTCACAGTCATTCAGAGCAGCTAAAACCTCCTTTAGTAACACGCAGAGGTGTTCAAGCTTAAATTTAAATGTAGAAACATCAGAATCAGGTACTCTGCCTGAGTCAGAAACATCACCCACAGACTGAAGTTCTCCTTCTTCAGCTTCAGCATATTGTGAGACAGTATCAGACATGGATCTTAAAGCGTCAGTATGCTCTGCATTTCGTCTAACTCCAGAGCTATCTCGCTTACCTCTAAATTCAGGTAGTCTGGCTAATACCGCTGACAGGGTATTATCCATGACTGCCGCCATGTCTTGTAAAGTAAACGCTATAGGTGCCCTTGATGTACTTGGCGCCATTTGAGCGTGAGTCCCTTGAGCGTGAGTCAAAGGATCTGACACGTGGGGAGAGTGAGTCGGCATAACTTCCCCCTCATCAGAATCCTCTGGTGATAAATTTTGCAAAGACATAATATGATCTTTATTGCTTAAAGTGAAATCAGTACATTTGGTACACATTCTCAGAGGGGGTTCCACCATGGCTTTTAAACATAATGAACAAGGAGTTTCCTCTATGTCAGACATGTTTATACAGACTAACAATGAGACTAGCAAGCTTGGAAAACACTTTAATTCAAGTTAACAAGCAATATAAATAAACGGTACTGTGCCTTTAAGAGAAACAAATTTTGTCAAAATTTGAAAAACAGTGAAAAAAGGCAGTTACACAAACGAAATTTTTACAGTGTATGTAATAGGCTAACAGAGCATTGCACCCACTTGCAAATGGATGATTAACCCCTTAGTTAAAAAAACGGATACAAAAAAAAACGACAGACAACAGTCCCAGCAAAGTGCCACAGCTTTACTGTGGCTCCTACCTTCCCCAATAAACGATTCTAGGCTCTTTAGAGATGTCCTGTAGCATTCAGGGGACTCCTAAGGAAAACTGGATGCCTCAGTCTGTAATTTTAACTGCGCAATAAAGCGCTAAAATAGGCCCCTCCCACTCATATTACAACAGTGGAAAGCCTCAGGAAACTGTTTCTAGGCAAAAATACAGCCAGCCATGTGGAAAAAATTAGGCCCCAATAAAGTTTTATCACCAATCATATATAAAAAACGATTAAACAAGGGTAATACCCCTGAGAGTAAGCATGATACTAGTCGTTATTAAATCACTGTATTCAGGCTTAACTTACATTTATCAGGAATCAGCAGCATTTTCTAGCATTTCCAATCCTAGAAAAAATCATAACTGCACATACCTGATAGCAAAATAAACTGCACGCTATTCTCCCTCTGAAGTTACCTCACTCCTCCGACATGTGTGAGAACAGCAATGGATCTTAGTTACAACCTGCTAAGATCATAGAAAACTCAGGCAGATTCTTCTTCCAGCTCTGCCTGAGAAACAATAGCACAACTCCGGTACTATTTAAAATAAACTTTTGATTGAAGAAATAAACTAACTATTTTTCACCACTTTCCTCTAACAACCTCCCTGCGCGTTGAGAGTTGCAAGAGAATGACTGGATATGGTAGGAAGGGGAGGAGCTATATAACAGCTTTGCTGTGGGTCCTCTTGCAACTTCCTGTTGGGAATGAGAATATCCCATAAGTAATGGATGATCCGTGGACTGGATACACCTTACTAGAGAAAAGCATGTGCCTTGGGACAGATGGTCCTGAGAGATCCACCAGGGCAGAGAGTGTCTCTCATCAGGTTGTCTACGACTATGCTCTGAGAGAGTGGTATCTGTTCCATTTTCTGAGCATGCATAACTGCAGAGGTCTGAGATGGAAACGAGCAAAAGGAATAATGTCAATAGAGGCCACCAAGAGACCAATTACTTCCATACACTTAGCCACTGAGGTACGGACAGATGACTGAAGAGAAAGACAGGCAGAGAGAAGTTTGGACTTCCGTTAAGAAAATCTTAATCGAGATTGAATCTATGACCGTCCCTAGAAAAAACAATTTATGCTTACCAGATGAATTCCATACCTTCCTGGCAGGGAGAGTCTACAACTCTTTTTTTTTTTTTTTATTAATAATTTTTATTGAGGCAGCAATGGCACACAAAAAACAATTTATGTAAGAACTTACCTGATAAATTCATTTCTTTCATATTAGCAAGAGTCCATGAGCTAGTGACGTATGGGATATACATTCCTACCAGGAGGGGCAAAGTTTTCCAAACCTTAAAATGCCTATAAATACACCCCTCACCACACCCACAAATCAGTTTAACGAATAGCCAAGAAGTGGGGTGATAAGAAAAAAGTGCGAAAGCATAAAAAATAAGGAATTGGAATAATTGTGCTTTATACAAAAAAATCATAACCACCACAAAAAAAGGGTGGGCCTCATGGACTCTTGCTAATATGAAAGTAATGAATTTATCAGGTAAGTTCTTACATAAATTATGTTTTCTTTCATGTAATTAGCAAGAATCCATGAGCTAGTGACGTATGGGATAATGACTACCAAAGATGTGGATCTTTCCACGCAAGAGTCACTAGAGAGGGAGGGATAAAATAAAGACACTGGTCTAAAAGAGGCTGCTTCCGGGTGGTAAATCGCCATAGAACAAGCCACTGATCTGTTGTTCGTTCCTGGTAGAGCGCTTCTCTCTTTGTATGCAAATTATTATGACCCTGGGGAAGTCTCCCTATGGGTGATGGGGGAAACCAGACGTGGACTCCTTGCCCAGTGTGCTTAGAGGAATGTGGCTGAACCTCACTGACAAGGCCCATAGGAGGCCGAAACGATCGTCTGGGGTTGTCATGTTCCTTGTTCAGAGGAGAATTGCCTGGTATTTCGGGGCTGGACTGACCTTACTTGGCGGGATCAGACTGATATACTTCAGGAAAGTTTTCTTCTGTGAAAAGCACACTGGTCTAAAAGAGGCTGCTTCCGGGTGGTAAATCGCCATAGAACAAGCCACTGAGCTGTTGTTCGTTCCTGGTAGAGCGCTTCTCTCTTTGTATGCAAATTATTATGACCCTGGGGAAGTCTCCCTATGGGTGATGGGGGAAACCAGACGTGGACTCCTTGCCCAGTGTGCTTAGAGGAATGTGGCTGCACCTCACTGACGAGGCCCATAGGAGGCCGAAACGATCGTCTGGGGTTGTCATGTTCCTTGTTCAGAGGAGAATTGCCTGGTATTTCGGGGCTGGACTGACCTTACTTGGCGGGATCAGACTGATATACTTCAGGAAAGTTTTCTTCTGTGAAAAGCACACTGGTCTAAAAGAGGCTGCTTCCGGGTGGTAAATCGCCATAGAACAAGCCACTGAGCTGTTGTTCGTTCCTGGTAGAGCGCTTCTCTCTTTGTATGCAAATTATTATGACCCTGGGGAAGTCTCCCTATGGGTGATGGGGGAAACCAGACGTGGACTCCTTGCCCAGTGTGCTTAGAGGAATGTGGCTGCACCTCACTGACGAGGCCCATAGGAGGCCGAAACGATCGTCTGGGGTTGTCATGTTCCTTGTTCAGAGGAGAATTGCCTGGTATTTCGGGGCTGGACTGACCTTACTTGGCGGGATCAGACTGATATACTTCAGGAAAGTTTTCTTCTGTGAAAAGCACACTGGTCTAAAAGAGGCTGCTTCCGGGTGGTAAATCGCCATAGAACAAGCCACTGAGCTGTTGTTCGTTCCTGGTAGAGCGCTTCTCTCTTTGTATGCAAATTATTATGACCCTGGGGAAGTCTCCCTATGGGTGATGGGGGAAACCAGACGTGGACTCCTTGCCCAGTGTGCTTAGAGGAATGTGGCTGCACCTCACTGACGAGGCCCATAGGAGGCCGAAACGATCGTCTGGGGTTGTCATGTTCCTTGTTCAGAGGAGAATTGCCTGGTATTTCGGGGCTGGACTGACCTTACTTGGCGGGATCAGACTGATATACTTCAGGAAAGTTTTCTTCTGTGAAAAGCACACTGGTCTAAAAGAGGCTGCTTCCGGGTGGTAAATCGCCATAGAACAAGCCACTGAGCTGTTGTTCGTTCCTGGTAGAGCGCTTCTCTCTTTGTATGCAAATTATTATGACCCTGGGGAAGTCTCCCTATGGGTGATGGGGGAAACCAGACGTGGACTCCTTGCCCAGTGTGCTTAGAGGAATGTGGCTGCACCTCACTGACGAGGCCAATAGGAGGCCGAAACGATCGTCTGGGGTTGTCATGTTCCTTGTTCAGAGGAGAATTGCCTGGTATTTCGGGGCTGGACTGACCTTACTTGGCGGGATCAGACTGATATACTTCAGGAAAGTTTTCTTCTGTGAAAAGCACACTGGTCTAAAAGAGGCTGCTTCCGGGTGGTAAATCGCCATAGAACAAGCCACTGAGCTGTTGTTCGTTCCTGGTAGAGCGCTTCTCTCTTTGTATGCAAATTATTATGACCCTGGGGAAGTCTCCCTATGGGTGATGGGGGAAACCAGACGTGGACTCCTTGCCCAGTGTGCTTAGAGGAATGTGGCTGCACCTCACTGACGAGGCCCATAGGAGGCCGAAACGATCGTCTGGGGTTGTCATGTTCCTTGTTCAGAGGAGAATTGCCTGGTATTTCGGGGCTGGACTGACCTTACTTGGCGGGATCACACTGATATACTTCAGGAAAGTTTTCTTCTGTGAAAAGCACACTGGTCTAAAAGAGGCTGCTTCCGGGTGGTAAATCGCCATAGAACAAGCCACTGAGCTGTTGTTCGTTCCTGGTAGAGCGCTTCTCTCTTTGTATGCAAATTATTATGACCCTGGGGAAGTCTCCCTATGGGTGATGGGGGAAACCAGACGTGGACTCCTTGCCCAGTGTGCTTAGAGGAATGTGGCTGCACCTCACTGACGAGGCCCATAGGAGGCCGAAACGATCGTCTGGGGTTGTCATGTTCCTTGTTCAGAGGAGAATTGCCTGGTATTTCGGGGCTGGACTGACCTTACTTGGCGGGATCAGACTGATATACTTCAGGAAAGTTTTCTTCTGTGAAAAGCACACTGGTCTAAAAGAGGCTGCTTCCGGGTGGTAAATCGCCATAGAACAAGCCACTGAGCTGTTGTTCGTTCCTGGTAGAGCGCTTCTCTCTTTGTATATAAAATAAAGACAGCCAATTCCTGCTGAAAATAATCCACACCCAAAATAAAGTTTAATAAAAACATAAGCAGAAGATTCAAACTAAAACCGCTGCCTGAAGTACTTTTCTACCAAAAACTGCTTCAGAAGAAGAAAACACATCAAGATGGTAGAATTTAGTAAAAGTATGCAAAGAGGACCAAGTTGCTGCTTTGCAAATCTGATCAACCTAAGCTTCATTCCTAAACACCCAGGAAGTAGAAACTGACCTAGTAGAATGAGCTGTAATCCTATGAGGCGGAGTTTAACCCGACTCGACATAGGCATGATGAATTAAACATTTCAACCAAGATGCCAAAGAAAAGGCAGAAGCTTTCTGACCTTTTCTAGAACCGGAAAAGATGACAGACTAAAAGTCTTTTGGAAAGACTTAGTAGCTTCCACATAATATTTCAAAGCTCTAACAACATCCAAAGGCCTAGATTTGGAGTTCGGCGGTAAAAGGGCTGTTAACGCTCCGCGGGTTTTTTTCTGGCCGCACCATAAATTTAACTCTGGTATCGAGAGTTCAAACAAATGCTGCGTTAGGCTCCAAAAAAGGAGCGTAGAGCATATTTACCGCAAATGCAACTCTCGATACCAGAGTTGCTTACGGACGCGGCCGGCATCAAAAACGTGCTCGTGCACGATTCTCCCATAGGAAACAATGGGGCAGTTTGAGCTGAAAAAAAACCTAACACCTGCAAAAAAGCAAGCGTTCAGCTCTTAACGCAGCCCCATTGTTTCCTATGGGGAAACACTTCCTACGTCTGCACCTAACACTCTAACATGTACCCCGAGTCTAAACACCCCTAACCTTACACTTATTAACCCCTAATCTGCCGCCCCCGCTATCGCTGACCCCTGCATTACACTTTTAACCCCTAATCTGCCGCTCCGTAAACCGCCGCCACCTACGTTATCCCTATGTACCCCTAATCTGCTGCCCTAACATCGCCGACCCCTATGTTATATTTATTAACCCCTAATCTGCCCCCCACAACGTCGCCGACACCTGCCTACACTTATTAACCCCTAATCTGCCGAGCGGACCTGAGCGCTACTATAATAAAGTTATTAACCCCTAATCCGCCTCACTAACCCTATCATAAATAGTATTAACCCCTAATCTGCCCTCCCTAACATCGCCGACACCTACCTTCAATTATTAACCCCTAATCTGCCGACCGGAGCTCACCGCTATTCTAATAAATGTATTAACCCCTAAAGCTAAGTCTAACCCTAACACTAACACCCCCGGAACAGCCAATAGAATGCGAGCTCAATCTGATTGGCTGATTGGATCAGCCAATCGGATTGAACTATATTCTGATTGGCTGATTCCATCAGCCAATCAGAAAATTCCTACCTTAATTCCGATTGGCTGATAGAATCCTATCAGCCAATCGGAATTCGAGGGACGCCATCTTGGATGACGTCCCTTAAAGGAACCGTCATTCGTCGTCTAGTCGTCGGAAGAAGAGGATGGATCCGCGCTGGAGGTCTTCAAGATGGAGCCGGTCGTCATCGGATGGAAGAAGATAGAAGATGCCGCTTGGAGAAGATGTTTGCCGGTCCGGATGTCCTCTTCTTGCCGGATAGGAGGAAGACTTTGGAGCACCGGATTATGGATCGCCAACCCCCGCTTGGGTTGGATGAAGATCTTGGAGCCAGGACGGATCGGTGAACCTGGTATGGTGAAGACAAGGTAGGAAGATCTTCAGGGGATTAGTGTTAGGTTTATTTAAGGGGGGTTTGGGTTAGATTAGGGGTATGTGGGTGGTGGGTTGTAATGTTGGGGGGGGGGGTATTGTATGTTTTTTTTTACAGGCAAAAGAGCTGAAATTCTTGGGGCATGCCCCGCAAAGGGCCCTGTTCAGGGCTGGTAAGGTAAAAGAGCTTGTAATATTTGTATTTTAGAATAGGGTAGGGAATTTTTTATTTTGGGGGGCTTTGTTATTTTATTAGGGGGCTTAGAGTAGGTGTAATTAGTTTAAAATTGTTGTAATATTTTTCTTATGTTTGTAAATATTTTATTATTTTCTGTAACTTAGTTCTTTTTTATTTTTTGTACTTTAGATAGTTTATTTAATTGTATTTATTTGTAGCAATTGTGTTTAATTAATTTATTGATAGTGTAGTGTTAGTTTAATTGTAGGTAATTGTAGGTAGTTTATTTAATTATTTTATTGATAGGGTAGTGTTAGGTTTAATTATATCTTAGGTTAGGATTTATTTTACAGGTAAATTTGTTATTATTTTAACTAGGTAACTATTAAATAGTTCTTAACTATTTAATAGCTATTGTACCTGGTTAAAATAATTACAAAGTTGCCTGTAAAATAAATATTAATCCTAAAATAGCTATAATATAATTATAATTTATATTGTAGCTATATTAGGATGTATTTTACAGGTAAGTATTTAGCTTTAAATAGGAATTATTTATTTAATAAGAGTTAATTTATTTCGTTAGATAAAAATTATATTTAACTTAGGGGGGTGTTAGTGTTAGGGTTAGACTTAGCTTTAGGGGTTAATACATTTATTAGAATAGCAGTGAGCTCCGGTCGGCAGATTAGGGGTTAATAATTGAAGGTAGGTGTCGGCGATGTTAGGGAGGGCAGATTAGGGGTTAATACTATTTATGATAGGGTTAGTGAGGCGGATTAGGGGTTAATAACTTTATTATAGTAGCGCTCAGGTCCGCTCGGCAGATTAGGGGTTAATAAGTGTAGGTAGGTGTCGGCGACGTTGAGGGGGGCAGATTAGGGGTTAATAAATATAACATAGGGGTCGGCGATGTTAGGGGTAGCAGATTAGGGGTACATAGGGATAACGTAGGTGGCGGCGATTTGCGGTCGGAAGATTAGGGGTTAATTATTTTAAGTAGCTTGCGGCGACGTTGTGGGGGGCAAGTTAGGGGTTAATAGATATAATACAGGGGTCGGCGGTGTTAGGGGCAGCAGATTAGGGGTACATAAGTATAACGTAGGTGGCGGTCGGCAGATTAGGGGTTAAAAATTTTAATCGAGTGGCGGCGATGTGGGGGGAGCTCGGTTTAGGGGTACATAGGTAGTTTATGGGTGTTAGTGTACTTTAGGGTACAGTAGTTAAGAGCTTTATAAACCGGCGTTAGCCAGAAAGCTCTTAACTCCTGCTTTTTTCAGGCGGCTGGAATCTTGTCGTTAGAGCTCTAACGCTCACTGCAGAAACGACTCTAAATACCGGCGTTAGGAAGATCCCATTGAAAAGATAGGCTACGCAAATGGCGTAGGGGGATCTGCGGTATGGAAAAGTCGCGGCTGAAAAGTGAGCGTTAGACCCTTTAATCACTGACTCCAAATACCAGCGGGCGGCCAAAACCAGCGTTAGGAGCCTCTAACGCTGGTTTTGACGGCTACCGCCGAACTCTAAATCTAGGCCAAAGAATGCAATAATTTCTCCTTAGAATTCTTAGGATTAGGACATATTGAAGGAACCACAATTTCAATTCTAATGTTGTTAGAATTCACAACCTTAGGTAAAAAATTCAAAAGAAGTTCGCAACACCGCCTTATCCTGATGAAAAATCAGAAAAGGAGACTCACAAGAAAGAGCAGATAATTTCAGAGACTCTTCTGGCAGAAGAGATGGCCAAAAGAAACAACTTTCCAAGAAAGAAGTTTAATGTCCAATGAATGCATGGGTTCAAAAGGAGGAGCTAGAAGAGCCCCCAGAACCAAAATCAAACTCCAAAGAGGAGAAAATGACTTAATGACAGGTTTATACGAACCAAGTCTTGTACAAAACAATGAAAATCAGGAAGATTAGCAATCTTTCTGTGAAAAAAGAACAGAAAGAGCAGACATTTGACCTGTCAAGGAACTTGCGGACAAACCTTTACCTAAACCATCCTGAAGAAACTGTAAAATTCTCGGAATTCTAAAAGAATGCCAGGAAAAATAATGAGAAGACACCAAGAAATATAAGTCTTCCAGACTCTATAATATATCTCTCTAGATAAAGAATTACGAGCCTGTAACATAGTATTAATCACAGAGTCAGAGAAACCTCTTTGACCAAGAATCAAGAGTTCAATCTCCATACCTTTAAATGTAAGGATTTGAGATCCTGATGGAAAAAAAAGGACCTTGCGACAGAAGGTCTGGTCTTAACGGAAGAGTCCACGGTTGGCAAGAGGCCATCCGAACAAGATCCGTATACCAGAACCTGTGAGGCCATGCTGGAGCTACCAGCAGAACAAACAAGCATTCCTTCAGAATCTTGGAGATTACTCTTGGAAGAAGAACTAGAGGCGGAAAGATATAGGCAGGATGATACTTCCAAGGAAGAGATAATGCATTCACTGCCTCCGCCTGAGGATCCCGGGATCTGAACAGATACCTGGGAAGTTTCTTATTTAGATGAGAAGCCATCAGATCTATTTCTGGAAGTTCCCACATTTGAACAATCTGAAGAAATACCTCTGGGTGAAGAGACCATTCGCCCGGATGTAACGTTTTGACGACTGAGATAATCCGCTTCCCAATTGTCTATACCTGGGAATGAACCGCAGAGATTAGACAGGAGCTGGATTCCGCCCAAACCAGAATTCGAGATACTTCTTTCATAGCCAGAGGACTGTGAGTCCCTCCTTGATGATTGATGTATGCCACAGTTGTGACATTGTCTGTCTGAAAACAAATGAACGACTCTCTCTTCAGAAGAGGCCAAGACTGAAGAGGTCTGAAAATTGCACGGAGTTCCAAAATAATGATCTGTAATCTCACCTCCTGAGATTCCCAAACCCCTTGTGCTGTCAGAGACCCCCACACAGCTCCCCAACCTGTAAGACTTGCATGTGTTGAAATTACAGTCCAGGTCAGAAGAACAAAGAAGCCCCCTGAACTAAACGATGGTGATCTGTCCACCACGTCAGAGAGTGTCGTACAATCGGTTTTAAAGATATTGATTGAGATATCTTTGTGTAATCCCAGCACTATTGGTTCAGCATACAGAGCTG
>NC_069503.1:1128610970-1128664923 GCF_027579735.1 Bombina bombina
AATTTCATCCAGAGGTCTTTGCCCAAATACTTCGACGTTGGGGCAAACCAGAGATAGATCTCATGGCGTCTCGACAGAACGCCAAGCTTCCGCGCTACGGGTCCAGATCCAGGGATCCGGGAGCGGTCCTGATAGATGCCTTGACAGCACCATGGACCTTCAGGATGGCTTATGTGTTTCCACCTTTCCCGATGCTTCCTCGATTGATTGCCAGAATCAAACAGGAGAAAGCATCAGTGATTCTAATAGCGCCTGCATGGCCACGCAGGACTTGGTATACAGATCTGGTGGACATGTCATTCTGTCCACCTTGGTCGTTACCTCTGAAACAGGACCTTCTGATTCAGGGTCCTTTCAAACATCAAAATCTAACTTCTCTGAAGCTGACTGCTTGGAAATTGAACGCTTGATCTTATCAAAGCGTGGTTTTTCTGAGTCAGTTATTGATACCTTAATACAGGCTAGGAAGCCTGTTACCAGAAAGATTTACCATAAAATATGGCGTAAATACCTATATTGGTGCGAATCCAAAGGTTACTCTTGGAGTAAGGTTAGGATTCCTAGGATATTGTCTTTTCTACAAGAAGGTTTAGAAAAGGGGTTATCCGCTAGTTCCTTAAAGGGACAGATCTCAGCTCTGTCCATTCTGTTACACAAGCGTCTGTCAGAAGTTCCAGACTTCAGGCTTTTTGTCAGGCTTTGGCCAGGATTAAACCTGTGTTTAAAGCTGTGGCTCCACCATGGAGTTTAAACCTTGTTCTTAACGTTTTACAGGGTGTTCCGTTTGAACCCCTTCATTCCATTGATATAAAGTTGTTATCTTGGAAAGTTCTATTTTTAATGGCTATTTCCTCGGCTCGAAGAGTCTCTGAGTTATCAGCCTTACATTGTGATTCTCCTTATTTGATTTTTCACTCGGATAAGGTAGTTCTGCGTACTAAGCCTGGGTTCTTACCTAAGGTAGTCACTAACAGGAATATCAATCAGGAGATTGTTGTTCCATCCTTGTGCCCAAATCCTTCTTCGAGGAAGGAACGTCTTTTGCACAATCTGGATGTAGTTCGTGCCCTTAAATTTTATTTACAGGCAACTAAAGATTTTCGACAAACGTCTTCCCTGTTTGTCGTTTACTCTGGTCAGAGGAGAGGTCAAAAAGCTTCTGCTACCTCTCTCTCTTTTTGGCTTCGTAGCATAATTCGTTTAGCTTATGAGACTGCTGGACAGCAGCCTCCTGAAAGAATTACAGCTCATTCCACTAGAGCTGTGGCTTCCACTTGGGCCTTTAAGAATGAGGCCTCTGTTGAACAGATTTGCAAGGCTGCAACTTGGTCTTCGCTTCATACTTTTTCCAAATTTTACAAATTTGACACTTTTGCTTCCTCGGAAGCTATTTTTGGGAGAAAGGTTCTTCAGGCAGTGGTTCCTTCTGTATAAAGAGCCTGCCTATCCCTCCCGTCATCCGTGTACTTTTGCTTTGGTATTGGTATCCCACAAGTAATGATGACCCGTGGACTGATCACACTTAACAGAAGAAAACATAATTTATGCTTACCTGATAAATTCCTTTCTTCTGTAGTGTGATCAGTCCACGGCCCGCCCTGTTTTTTAAGGCAGGTAAATATTTTTTAAATTATACTCCAGTCACCACTACACCCTTGGCTTCTCCTTTCTCGTTGGTCCTTGGTCGAATGACTGGAGGTGACGTAGAGGGGAGGAGCTATATAGCAACTCTGCTGGGTGAATCCTCTTGCACTTCCTGTAGGGGAGCAGTTAATATCCCACAAGTAATGATGACCCGTGGACTGATCACACTACAGAAGAAAGGAATTTATCAGGTAAGCATAAATTATGTTTTTTCACTGTTTTTCAAATTTTGACAAAATTTGTTTCTCTTAAAGGCACAGTAGCGTTTTTTATATTTGCTTGTTAACCTGATTTAAAGTGTTTTCCAAGCTTACTAGTCTCATTATTAGTCTGTTCTAACATGTCTGACATAGAGGAAGCTCTGTGTTCATTATGTTTATAAGCCATGGTGGAACCCCATCTTAGAATGTGTACCAGATGTACTGATTTCATGTTAAACTATAAAGAGCATTTTTTGTCTTTAAAAACATTATCACCAGAGGATTCTGTCGAGGGGGAAGTTATGCCGACTAACTCTCCCCACGTGTCAGATCTTTTGACTCCCGCTTTAGGGACTCACGCTCAAATGGCGCCAAGTACATCAAGGGCTCCCATAGCGTTTATTTTACCAGAGGATTCTGTCGAGGGGGAAGTTATGCCGACTAACTCTCCCCACGTGTCAGATCCTTAGACTCCCGCTTCAGGGACTCACGCTCAAATGGCTCCAAGTACATAAAGGGCGCCCATAGAGTTTATTTTACAAGACATGGTAAATGTTGTGAATAATACACTGGCAGCGGTATTAGTCAGACTTCCTGAAATTAAAGGAAAGCAAGATAGCTCTGGGGGTAGTTACAGTGCATACAGACGCTTTAAGAACCATATCTGATACTGTCTCATAATATGCAGAAGCTGGGGAGCTTCGGTCTGTGGGTGATATTTTTGACTCTGGGAAGACGATTTAACCTGATTCTGATATTTCTACATTTAAAATGTATGCTTGAGAACCTCCACTTGTTGCTCAGGGAGGTTTTAGCTGCTCTGATTGACTGTGTACAATCGCAGTGCCAGAGAAATTGTGTAGACTGGATAAATACTATACAGTGCCGGTGTGTACTGATGTTTTTCCAATACCTAAAGAGGTTTACTAAAATTATTAATTAGGAATGGGATAGACCAGGTGTGCCGTTCTCTTCCCCTCCTATTTTTAGAAAAATGTTTCTAAATAGTTGCCACCACACGGGACTTATGGCAGACAGTTCCTAAGATGGAGAGAAGAGTTTCTACTCTAGCTAGCGTACCACTTCCCTGTCGAGGACAGTTGTTTAATTTTTTATCCATTGGATCTAAAAAAAAAAAAAAAAAAAAAAAAAAAAAAAAAAAGAGGGTCACCTTAGGAAAATGTTTATTCAACAAGGTTTATCCTGCAGCCCCTTGCATGCATTACTTTTGTCACTGCTGCTGCTGAGTTCTGGTTTGAGTCTCTGGATGAGGCTTTACAGGTAGCGACTCCATTGGATGAATACTTGACAAGCTTAGAGCACTTAAGCTAGCCAATTCCTTTGTTTCTGATGCCTTGTTTTTTTTGACTAAACCAACGGCTAAGAATTCTGTTTTTACTATGCTGGCGCGCACAGCGCTATGGCTTATATTATCGTCAGCTGTCGTGACTTTACTAAATAAGCTACTTAACTTCCCTTCAAGGGTCAGACCCTATTCGGCCCTGGTTTGAAGGAGATTATTGCTAATATCACTGGAGGAAAAGGTAATGCCCTTCCTCAGGACAGGTCCAAATCAAGGGCCAGAAAGTCTAATTTTCGTGCCTTTCGAAACTTCAAGGCAGGCGTGGCATCAATTTCCTCTAAGGCAAATAAAGAGGGTACTTTTTGCTCAGTCCAAGACGGTCTGGTGACAACCGGACCTGGAACAAAGATAAGCAGGCCAAGGAGCCTGCTGCTGCCTTTAAGATGTAGAACGGCTCCCTATCCGGTAACGGATCCTGCAGGGGGCAGACTTTCATTTTTCGCCCAGGCGTGGGCGAGAGAGAGAGGCCCAGGATCCCTGGGCATTGGAAATTATATCCCAGAGATATCTTCTGGATTTCAAAGCTTTTCCCCCCCAAAAAAGGGGAGATTTCACCTTTCACAATTATCTGCAAACCGAATAAAGAAAGAGGCATTCTTACACTGTGTACGAGAACCATCCAGTTCCAGGGGAGGAACAAGGATAGAATTTTTACTCAAATCTGTTTGTGGTTCCCAAGGAGAGGGAACCTTCAGATCTATTTTGGATCTAAAGATCTTAGTCAAATTACTTAGAATTCCATCATTTAAGTTGGAAACTATTCATACCATCTTAACTATGATCCAGGAGAGTCAATAGAGGACTACAATGGATTTGAAGGATGCTAATCCTCACATTACGATGCATAAAGATCACCATCGTTTTTCATGTTTGCCTTTCTAGTCTCATACGGACGTAGTACTGGCATTTCTGAGATCGCATGGGTGGAAAGTGAACAAGGAAAGAGTTCTCTATCCCCAATCTCAAGGGTTTCCCTCCTAAGGATTCTGATTTTGTAGAAATGAAAATTTACCTGACGGAGTCCAGGTTGTCAAAGTTTCTAAATTTCTGCTGTGTTCTTCATTCCATCCGCGCCCTTTGGTGGCTCAGTACATGAATGTAATCGGCTTAATGGTAGCGGCAAGGGACATAGTATCGTTTGCACGCCTACATTTCATGCAACTATGCATGCTCAGTCAGAGGAACGGGGATTACACGGATTTGTTTTCCTGTTAAATCTGGACCAAGAGATCAGAGATTCTCTTCTCTGATGACTATCTCGGGTCCATCTGTCCAAGGGTATGACCTTCCGCAGGTCAGATGGGACTATTGTTACAACAGATGCCAGCCTTTTAGGTTGGGATACAGTCTGGAACTCTCTGAAGGCTCAGGAGGAGACCCTCCTTATGAATATTCTGGAACTGGGAGCGATATTCCATGCTCTTCAGACTTGGCCTCAGTTAGCAACTCTGAGGTACATCATATTTCAGTCGGACAATATCACGACTGTGGCTTTCATCATCCATCAAGGGGGAACAAGGTTCCCTAGCAATGTTAGAAGTCTTAAAATAATTCACTGGACAGAGACTCACTCTTGTCTATCAGCTATACATATCCCAGGTGTTGAGAACTGGGAGACAGATTTTCTAAGTCGTCAGACTTCTCATCCGGGGGAGTGGGAATTCCCTCCGGAGGTATTTGCACAAGATCAAGCAGGAGAGTGCTTGGCGTTTTTTTTACAGCGCCTGCGTGGCCACGCAGGACCTGGTATGCAGATCTGGTGGACATGTCATCCTTTCCACCACGGTCTCTGCTTCTGAGACAGGACCCTCTACCTCAGGGCCCTTTCATCCATCTAAATATAACTAATCTGAGTTGGACTGCCTGGAGACTGAACGTTTGATGTTATCAAAGCATGGCTTCTCCGAGTCAGTCATTGATACCTTAATACAGGCATGAAAACCTGTCTCTAGGAAAATTTAACATAGATATGGTGTAAATATCTTATTGTTATGAATCCAAGGGTTACTCATGGAGTAAAGTCTGGATTCCCAGGATATTAACTTTTTCTCTAAGATGATTTTGAGAAAGGGTTGTTAGCTAGTTCCTTAAAAGGACAGATTTCTACTGTCTCTTCTTTTGCTCAAGCGTCTGGCAGGCATTCTAGACGTTCAGGCTTTTGGTCAGGCTTTGGTTAGAACCAAGCCTGTGTTTAAAACTGTCGCTCCGCCATGGAGCTTAAACCTGGTTCTTAAGGTTCTCCAAGGAGTTCCGTTTGAACCTTTTCATTCCATAGATATCAAACTTTTATCTTGGAAAGTTCCTTCTTGGTAGCTATTTCCTCGGCTCTTAGAGTCTCCGAGTTATCTGCGTTACAATGTGATTCTCCTTATCTGGTCCTCCGTACGGATAAGGTAGTCCTGCGTACCAACCTGGGTTTTTACCTAAGGTGGTATCTAACAAGAATATCACTCAAGAGATTGTTGTTCCGTTCTTGTATCCTAATCCTTCAAAGAAGGAACGTCTATTACACAATTTGGACGTGACTCGTGCTTTAAAGTTTTACTTACAAGCTACTACAGATTTTCATCAAACATTCACCTTGTTTTGTTGTCTATTCTGGACAGAGGAGAGGTCAAAAGACTTCAGCAACCTCTCTGTTTTTTTTTTTTTTTTTGGTTAAAAAGCATAATTCATTTAGCTTATGAGACTGCTGGACAGCAGCCTTCTGAAGGGATTACAGCTCATTCTACTAGAGCTGTGGTTTTCACTTGGGCCTTTTTAGAAGGAGGCTTCTGTTGAACAGATTTACGAGACTGAGTCTTGGTCTGCGCCTCATACTTTTTCAAATTGAACAAATTTGATAATTTGCTTCTTCGGAGGCTATTTTTGGGAGAAAGGGTTTTTTTACAGGCAGTGGTCACTTCCGTTTAAGTACCTGCCTTGTCCCTCCCATCATCCGTGTACTTTAGCTTTGGTATTGGTATCCCATAAGTAATGGATGATCCGTGGACTGGATACACTTAACAAGAGAAAACATAATTTATGCTTACCTGATAAATTTATTTCTCTTGTAGTGTATCCAGTCCACGGCCCGCCCTGTCCTTTTAAGGCAGGTCTAAATTTTAATTAAACTTCAGTCACCACTGCACCCTATGGTTTCTCCTTTCTTGTCTTGTTTCGGTCGAATGACTGGATATGACATGTGAGGGGAGGAGCTATATAGCAGCTTTGCTTGGGTGATCCTCTTGCAACTTCCTGTTGGGAAGGAGAATATCCCATAAGTAATGGATGATCCGTGGACTGGATACACTACAAGAGAAATAAATTTATCAGGTAAGCATAAATTATGTTTTTTCTGAACCAACATTTTCTAAGGAGTATGACTATGTTCAATATATATGCTGCAGCTTTCTCCTCAAGGGTCCCAAATTTTTCCGCCCACACATGCAGTGCCCTGCGCTTCCTCTATTACTCCTCCTGGAGTTACGTTGCAAGACATCGCTTCCCTCATGTCTTCTGCAGTTTCTGATGCGTTGTCTGCTTTCCCTATGTTGCAGGGAAAGCTTAAGTGGAAAAACAAAAAATCAGTAAGGTTTCTGGCGTAGTTGTTGCTATTTTGAATGACCCCTCCCAGAAGCCTTAGGAGGAGGATACTTCGGTAGCATCTGAAGGTAAAATTTCAGATTCTGACACTGAAGTCTTACTGACCTGAATCTTTCAGGTTTAAGCTAGAACACCTCTGTCTGTTACTCAAGGAGGTTTTAGCTACATTGGACGACAGCGACACCATGGTCGTAGTTAATCCTAAGAAATCCAGTAAGCTAAACAAATATTTTGATGTACCTTCTTTGGTGGAGGTTTTTCCTGTACCAGATCGAGCTACTGAGATCATTGCTAAGGAATGGGAGAGACCGGGTATCCCTTTTTCTCCATCCCCTATATTTAAAAAGATGTTTCCCATAGCGGATGCTATTAAGAGTCTTGGCAAACAGTACCCAAGGTGGAAGGGTGCAATTTCCACCCTGGCCAAGAGTACTACCATCACCATAGAGGATAGTTGTGCCTTTAAGGATCCTATGGATAAAAAATTAGAGGAGTTACTCAAGAAGATGTATATACACTAAGGTTTACAATGGAAACCTGCAGTGTGCATTTCTACCGTCACTAGTGCGGCGGCATATTGGTTTGTTGCGTTGTCTGATGCTATTAAGACACACTCCCCTTGATGAGACCCAGGATAGGATAAAAGCCCTTAAGTTGGCTAATTCTTTTATTTCTGATGCTTCCATACAGGTTATCAAGCTGGGAGCAAAGATTTCAGGTTTTGCTGTGCTAGCCCGCAGAGCTTTATTGTTAAAACCTTGGTCTGCGGATGTGTCATCTGAGTCTAAACTGTTAGCGATTCCCTACAAGGGAAAGGCCTTGTTTGGACCGGGTTTGACGGAAATAATCTCTGATATTACAGGAGGAAAGGGTCATCTTCTCCCTCAGGATAAGAGAAACAAGCAAAAGGGACGTCAGAGTAATTTTCGTTTGTTTCGAAATTTCAAGGGTAATTCTTCCGATTCCTCTATCAAGCAGGAACAGTCCAAGCCTTCCTAGAGATCCAATTAGTCTTGGAACAAGGGAAAACAATCCAATAAGCCTGCTATGGAATCAAAATCCCCATGAAGGGACTGCCCCTGACCCGGGACCGGATCTTGTAGGGGGCAGGCTTTCCTTCTTCACTCAGGCTTGGGTTCGAGATGTTCAGGATCCCTGGGCAGTGGATATAGTGTCCCAGGGATATAAACTAGAGTTCAATAATTTTCCTCCCAGAGGCAGGTTTCTGCTTTCAAGATTATCTGTAGACCAGACAAAAAAAGAGGCGTTCTTACACTGTGAACGGGACCTCTCTGACCTAGGAGTGATAGATCCTGTTCCGTTGTAGGCACGGGGTCTGGGGTTTTATTCCAATCTGTGGTTCCAAAAAAGGAGGGAACCTTCAGACCAATTTTAGATCTCAAGAGTCTAAACAAATTCCACAGAGTACCGTCCTTCAAGATGGAAACTATTTGTTCCATTCTTCCTTTGGTCCAGGATGGTCAATTTATGATAATGGTGGATTTAAAGGACGCATACGTGCATGTTCCCATACACAGGGATCATCACAAGGTTTGCATTTCTAGACAAACACTTCCACTTTCGGCCTTGCCACAGCTCCCAGAATTTTCTCAAAGGTTCTGGGATTCCTGTTAGCGGTGCTCAGATTACGGGGCATTGCAGTGGTGCCCTATCTGGACGACATCCTGGTCCAGGCGCTATCCTTTCAACAAGCATGATCCCACACGGAAATGTTATCTTTCCTGCGATCTCACGGATGGAAGGTAAATTTGGAAAAGAGCTCCTTAGTTCCAAATACAAGGGTCATTTTCTTGGGAACCATAATAGATTACCTATCAATGAAAATCTTTTTGACAGATGCCAGGAAATTAAAGATTTTTGATTCTTGTCTAGAGCTTCAGTCCTCTCCTCGGCCATCAGTGGCTCAGTGCATGGAGGTAGTCGAGCTGATGGTAGCGGCAATGGACATCATCCAGTTCGCCCGTTTCCACCTCAGACCTCTGCAGTTAAACATGCTCAGTCAGTGGAACAGAGATTATGCTAATTTGTCTCCGAATACAGCTGGAGCAGGAGACAAGAGATTCTCTTCTTTGGTGGTTGTTTGAGGATCATCTCTCCCAGGGAACCTGCTTTCGCAGACCCTCTTAGGCGATTGTGACAACAGACGCCAGTCTTCTGGGATGGGGAGCAGTCTGGGGCTCTCTAAAGGCTCAGGGAACTTGGACTCAGGTGGAGTCTGTTCTGTCCATAAACATTCTGGAGCTGAGAGCAATCTTCAATGCTCTTCTGGCCTGGCCCCAGTTAGCCTCGGCCCGGTTCATCAGGTTTCAGTCGGACAACATAACTTCAGTGGCTTACATCAACCATCAGGGAGGAACGCAGAGTTCCTTAGCCATGGCAGAAGTAGTCAAGATAATTTGGTGGGCGGAGACCCACAATTGCTGTCTGTCAGCGATCCACATCCCAGGGGTGGACGACTGGGAGGTGGACTTCCTGTGCAGGCAGACCTTTCACCCGGGGGAGTGGGAACTTCATCCGGAAGTGTTTTCCAGCCTGATTTTCAAATGGGGTCAGCCTGATTCTGGAATTAGATCTCGGGTCCATTGATCCTCAGGCTGTACTGATAGGCGCCCTGGCGGTACCTTGGACCCTAAGTCTTGCATACCTATTTCTTCCATTCACTCTTCTACCTTGAGTCATTGCTCGAATCAAGCAGTAGAGGGCGTCTGTGATCCTCATTGCACTGGCGTGGCCTCGCAGAATTTGAAATGCAGACCTGGTGGACGTCATCTCTTCCCCCTTGGAGACTTCCGTTGAGGAAGGACCTTCTACTTCAAGGGCCCTTCCTTCATACAAATCTAGTTTCTCTGAAACTGCTTGGAGATTGAACGCTTAATTTTATCCAAGTGGGGATTTTCAGATTCGGTCATAGAGACCATGATTCAGGCTTGTAAACCTGTAACTAGAAAAATGTACTACAAGATATGGCGTAAATATCTATATTTGTGTGAATCCAAGGGCTACTCTTGGAGTAGAGTTAGGATTCCTAGAATTCTGTCCTTTCTCCAAGAAGGTTTGGAGAATGGATTATCGGCAAATTCCTTTAAGGGTCAAATATCTGCCTTATCTATTTTGTTATATAAACGTCTGGCGGACGTACCAGACGTGCAATCGTTTTGTCAGGCCTTGGTCAGGATCAGGGCTGTGTTCAAGTCAGTTACTCCTCCCTGGAGTCTTAATTTAGTTCTTAAGGTTCTTCAAGGGGCTCAGTTTGAGCCTATGCATGCCTTAGATATTAAGCTGTTATCTTGGAAAGTTTTGTTCCTTGTTGCTATTTCATCTGCTCATAGAGTGTCTGAGCTCTCGGCATTACAGTGTGAGTCTCCTTACCTTATTTTTCATTCGGATAAGGTAGTTTTACATACCAAATTAGGGTTTCTCCCTAAAGTAGTTTCTGACCGGAACATTAATCAGGAGATTGGTGTTCCTTCCTTGTGTCCTTAACCTCCTCCGCAGAAGGAACGGCTTCTGCACAATCTGGATGTGGTTCGTGCACTAACATTTTATTTACAGGCGACTAAGGATTTTCGTTTTCGCTGACGAGTATCATACGTTTTGCCTATGAAACTGCGGGACAGCAGCCTCCATAGAGAGTTACGGCTCATTCCACGAGGGCTGTTTCTTCCTCATGGGCATTCAAAAATGAAGCTTCTGTGGAACAGATTTGCAAGGCTTCAACTTGGTCCTCTCTCACACTTTTTAAAAATTCTATAAATTTGACACTTTTGCCTCGGCTGAGGCTGCTTTTGGGAGAAAGGTTCTTCAAGCAGTGGTGCCTTACGTTTAGGTTCCCTGTCTTGTCCCTCCCGTATCATCTGTGTACTTGGGTATTGAATCCCATTAGTAATTAGATGATCCGTGGACTCATTGTGTCATTAGAAAGAAAATAAAATTTATGCTTACCTGATAAATTTATTTCTTGACATGAGTCCATGGCCCGCCCTGTTCCTTTAGACAGGGTGTTGCTATATTATAAACTTCAGACACCTCTGCACCTTGTTACTTCCATATTCTCCTTTACTTCGGTCGAATGCCTGGGGTGGGAGGGAAGGGAGGTGATATTTATCAGCTTTGCTGTGGTGCTCTTTGCTGTCTCCTGCTGGGCAGGAGTGCTATATCCCATTAGTAATTAGATGATCCATAGACTCAACGTGTCAAGAAAGAAAGAGAAATTTATCAGGTAAGCATTAATTTTGTTTTTGAAACCCCCCCCCCCCCCCGCATTCGATAACACTTTTTTTTAATTTTAGCCCAGGTTCCTCAGAATCTCCAAACATTAAAAATAAGCATTCTGTTTTAATTCCTGTAATTTTCCATATCTCATATATAGTTTAGTTTAGTATATTGTGTGTGCACTAGTATTAAGATTTAAAATTATTGTAAAAAGGAAACGCACATACACGCACGCATACGCATGCACACGCACACACGCATGCGCACACACACACGCACGCACACACGCATGCACACGCACACGCATACACACAAGCATACACACATGGGTGAGCCAATCGCATGAGGTATCTATGTGCAGTCACCAATCAGCAGCTACTGGGCATATTTAGATATGATTTTCAACAAAGTATATCAGAAGAATGAAGAAATGAGATATTAGATGTAAATTGGAAAGTTATTTAATATTGCATGCTCTTTCTAAATCATAAAAGAAAGCATATGTCCCTTTAAATGGTGTCTTGGAAAACTGGTCAACTTAGTAAACATCTGATTTTAGTCCAAAGGATTGTAACAGAAACTCTTACCAGATAACAAAATGCTTGCTCTGATTATGAGATCTAGAAATCCAGGCCCATTAAAATATGTTTAAAACATACTTTCTCTTACTTGGTGTATTCAGTCCACGGATTCATCCTTACTTGTGGGATATTCTCAATCCCTACAGGAAGTGGCAAAGAGAGCACACAGCAAAGCTGTCCATATAGCTCCCCTCAGGCTCCGCCCCCCCCAGTCATTCTCTTTGCCGCTCTAACAAGTAGCATCTCCACGGGGGTGGTAAAGAGTATGTGGTGTTAGATTTGTAGTTTTATTTCTTGATTCAATAGTTTATTTTAAAATAGTGCCGGTTTGTACTATTTACTCTGAGGCAGAAAATGATGAAGATTTCTGCTGAGAGGAAAAAGATTTTAGCATGTTGTAACTAAAATCCATGGCTGTTCCCACACAGGACTGTTGAGTACCGGAGAACTTCAGTTGGGGGGAACAGTTTGCAGGCTTCAACTGCTTAAGGTATGCTCAGTCATTTTTTTCTAACAAGACCTGGTAATGCTAGAAGACTGATAGAAATCCTCATGTGGGAAGGTAAGCCATTTTCTGAGACGCAGTATAGAAGGATGGCTTCTGTGAAGGGCTTAAATACTGGTAGACACTGTGATCGGCTAAATCGATTACTTAGTGTAATCTTACTTTTATCAAGTGTTTTTTAGACGTTGGAACACTTTTGGGGTTTTTATTACGCCTGGCATATTGAAAGACACCTAATTTGACTCAGGAAGGCCCCATAACTCTGGAATGAAGAGGGAGGGGGCCTCATTTTCGCGCCTCAGTTGCGCAGTTGATTTACAAGATAGCTTCATGCAGCTTCACATGTAGAGCCTTAAGAGTACAGGAGGACTTCAGGGAGGCTTATTTTTCTTCGGCAAATAACCCTAAAGGAAGGTAAAGCCACAGCAAAGACTGTGGCATCATACTGTAGTGGGTTAAACCGGTTCTTTACTTCATTTTGCTCCGGTTTGGGCAATAAGGGGTTAATTGATTTGAAAATTTGTGTGCAATCATTTCAAAGCATTAGGATCATGTGGTGAAAATTTCATTAAGATCGGATGTTTTTTGATGATTTGGTAAAAAAGTGTGTGCTGTTTATTATTTAAAGAGACAGTAACGTTTTTTCAAAAAGCGATTTTTTTCAATATTTTAGTGTTATGAGTCTGTCAAACATGTCTGAGTCTTCAGATAGACCTTGTTCTTTATGTTCAAAAGCCATGGCAGTACCCCCATTGCATTTATGTTTAAAGTGTTCAAAAACATCTAAGCATTTTAAAGATCATCCAGTGACAATTAAAAATGCAGCCCAAGATGATTCCTTAACGGAGGGTAATGAGTATAGTCCGTCTTCCTCCCCCCATGTGTCTACACCAGTTACGCCCGCGCAAGCGATGCCTAGTACCTCTAGCGCATTGGCCCCTATTACTTTACAACAATTAGCAGCAGTAATGGATAATTCACTTGCAGCAATCTGAAGCTTTGGATAATTTATCTGTAGTACCCTCACAAAACTCTGAAGTAGCAGTGAGGGACGGTCTGTCTGAGGGAGAAATTTCTGACACAGGAAAAGTTTCTCTGCGGGCAGAGTCAGATTCCTTAGCGTTTAAATTTAAGCTGGAACACCTCCGCGTCCTGCTTAAGGAGGTTTTAGCTACGCTGGATGATTGTGACCCCATGGTGGTCCCTGAAAAATTGTGTAAAATGGACAGGTTTTTAGAGGTCCCTGTATAAACTGAGGCATTTCCGATCCCAAAGAGGGTGGCGGATTTTGTGACTAAGGAGTGGGAGAGACCAGGTGTACCCTTTGTTCCCCCACCTATCTTTAAGAAAATGTTCCCCATAAACGACCCCAGGCGGGACGCGTGGCAGACGGTCCCTAAGGTAGAGGGGGCTGTTTCAACACTTGCTAAGCGTACAACTATACCAATAGAGGACAGTTGTGCTTTCAAAGATCCTATGGATAAAAAATTGGAAGGATTGCTGAAGATAATTTTTGTTCAGCAAGGTTTTCTTCTTCAACCAATTGCCTGCATTATTCCGGTAACTACTGCAGCGGCTTTTTGGTTCGAAGCCCTGGAGGAGTCGCTCCAGAGGGAGACTTCATACGATGAGGTTATGGATAGAATTCATGCTCTAAAGCTGGCTAATTCTTTTATCACTGATGCCGCTCTCCAATTAGCTAAGCTAGCGGCGAAAAACTCAGGTTTTGCCATCATGGCGCAAAGAGCGATTTGGCTCAAATCGTGGTCGGCCGATGTGTCGTCCAAAACGAAACTGTTAAATATTCCCTTCAAGGGGAAAACCCTATTTGGCCCAGAGCTGAAAGAAATTATTTCAGATATCACTGGGGGCAAGGGCCATGCCCTTCCACAAGATAGGCCGTTTAAGGCTAAAAACAAGGCTAATTTCTCTTGTTAAGTGTAGTCAGTCCACGGGTCATCCATTACTTATGGGATTATATCTCTTCCCTAACAGGAAGTTGCAAGAGGATCACCCAAGCAGAGCTGCTATATAGCTCCTCCCCTCACATGTCATACCCAGTCATTCTCTTGCAACCTAACTAAAGATAGGTCGTTGTGAGAGGGCTGTGGTGTTTTAACCTTTAATTTTATTTCTTCAATCAAAAGTTTGTTATTTTAAACGGCACCGGAGTGTGCTGTTTGTTCTCAGGCAGCATTAGAAGAAGAATCTGCCTGCGTTTTCTATGATCTTAGCGGACGTAACTAAGATCCACTGGCTGTTCTCATACATTCTGAGGAGTGAGGTAACTTCAGAACAGGGGAATAGCATGCAGGGCCCCCCTGCAAGGAGGTATGTGCAGTAAATTATTTTTCTAAGGAATGGAATTGACTGAGAAAATACTGCTAATACCGATGTAAAGTAAGTTCAGCCTTAAATGCAGTGGTAGCGACTGGTATCAGGCTGATGAGTGTGTGTGTGTGTACACTGAAGTATTTTTCTAGGGAATGGAAATTTACTCAGAAAATACTGTTAATACTGAAGTAATGTATGAGCCTTCACTGCAGTAAAAGCGACTGGTAGCAGGCTTATTAATAACACTTCATAACTTTAAAATACATATTCATAACGTTTACTAGCATGTTAATCATTTGTTGTGAGGTACTTGGTGATAAAACTTATTGGGCATGATTTTTACCACATGGCTATCGTTTTTTCTGCATAGAAACAGTTTACTGAGCTTCCCCACTGTTGTAATAGGAGTGGGAGGGGCCTATTTTAGCGCTTTTTTGCGCAGTAAAAATTCAGTCAGTCTTCCTATTTCATCCTCCATGATCCAGGACGTCTCTACAGAGCTCAGGGGTCTTCAAAGTTCGTTTTGAGGGAGGTAATCAGTCACAGCAGACCTGTGACAGTGTGTTTGACTGTGATAAAAACGTTAATTATTACAATTGTTATCCGTTTTTGGGTATTAAGGGGTTAATCATCCTTTTGCTGGTGGGTGGAATCCTCTGCTAACTTTATACACTTACTGTAAAAATTTGGTTGCTATAACGAATTTGGTTCATTGTTATTTCAACTGTGACAGCTTTTTGTGCTTCTTAAAGGCGCAGTAGCGTTTTTTATATTGCTTGTAAATTTATTTGAAAGTATTTTCCAAGCTTGCTAGTCTCATTGCTAGTCTGGTTAAACATGTCTGACACAGATGAATCTGTTTGTTCACTATGTTTAAAGGCCAATGTGGAGCCCAATAGAAATTTGTGTACTCAATGTATTGATGTCACTTTAAATAAAAGTAAAACTTTGCATGTAAAGAGATTATCACCAGACCACGAGGGGGAAGTTATGCCGACTAACTCTCCTTACGTGTCAGTACCTTCGCCTCCCGCTCAGGAGGTGCGTGATATTGTGGCGCCAAGTACATCAGGGAGGCCCATACAAATCACTTTGCAAGACATGGCTACTGTTATGACAGAAGTATTATCTAAATTGCCAGAATTAAGAGGTAAGCGCGATCACTCTGGGGTAAGAACAGAGCGCGCTGATAATGAGAGAGCCATGTCCGATACTGCGTCACAATTTGAAGACCATGAGGACGGAGAGCTTCATTCTGTGGGTGTATTGACGTATTTCCTATACCTAAGAGGCTTACAGAAATTATTTACAAGGAGTGGGATAGACCCGGTGTGCCTTTTTCACCCCCTCCTATATTTAGGAAAATGTTTCCAATAGATGCCACCACATGGGACTTATGGCAGACGGTCCCTAAGGTGGAGGGAGCAGTTTCTACTTTGGCTAAGCGTACCACTATCCCGGTGGAGGATAGCTGTGCTTTTTCAGATCCAATGGATAAAAAATTAGGTTACCTTAACAAAATGTTTGTTCAACAAGGTTTTATCTTACAGCCACTTGCATGCATTGCGCCTGTCACTGCTGCGGCGGCATTCTGGTTTGAGTCTCTGGAAGAGGCCATTCGCACAGCTCCATTGGATGAAATTATGAACAAGCTTAAAGCTTAAGCTAGCTAACTCATTTGTTTCTGATGCCGTCGTACATTTAACTAAACCTACGGCTAAGAACTCCGGATTCGCCATTCAAGCACGCAGACCGCTGTGGCTTTAATCCTGGGCAGCTGATGTGACTTCTAAATCTAAATTACTTAATATTCCTTTCAAGGGGCAGACCTTATTCGGGCCCGGTTTGAAAGAAATTATCGCTGACATTACCGGAGGTAAGGGCCATGCTCTGCCTCAAGACAGGGCCAAATCAAAGGCTAAACAGTCTAATTTTCGTGCCTTTCGTAACCTCAAGGCAGGAGCAGCATCAACTTCCTCCGCTCCAAAACAGGAAGGAGCTGTTGCTCGCTACAGACAGGGCTGGAAAGCTAACCAGTCCTGGAACAAGGGCAAGCAGGCCAGAAAACCTGCTGCTGCCCCTAAGACAGCATGAAGAGAGGGCCCCCTATCCGGAAACGGATCTAGTGGGGGGCAGACTATCTCTCTTTGCCCAGGCTTGGGTAAGAGATGTCCAGGATCCCTGGGCGTTGGAGATCATATCTCAGGGATATCTTCTGGACTTCAAATCTTCTCCTCCACAAGGGAGATTTCATCTTTCAAGGTTATCAGCAAACCAAGTAAAGAAAGAGGCGTTCCTACGCTGCGTACAAGACCTCTTACTAATGGGGGTGATCCACCCAGTTCCGTGGACGGAACACGGGCAAGGATTCTATTCAAATCTATTTGTGGTTCCCAAGAAAGAGGGAACCTTCAGACCAATCTTGGACTTAAAGATCCTAAACAAATTCCTAAGAGTTCCATCATTCAAAATGGAAACTATTCGGACCATCCTACCCATGATCCAAGAGGGTCAGTACATGACCACAGTGGACTTAAAGGATGCCTACCTTCACATACCGATTCACAAGGATCATTACCGGTATCTAAGATTTGCCTTCTTAGACAGGCATTACCAGTTTGTAGCTCTTCTCTTCGGGTTAGCTACGGCCCCAAGAATCTTTACAAAGGTTCTGGGCTCACTTCTGGCGGTACTAAGACCGCGAGGCATAGCGGTAGCTCCGTACCTAGACGACATTCTGATACAAGCGTCAAGTTTCCAAACTGCCAAGTCTCATACAGAGATAGTTCTGGCATTTCTAAGATCGCATGGGTGGAAGGTGAACGTGGAAAAGAGTTCTCTATTGCCACTTACAAGGGTTCCTTTCCTAGGGACTCTTATAGATTCTGTGGAGATGAAAATTTACCTGACGGAGGCCAGGTTATCAAAACTCCTAAATGCTTGCCGTGCCCTTCATTCCATTCCACACCCGTCAGAGGCTCAGTGCATGGAGGTAATCGGCTTAATGGTAGCGGCAATGGCATTTGCGCGCCTGCATCTCAGACCGCTGCAATTGTGCATGCTAAGTCAGTGGAATGGGGATTACTCAGATTTGTCCCCTCTGCTAAATCTGGATCAAGAGACCAGAGATTCTCTTCTATGGTTGCTTTCTCGGCCACATCTGTCCAAGGGGATGTCCTTTCGCAGGCCAGATTGGACGATTGTAACTACAGACGCCAGCCTTCTAGGTTGGGGCGCAGTCTGGAATTCCCTGAAGGCTCAGGGATCATGGACTCAGAAGGAGAAACTCCTCCCAATAAACATTCTGGAATTAAGAGCAATATTCAATGCTCTTCTAGCTTGGCCTCAGTTAGCAACTCTGAGGTTCATCAGATTTCAGTCGGACAACATCACTACTGTGGCCTACATCAACCATCAAGGGGGAACCAAGAGTTCCCTAGCGATGTTGGAAGTCTCAAAGATAATTCGCTGGGCAGAGTCTCACTCTTGCCACCTGTCAGCGATCCACATCCCAGGCGTGGAGAACTGGGAGGCGGATTTTCTAAGTCGCCAGACTTTTCATCCGGGGGAGTGGGAACTTCATCCGGAGGTCTTCGCCCAACTGATTCATCGTTGGGGCCATCCGGATCTGGATCTCATGGCGTCGCGCCAGAACGCCAAGCTCCCATGTTACGGATCCAGGTCCAGGGACCCGGGAGCGGTGCTGATAGATGCTCTGACAGCACATTGGGTCTTCAACATGGCTTATGTGTTTCCACCATTTCCGATGCTTCCTCGATTGATTGCCAGGATCAAACAGGAGAGAGCATCGGTGATTCTGATAGTGCCTGCGTGGCCACGCAGGACCTGGTATGCAGATCTAGTGGACACGTCGTCCTGTCCACCATGGTCTCTACCTCCTGAGGCAGGACCTTCTAATTCAGGGTCCTTTCAACCATCCAAATCTAATTTCTCCAACATAGGTGTGTCCGGTCCACGGCGTCATCCTTACTTGTGGGATATTCTCTTCCCCAACAGGAAATGGCAAAGAGCCCAGCAAAGCTGGTCACATGATCCCTCCTAGGCTCCGCCTTCCCCAGTCATTCTCTTTGCCGTTGTACAGGCAACATCTCCACGGAGATGGCTTAGAGTTTTTTGGTGTTTAACTGTAGTTTTTATTATTCAATCAAGAGTTTGTTATTTTAAAATAGTGCTGGTATGTACTATTTACTCTGAAACAGAAAAGAGATGAAGATTTCTGTTTGTAAGAGGAAAATGATTTTAGCAACCGTTACTAAAATCGATGGCTGTTTCCACACAGGACTGTTGAGAGGAATTAACTTCAGTTGGGGGAAACAGTGAGCAGACTTTTGCTGCTTGAGGTATGACACATTTCTAACAAGACGATGTAATGCTGGAAGCTGTCATTTTCCCTATGGGATCCGGTAAGCCATTTTTATTACATAAAGAAAAAAAGGGCTTCACAAGGGCTTTTAAGACTGTAGACATTTTCTGGGCTAAAACGATTTATATATAAGCATATTTTATACTCCATAGCCTTGAGGAATTATTTTAATCTTGGGAATTATGTAAAATAACCGGCAGGCACTGTATTGGACACCTTATTCTCTAGGGGCTTTCCCTAATCATAGGCAGAGTCTCATTTTCGCGCCTCTATTGCGCACTTGTTTTTGGGAAGCATGACATGCAGATGCATGTGTGAGGAGCTCTGATACATAGAAAAGACTTTCTGAAGGCGTCATTTGGTATCGTATTCCCCTTTGGGCTTGGTTGGGTCTCAGCAAAGCAGATACCAGGGACTGTAAAGGGGTTAAATATAAAAACGGCTCCGGTTCCGTTATTTTAAGGGGTAAAGCTTCCAAATTTGGTGTGCAATACTTTTAAGGCTTTAAGACACTGTGGTGAAATTTTGGTGAATTTTAAACAATTCCTTCATACTTTTCTTCTGTTAAGTGTGATCAGTCCACGGGTCATCATTACTTCTGGGATATTACTCCTCCCCAACAGGAAGTGCAAGAGGATTCACCCAGCAGAGCTGCATATAGCTCCTCCCCTCTACGTCACTCCCAGTCATTCTCTTGCACCCAACGACTAGATAGGATGTGTGAGAGGACTATGGTGATTATACTTAGTTTTATATCTTCAATCAAAAGTTTATTTTAAAATAGCACCGGAGTGTGTTATTATCTCTCTGGCAGAGTTTGAAGAAGAATCTACCAGAGTTTTTGTTATGATTTTAGCCGGAGTAGTTAAGATCATATTGCTGTTTCTCGGCCATCTGAGGAGAGGTAAACTTCAGATCAGGGGACAGCGGGCAGATGAATCTGCATAGAGGTATGTAGCAGTTTTTATTTTCTGACAATGGAATTGATGAGAAAATCCTGCCATACCGATATAATGTCATGTATGTATACTTTACACTTCAGTATTCTGGGGAATGGTACTTCACTAGAATTACACTGTAAGAAATACACAAGGCTGTTTAATAACTAGAGATTATGTTTAACGTTTTTGCTGGAATGTAAAATCGTTTTCATTTACTGAGGTACTGAGTGAATAAATGTTTGGGCACTATTTTTCCACTTGGCAGTTGCTTAATCTGTTTTCTGACAGTTTCTGTTCTCCCTCACTGCTGTGTGTGAGCGGGAGGGGCCGTTTTTTGGCGCTTTTACTACATATCAAATATTTCAGTCAGCAACTCATTGTATTCCCTGCATGATCCGGTTCATCTCTACAGAGCTCAGGGGTCTTCAAAACTTATTTTGAGGGAGGTAATTTCTCTCAGCAGAGCTGTGAGAATTATAGTTTGACTGAGATAAAAAACGTTTATTCTGTAATTTGTTTCCTGCTTTCAGAATTTGTTATCTTTGCTAATGGGATTAAACCTTTGCTAAAGTTGTGTTATTTACAAGGATTGAGGCTATAACTGTTTCAATTTATTAATTTTCAACTGTCATAGATCTTCTGTGCTTCTTAAAGGCACAGTACGTTTTAATATTATTCTAATTGAATTGTATTTCCAAGTTACAAGTTTATTTGCTAGTGTGTTAAACATGTCTGATTCAGAGGATGATACCTGTGTCATTTGTTGCAATGCCAAAGTGGAGCCCAATAGAAATTTATGTACTAACTGTATTGATGCTACTTTAAATAAAAGTCAATCTGTACAAATTGAACAAATTTCACCAAACAACGAGGGGAGAGTTATGCCGACTAACTCGCCTCACGTGTCAGTACCTACATCTCCCGCTCAGAGGGAGGTGCGTGATATTGTAGCGCCGAGTACATCTGGGCGGCCATTACAAATCACATTACAGGATATGGCTACTGTTATGACTGAGGTTTTGGCTAAATTACCAGAGCTAAGAGGTAAGCGTGATCACTCTGGGGTGAGAACAGAGTGCGCTGATAATATTAGGGCCATGTCAGACACTGCGTCACAGGTGGCAGAACATGAGGACGGAGAGCTTCATTCTGTGGGTGACGGTTCTGATCCAAACAGACTGGATTCAGATATTTCAAATTTTAAATTTAAACTGGAAAACCTCAGTGTATTACTAGGGGAGGTGTTAGCGGCTCTGAATGATTGTTACACAGTTGCAATACCAGAGAAAATGTGTAGGTTGGATAAATATTTTGCGGTACCGACGAGTACTGAGGTTTTTCCTATACCTAAGAGACTTACTGAAATTGTAAGCAGTGGGATAGACCCGGTGTGCCGTTCTCACCCCCTCCGATATTTAGAAAAATGTTTCCAATAGACGCCACCACAAGGGACTTATGGCAAACGGTCCCTAAGGTGGAGGGAGCAGTTTCTACCTTAGCTAAGCGTACCACTATCCCGGTGGAGGATAGCTGTGCTTTTTCAGATCCAATGGATAAAAAATTAGAGGGTTACCTTAAGAAAATGTTTGTTCAACAAGGTTTTATATTGCAACCCCTTGCATGCATTGCGCCGATCACGGCTGCAGCGGCATTCTGGATTGAGTCTCTGGAAGAGAACATTGGTTCAGCTATTCTGGACGACATTACGAACAGGCTTAGAGTCCTTAAACTAGCTAATTCATTCATTTCGGAGGCCGTAGTACATCTTACTAAACTTACGGCGAAGAATTCAGGATTCGCCATTCAGGCACGCAGGGCGCTGTGGCTAAAATCCTGGTCAGCTGATGTTACTTCTAAGTCTAAATTGCTTAATATACCTTTCAAAGGGCAGACCTTATTCGGGCCCGGGTTGAAAGAGATTATCGCTGACATTACAGGAGGTAAAGGCCATGCCCTGCCTCAGGACAAAGCCAAAGCCAAGACTAGACAGTCTAATTTTCGTTCCTTTCGTAATTTCAAAGCAGAAGCAGCATCAACTTCCTCTGCACCAAAACAGGAAGGAGCTGTTGCTCGCTACAGACAAGGCTGGAAACCTAACCAGTCCTGGAACAAGGGCAAGCAGACTAGGAAACCTGCTGCTGCCCCTAAAACAGCATGAATTGAGGGCCCCCGATCCGGGATCGGATCTAGTGGGGGGCAGACTTTCTCTCTTCGCCCAGGCTTGGGCAAGAGATGTTCAGGATCCCTGGGCGCTAGAGATAATATCTCAGGGATACCTTCTGGACTTCAAATACTCTCCTCCAAGAGAGAGATTTCATCTGTCAAGATTGTCAACAATCCAGACAAAGAAAGAGGCGTTTCTACGCTGCGTACAAGAGCTCTTGTTAATGGGAGTAATCCATCCAGTTCCACGATCGGATCAGGGACAGGGGTTTTACTCAAATCTGTTTGTGGTTCCCAAAAAAGAGGGAACTTTCAGACCAATCCTGGACTTAAAGATCCTAAACAAATTCCTAAGAGTTCCATCGTTCAAGATGGAGACTATTCGGACAATTTTACCTATGATCCAAGAGGGTCAGTACATGACCACTGTAGATTTAAAAGATGCTTACCTTCACATACCGATTCACAAAGATCATTATCGGTACCTAAGGTTTTCCTTCCTAGACTTGCATTACCAGTTTGTGGCTCTTCCATTCGGATTGGCTACAGCTCCAAGAATCTTCACAAAGGTTCTGGGTGCTCTTCTGGCGGTACTAAGACCGCGGGGAATCTCGGTAGCTCCATACCTAGACGACATTCTGATACAAGCTTCAAGCTTTCAAACTGCCAAGTCTAATACAGAGTTAGTGCTGGCATTTCTAAGGTCACATGGATGGAAGGTGAACGAAAAGAAAAGCTCACTCGTTCCACTCACAAGAGTTCCCTTCCTGGGGACTCTTATAGATTCTGTACAAATGAAGATTTACCCGACAGAGGACAGGCTAACAAGACTTCAAAGTGCTTGCCGCACCCTTCATTCCATTCAACACCCGTCAGTGGCTCAATGCATGGAGGTAATCGGCTTAATGGTAGCGGCAATGGACATAGTACCCTTTGCACGCTTACACCTCAGACCACTGCAACTGTGCATGCTAAGTCAGTGGAATGGGGATTACTCAGACTTATCCCCTTCTCTGAATCTGGATCAAGAGACCAGAAATTCTCTTCTATGGTGGCTTTCTCGGCCACATCTGTCCAGGGGGATGCCATTCAGCAGACCAGACTGGACAATTGTAACAACAGACACCAGCCTTCTAGATTGGGGTGCCGTCTGGAATTCTCTGAAGGCTCAGGGACAATGGAGTCAGGAGGAGAGTCTCCTGCCAATAAACATTCTGGAATTGAGAGCAGTTCTCAATGCCCTCCTGGCTTGGCCCCAGTTGACAACTCGGGGGTTCATCAGGTTTCAGTCGGACAACATCACGACTGTAGCTTACATCAACCATCAGGGAGGGACAAGAAGCTCCCTAGCTATGATGGAAGTATCAAAGATAATTCGCTGGGCAGAGTCTCACTCTTGCCACCTGTCAGCAATCCACATCCCGGGAGTGGAGAACTGGGAGGCGGATTTCTTAAGTCGTCAGACTTTTCATCCGGGGGAGTGGGAACTTCATCCGGAGGTCTTTGCCCAAATACTTCGACGTTGGGGCAAACCAGAGATAGATCTCATGGCGTCTCGACAGAACGCCAAGCTTCCTCGTTACGGGTCCAGATCCAGGGATCCAGGAGCAGTCCTGATAGATGCTCTGACAGCACCTTGGGACTTCAGGATGGCTTACGTGTTTCCACCCTTCCCGTTGCTTCCTCGATTGATTGCCAGAATCAAACAAGAGAGAGCATCAGTGATTCTAATAGCACCTGCGTGGCCACGCAGGACTTGGTATGCAGACCTGGTGGACATGTCATCCTGTCCACCTTGGTCTCTACCTCTGAAACAGGACCTTCTGATACAGGGTCCCTTCAAACATCAAAATCTAACTTCTCTGAAGCTGACTGCTTGGAAATTGAACGCTTGATTTTATCAAGACGTGGGTTTTCTGAGTCAGTTATTGATACCTTAATACAGGCTAGGAAACCTGTTACCAGAAAGATTTACCATAAGATATGGCGTAAATACCTATGTTGGTGTGAATCCAAAGGTTACTCTTGGAGTAAGGTTAGGATTCCTAGGATATTGTCTTTTCTACAAGAAGGTTTAGAAAAGGGTTTATCTGCTAGTTCATTAAAGGGACAGATCTCAGCTCTGTCCATTCTGTTACACAAACGTCTGTCAGAAGTTCCTGACGTCCAGGCTTTTTGTCAGGCTTTGGCCAGGATTAAGCCTGTGTTTAAAACTGTTGCTCCACCATGGAGTTTAAACCTTGTTCTTAATGTTTTACAGGGCGTTCCGTTTGAACCCCTTCATTCCATTGATATAAAGTTGTTATCTTGGAAAGTTCTATTTTTAATGGCTATTTCCTCGGCTCGAAGAGTCTCTGAATTATCAGCCTTACATTGTGATTCTCCTTATTTGATTTTTCATTCGGATAAGGTAGTCCTGCGTACTAAACCTGGGTTCTTACCTAAGGTAGTTACTAACAGGAATATCAATCAAGAGATTGTTGTTCCTTCTTTATGCCCAAATCCTTCTTCAAAGAAGGAACGTCTACTGCACAACCTGGATGTAGTCCGTGCTCTAAAATTTTACTTACAGGCAACTAAGGAATTTCGACAAACGTCTTCTCTGTTTGTCATTTACTCTGGGCAGAGGAGAGGTCAAAAAGCTTCCGCTACCTCTCTTTCTTTTTGGCTTCGTAGCATAATTCGTTTAGCTTATGAGACTGCTGGACAGCAGCCTCCTGAAAGAATTACAGCTCATTCTACTAGAGCTGTGGCTTCCACTTGGGCCTTCAAGAATGAGGCCTCTGTTGAACAGATTTGCAAGGCTGCAACTTGGTCTTCGCTTCATACTTTTTCCAAATTTTACAAATTTGACACTTTTGCTTCATCGGAGGCTATTTTTGGGAGAAAGGTTCTTCAGGCAGTGGTTCCTTCTGTATAAAGAGCCTGCCTATCCCTCCCGTCATCCGTGTACTTTTGCTTTGGTATTGGTATCCCAGAAGTAATGATGACCCGTGGACTGATCACACTTAACAGAAGAAAACATAATTTATGCTTACCTGATAAATTCCTTTCTTCTGTAGTGTGATCAGTCCACGGCCCGCCCTGTTTTTAAGGCAGGTAAATATTTTTTAATTTATACTCCAGTCACCACTTCACCCTTGGCTTTTCCTTTCTCGTTGGTCCTTGGTCGAATGACTGGGAGTGACGTAGAGGGGAGGAGCTATATGCAGCTCTGCTGGGTGAATCCTCTTGCACTTCCTGTTGGGGAGGAGTAATATCCCAGAAGTAATGATGACCCGTGGACTGATCACACTACAGAAGAAAGGAATTTATCAGGTAAGCATAAATTATGTTTTTCACATTTGCAGTAATAAAGTGTGTTCAGTTTAAAATTTAAAGTGACAGTAACGGTTTTATTTTAAAACGTTTTTTGTACTTTGTTATCAAGTTTATGCCTGTTTAACATGTCTGAACTACCAGATAGACTGTGTTCTGTATGTGGGGAAGCCAAGGTTCCTTCTCATTTAAATAGATGTGATTTATGTGACACAAAATTTAGAGAAAATGATGCCCAAGATGATTCCTCAAGTGAAGGGAGTAAGCATGGTACTGCATCATCCCCTCCTTCGTCTACACCAGTCTTGCCCACACAGGAGGCCCCTAGTACATCTAGTGCGCCAATACTCCTTACTATGCAACAATTAACGGCTGTAATGGATAATTCTATCAAAAACATTTTAGCCAAAATGCCCACTTATCAGCGAAAGCGCGACTGCTCTGTTTTAGAAAATACTGAAGAGCATGAGGACGCTGATGATATTGGTTCTGAAGTGCCCCTACACCAGTCTGAGGGGGCCAGGGAGGTTTTGTCTGAGGGAGAAATTTCAGATTCAGGGAAAATTTCTCAACAAGCTGAACCTGATGTGATTACATTTAAATTTAAATTGGAACATCTCCGCGCTCTGCTTAAGGAGGTGTTATCTACTCTGGATGATTGTGAGAATTTGGTAATTCCAGAGAAATTATGTAAAATGGACAAGTTCCTAGAGGTCCCGGGCCCCCCGAAGCTTTTCCTATACCCAAGCGGGTGGCGGACATTGTAAATAAAGAATGGGAAAGGCCCGGTATACCTTTCGTCCCTCCCCCCATATTTAAGAAATTGTTTCCTATGGTCGACCCCAGAAAGGACTTATGGCAGACAGTCCCCAAGGTCGAGGGGGCGGTTTCTACTCTAAACAAACGCACCACTATACCCATAGAAGATAGTTGTGCTTTCAAAGATCCTATGGATAAAAAATTAGAGGGTTTGCTTAAAAAGATGTTTGTTCAGCAAGGTTACCTTCTACAACCAATTTCATGCATTGTTCCTGTCACTACAGCAGCGTGTTTCTGGTTCGATGAACTAGAAAAGGCGCTCAATAAAAATTCTTCTTATGAGGAGATTATGGACAGAATTCATGCTCTCAAATTGGCTAATTCTTTCACCCTAGACGCCACTTTGCAATTGGCTAGGTTAGCGGCGAAAAATTCTGGTTTTGCTATTGTGGCGCGCAGAGCGCTTTGGCTAAAATCTTGGTCAGCGGATGCGTCTTCCAAGAACAAATTGCTTAACATTCCTTTCAAGGGGAAAACGCTGTTTGGCCCTGACTTGAAAGAGATTATTTCTGATATCACTGGGGGCAAGGGCCACGCCCTTCCTCAGGATAGGTCTTTCAAGGCCAAAAATAAACCTAATTTTCGTCCCTTTCGCAGAAACGGACCAGCCCCAAGTGCTACGTCCTCTAAGCAAGAGGGTAATACTTCTCAAGCCAAGCCAGCCTGGAGGCCAATGCAAGGCTGGAACAAAGGAAAGCAGGCCAAGAAACCTGCCACTGCTACCAAGACAGCATGAGATGTTGGCCCCCGATCCGGGACCGGATCTGGTGGGGGGCAGACTCTCTCTCTTCGCTCAGGCTTGGGCAAGAGATGTTCTGGATCCTTGGGCGCTAGAAATAGTCTCCCAAGGTTATCTTCTGGAATTCAAGGGGCTTCCCCCAAGGGGGAGGTTCCACAGGTCTCAATTGTCTTCAGACCACATAAAAAAACAGGCATTCTTACATTGTGTAGAAGACCTGTTAAAAATGGGAGTGATTCATCCTGTTCCATTAGGAGAACAAGGGATGGGGTTCTACTCCAATCTGTTCGTAGTTCCCAAAAAAGAGGGAACATTCAGACGAATCTTAGATCTCAAGATCCTAAACAAGTTTCTCAAGGTTCCATCGTTCAAAATGGAAACCATTCGAACAATTCTTCCTTCCATCCAGGAAGGTCAATTCATGACCACGGTGGATTTAAAGGATGCGTATCTACATATTCCTATCCACAAGGAACATCATCGGTTCCTAAGGTTCGCATTTCTGGACAAGCATTACCAGTTTGTGGCACTTCCGTTCGGATTAGCCACTGCTCCAAGAATTTTCACAAAGGTACTAGGGTCCCTTCTAGCGGTGCTAAGACCAAGGGGCATTGCAGTAGTACCTTACTTGGACGACATACTGATTCAAGCGTCGTCCCTTCCACAAGCAAAGGCTCACACGGACATTGTCCTGGCCTTTCTCAGATCTCACGGGTGGAAAGTGAACGTGGAAAAAAATTCTCTATCTCCATCAACAAGGGTTCCCTTCTTGGGAACAGTAATAGACTCCTTAGAAATGAGGATCTTTCTGACAGAGGCCAGAAAATCAAAACTTCTAAACTCTTGTCAAATACTTCATTCTGTTCCTCTTCCTTCCATAGCGCAGTGCATGGAAGTAATAGGTTTGATGGTAGCGGCAATGGACATAGTTCCTTTTGCGCGAATTCATCTAAGACCATTACAACTGTGCATGCTCAGTCAGTGGAATGGGGATTATACAGACTTGTCTCCGACGATACAAGTAGATCAGAGGACCAGAGATTCACTCCGTTGGTGGCTGTCCCTGGACAACCTGTCACAGGGGATGAGCTTCCGCAGACCAGAGTGGGTCATTGTCACGACCGACGCCAGTCTGGTGGGCTGGGGCGCGGTCTGGGGACCCCTGAAAGCTCAGGGTCTTTGGTCTCGGGAAGAATCTCTTCTCCCGATAAATATTCTGGAACTGAGAGCGATATTCAATGCTCTCAAGGCTTGGCCTCAGCTAGCAAAAGCCAAATTCATACGGTTTCAATCAGACAACATGACTGTTGCGTACATCAACCATCAGGGGGGAACAAGGAGTTCCCTGGCGATGGAAGAAGTAACCAAAATCATTCAATGGGCGGAGGCTCACTCCTGCCACTTGTCTGCAATCCACATCCCAGGAGTGGAAAATTGGGAAGCGGATTTTCTGAGTCGTCAGACATTTCATCCGGGGGAGTGGGAACTCCATCCGGAAATCTTTGCCCAAATTACTCAATTGTGGGGCATTCCAGACATGGATCTGATGGCCTCTCGTCAGAACTTCAAGGTTCCTTGCTACGGGTCCAGATCCAGGGATCCCAAGGCGACTCTAGTAGATGCACTAGTAGCACCTTGGACCTTCAAACTAGCTTATGTATTCCCGCCGTTTCCTCTCATCCCCAGGCTGGTAGCCAGGATCAATCAGGAGAGGGCATCGGTGATCTTGATAGCTCCTGCGTGGCCACGCAGGACTTGGTATGCAGACCTGGTGAATATGTCATCGGCTCCACCATGGAAGCTACCTTTGAGACGAGACCTTCTTGTTCAAGGTCCGTTCGAACATCCGAATCTGGTCTCACTCCAACTGACTGCTTGGAGATTGAACGCTTGATCTTATCAAAGCGAGGGTTCTCAGATTCTGTCATTGATACTCTTGTTCAGGCCAGAAAGCCTGTAACTAAAAAAATCTACCACAAAATATGGAAAAAATATATCTGTTGGTGTGAATCTAAAGGATTCCCTTGGGACAAGATAAAAATTCCTAAGATTCTATCCTTTCTTCAAGAAGGTTTGGAGAAAGGATTATCTGCAAGTTCTCTGAAGGGACAGATTTCTGCCTTGTCTGTGTTACTTCACAAAAAGCTGGCAGCTGTGCCAGATGTTCAAGCCTTTGTTCAGGCTCTGGTTAGAATCAAGCCTGTTTACAAACCTTTGACTCCTCCTTGGAGTCTCAATTTAGTTCTTTCAGTTCTTCAAGGGGTTCCGTTTGAACCCTTACATTACGTTGATATTAAGTTATTATCTTGGAAAGTTTTGTTTTTGGTTGCAATTTCTTCTGCTAGAAGAGTTTCAGAATTATCTGCTCTGCAGTGTTCTCCTCCTTATCTGGTGTTTCATGCAGATAAGGTGGTTTTGCGTACTAAACCTGGTTTTCTTCCGAAAGTTGTTTCTAACAAAAACATTAACCAGGAGATAGTCGTGCCTTCTTTGGGTCCGAATCCAGTTTCAAAGAAGGAACGTTTGTTGCACAATTTGGATGTAGTTCGTGCTCTAAAATTCTATTTAGATGCTACAAAGGATTTTAGACAAACATCTTCCTTGTTTGTTGTTTATTCTGGTAAAAGGAGAGGTCAAAAAGCAACTTCTACCTCTCTCTCTTTTTGGCTTAAAAGCATCATCAGATTGGCTTACGAGACTGCCGGACGGCAGCCTCCTGAAAGAATCACAGCTCATTCCACTAGGGCTGTGGCTTCCACATGGGCCTTCAAGAACGAGGCTTCTGTTGATCAGATATGTAAGGCAGCGACTTGGTCTTCACTGCACACTTTTACTAAATTTTACAAATTTGATACTTTTGCTTCTTCTGAGGCTATTTTTGGGAGAAAGGTTTTGCAAGCCGTGGTGCCTTCCATCTAGGTGACCTGATTTGCTCCCTCCCTTCATCCGTGTCCTAAAGCTTTGGTATTGGTTCCCACAAGTAAGGATGACGCCGTGGACCGGACACACCTATGTTGGAGAAAACAGAATTTATGTTTACCTGATAAATTACTTTCTCCAACGGTGTGTCCGGTCCACGGCCCGCCCTGGTTTTTTTAATCAGGTCTGATAATTTATTTTCTTTAACTACAGTCACCACGGTATCATATGGTTTCTCCTATGCAAATATTCCTCCTTTACGTCGGTCGAATGACTGGGGAAGGCGGAGCCTAGGAGGGATCATGTGACCAGCTTTGCTGGGCTCTTTGCCATTTCCTGTTGGGGAAGAGAATATCCCACAAGTAAGGATGACGCCGTGGACCGGACACACAGTTGGAGAAAGTAATTTATCAGGTAAACATAAATTCTGTTTTCTCTGAGGCTGACTGCATGGATATTGAACGCTTGATTCTTTCAAAGCGTGGCTTCTCGGAGTCGGTTATTGATACCTTAATACAGGCTAGGAAACCTGTTACCAGAAAAATTTACCATAAAATATGGCGTAAATATTTATATTGGTGCAAATCCAAGAGTTACTCATGGAGTAAGGTTAGGATTCCTAGGATATTGTCTTTTCTACAAGAGGGTTTAGAAAAGTTCGTTAAAGGGACAGATTTCGGCTCTGTCTATCCTTCTACACAAACGTCTGGCAGAAGTTCCAGACGTTCAGGCTTTTTGTCAAGCTTTGGCTAGAATTAAGCCTGTGTTTAAGACTGTTGCTCCGCCGTGGAGCTTAAACTTAGTTCTTAACGTTCTGCAAGGCGTTCCGTTTGAACCCCTTCATTCCGTTGATATCAAGCTGTTATCTTGGAAAGTTCTGTTTTTGATGGCTATTTCCTCGGCTCGAAGAGTCTCTGAGTTATCTGCCTTACATTGTGATTCTCCTTATCTGATTTTTCATTCAGACAAGGTAGTTCTAGGTACTAAACCTGGGTTCTTACCTAAGGTAGTCTCTAACAGGAATATCAATCAAGAGATTGTTGTTCCATCATTGTGTCCTAACCCTTCTTCAAAGAAGGAACGACTTTTGCATAATCTGGACGTAGTCCGTGCCCTGAAGTTCTATTTAGAGGCAACTAAAGAATTTCGTCAAACTTCTTCCCTGTTTGTCGTTTACTCTGGACAGAGGAGAGGTCAAAAGGCTTCGGCTACCTCTCTCTCTTTTTGGCTTCGTAGCATAATACGTTTAGCCTATGAGACTGCTGGACAGCAGCCTCCTGAAAGGATTACAGCTCATTCTACTAGAGCTGTGGCTTCCACCTGGGCCTTTAAGAATGAGGCCTCTGTTGAACAGATTTGCAAGGCTGCAACTTGCTCTTCATTTCACACCTTTTCAAAATTTTACAAATTTGACACTTTTGCTTCTTCGGAGGCTGTTTTTGGGAGAAAGGTTCTACAGGCAGTGGTTCCTTCCGTGTAAAGTTCCTGCCTTGTCCCTCCCGTCATCCGTGTACTTTTAGCTTTGGTATTGGTATCCCATAAGTAATGGATGACCCGTGGACTGACTAAACTTAACAAGAGAAAATATAATTTATGCTTACCTGATAAATTCATTTCTCTTGTAGTGTAGTCAGTCCACGGCCCGCCCTGTTTTTTACGGCAGGTCTAAATTTTAATTAAACTCCAGTCACCACTGCACCCTATAGTTTCTCCTTTCTCGTCTGGTTTCGGTCGAATGACTGGATATGACATGTGAGGGGAGGAGCTATATAGCAGCTCTGCTTGGGTGATCCTCTTGCAACTTCCTGTTAGGGAAGAGATATAATCCCATAAGTAATGGATGACCCGTGGACTGACTACACTACAAGAGAAATGAATTTATCAGGTAAGCATAAATTATATTTTTCGCTCCTTTCGCAACTTCCGGAGCGGACCTGCCACAACCTCTGCTGCCGCAAAGCAAGATAACGTTTCCCAGCCCAAAGCAACCTGGAAACCCTTGCAGGGCTGGAATAAGGGTAAACAGGCCAAGAAGCCTGCTACCAAGACAGCATGAAGGGGTAGCCCCCGATCCGGGATCGGATCTAGTAGGGGGCAGACTTTCTCTCTTCGCTCAGGCTTGGGCAAGAGATGTTCCAGATCCCTGGGCATTAGAAATAGTTGCTCAGGGGTACCTTCTAGAATTCAAGGATTCTCCCCCAAGGGGAAGGTTCCACATTTCTCATTTGTCTTCAGACCAAATAAAGAAACAGGCGTTCTTACGCTGTGTAGAAGATCTTCTAAAAATGGGAGTGATACACCCAGTTCCTATTGCAGAACAAGGACTGGGCTTTTACTCAAACCTGTTCGTAGTTCCCAAAAAGGAGGGAACTTTCAGGCCAATCCTGGACCTAAAAATTCTAAACAAATTCCTAAGAGTTCTGTCCTTCAAGATGGAAACCATTCAGACAATCTTGCCGATGATCCAGGAGGGTCAATATATGACTACCGTGGATCTAAAGGATGCGTATCTGCATATTCCTATCCACAAAGATCACCATCAGTTCCTAAGGTTCGCCTTTCTGGACAAACATTACCAGTTCGTGGCCCTTCCTTTCGGGTTGGCCACCGCTCCCAGAATTTTCATAAAGGTGCTAGGGTCCCTTCTAGCGGTACTAAGACCGCGGGGCATTGCAGTAGCACCTTACCTAGACGACATATTAATACAGGCGTCGTCCTTTCACAGAGCCAAGGCTCATACGGACATCGTTCTGGCCTTTCTAAGGTCTCACGGGTGGAAGCTGAACGTAGAAAAGAGTTCTCTGTCCCCGCTCACAAGGGTTCCCTTTCTGGGAACATTAATAGACTCGGTAGAAATCAAAATCTTTCTGACAGAGGTCATGAAGTCAAAACTGTTCAATACTTATCGAGTTCTTCATTCCATTCCTCGGCCTTCCGTGGCTCAGTGCATGGAAGTAATTGGGTTAATGGTTGCGGCAATGGACATAGTCCCTTTTGCCCGAATTCATCTCAGACCACTACAGCTGTGCATGCTCAAACAGTGGAATGGAGATTACGCAGATTTGTCTCCTCAATTTCAAATGGACCAGAAAACCAGAGACTCTCTTCTCTGGTGGTTGTCTCAAGATCACCTGTCTCAGGGAATGAGTTTCCGCAGACCGGAGTGGATCATTGTCACGACCAATGCCAGTCTGTTAGGCTGGGGTGCGGTCTGGAACTCCCTGAAGGCTCAGGGGCTATGGTCTCGGGAAGAATCTCTTCTCCCGATAAACATTTTGGAGCTGAGAGCGATATTCAATACGCTCCAGGTGTGGCCTCAACTAGCAGAGGTCAAATTCATCAGATTTCAGTCTGACAACATCACGACTGTAGCGTACATCAATCATCAAGGAGGAACAAAAAGTTCCCTAGCGATGAAGGAAGTATCCAAGATTATCAAATGGGCGGAGGATCACTCCTGCCATCTATCTGCAATTCACATCCCAGGGGTAGACAACTGGGAGGCGGATTTTATGAGTCGTCAGACTTTCCATCCGGGGGAGTGGGAACTCCACCCGGAGGTTTTTGCTCAGCTGACCCAGCTATGGGGCATTCCAGAATTGGATCTGATGGCGTCCCGTCAGAACACCAAACTTCCCCTTTACGGATCCAGATCCAGGGATCCCAAGGCGGCGTTGATAGACGCATTAACAGCGCCTTGGTCATTCAATCTAGCTTATGTCTTTCCACCGTTTCCTCTTCTCCCTCGGCTAGTAGCCAGAATCAAACAGGAGAAGGCTTGGGTAATTCTGATAGCGCCTGCGTGGCCACGCAGGACTTGGTATGCAGACCTAGTGGACATGTCATCGGTCCCACCATGGAAACTGCCATCGAGGCAGGATCTTCTAATTCAAGGTCCTTTCAAGCATCCAAATCTAGTTTCTCTGCAACTGACTGCTTGGAGATTGAACGCTTAATTCTAGCTAAGCATGGTTTCTCTGATTCAGTTATAGACACTCTGATACAGGCCAGGAAGCCTGTCACCAGGAAAATTTACCATAAGATATGGCGGAAATATCTTTGTTGGTTTGAATCCAAGGGTTTACTCGTGGAGTAAGGTTAGGATTCCAAGGATATTGTTTTTTCTCCAAGAAGGATTGGAGAAAGGTCTGTCAGCTAGTTCCTTAAAGGGACAGATATCTGCTCTGTCTATCCTGTTACATAAGCGTCTGGCAGCTGTACCAGACATCCAGGTGTTTTCACAGGCCTTAGTTAGAATCAAGCCTGTTTACAAGCCTGTGGCTCCTCCATGGAGTCTAAATTTAGTTCTTTCAGTTCTTCAAGGGGTTCCGTTTGAACCTTTGCATTCCATAGATATCAAGTTATTATCTTGGAAAGTTTTGTTTTTAGTAGCAATTTCTTCTGCCCGAAGAGTTTCTGAATTGTCTGCTTTGCAGTGTAATTCACCCTATCTGGTGTTCCATGCAGATAAGGTTGTTTTGCGTACCAAACCTGGTTTCCTTCCAAAAGTGGTTTCTAATAAGAATATTAACCAGGAAATCATTGTTCCTTCTCTGTGTCCTAATCCAGTTTCTAGGAAGGAACGACTTTTACACAATCTTGACGTGGTTCGTGCCTTAAAATTCTATTTAAAGGCAACTAAGGATTTGAGACAAACATAATCCTTGTTAGTTGTCTATTCTGGTAAGAGGAGAGGTCAGAAAGCGACTGCTACCTCTCTTTCCTTCTGGCTGAAAAGCATCATCCGATTGGCTTATGAGACTGCTGGACAGCAGCCTCCTGAACGAATTACAGCTCATTCCACCAGAGCTGTGGCTTCCACATGGGCTTTCAAGAACGAGGCTTCTGTTGAACAGATTTGTAAGGCAGCGACTTGGTCTTCGCTGCAAACATTTGCCAAATTTTACAAATTCGATACTTTTGCTTCTTCGGAGGCTATTTTTGGGAGGTTTTGCAAGCAGTGGTGCCTTCCGTTTAGGTTACCTGACTTGTTCCCTCCCTTCATCCGTGTCCTATTGCTTTGGTATTGGTATCCCACAAGTAAGGATGAATCCGTGGACTGAATACACCATGTAAGAGAAAACAGAATTTATGCTTACCTGATAAATTACTTTCTCTTACAGGTTTATTCAGTCCACGGCCCGCCCTGATATTTGTCAGGTTCAAATTTAATTTACAATAACTACAGTCACCACTGCACCCTATGGTTCTCTTTTTTCTCCTAACCGTCGGTCGATTGACTGGGGGGGCGGAGCCTGAGGGGAGCTATATGGACAGCTTTGCTGTGTGCTCTCTTTACCACTTCCTGTAGGGATTGAGAATATCCCACAAGTAAGGATGAATCCGTGGACTGAATACACCTGTAAGAGTAAGTAATTTATCAGGTAAGCACAAATTCTGTTTTTTAGTTAATGCTGCAAATTATGCTTATATATTCCTTCATTATTCAGTAAATATAAAAATGTCTTGATCCAGTGGCAGCTGGTGAAATTGACCCCTCCCCTTTAAATAAAGCCACATCCTCAGATGGCACCACCAATTCATTAATTAAATAAATAAAAGGTAGACTGAAACACCGAAAAGCACTCGGGAGGGGGGGGGGGAGGGGGAGAGCGAGACAGAGGGTTAGAGAGAGACATAAGGGATGAGAGAGTCAGAGGGGGAGGAAGAGAGACAGATAGAAAAGAGACCATGGGGGAGAACGACACATAAGGAGAGAGACAGAGGGGGGAGAGAGATGGAGAGAGACAGACGGGGAGGGGAGAGACAGACGGGGAGGGGAGAGACAGACGGGGAGGGGAGAGACGGGCAGGGGGAGGGGAGAGACGGGCAGGGGGAGGGGAGAGACGGGCAGGGGGAGGGGAGAGACGGGCAGGGGGAGGGGAGAGACGGGCAGGGGGAGGGGAGAGACGGGCAGGGGGAGGGGAGAGACGGGCAGGGGGAGGGGAGAGACGGGCAGGGGGAGGGGAGAGACGGGCAGGGGGAGGGGAGAGACGGGCAGGGGGAGGGGAGAGACGGGCAGGGGGAGGGGAGAGACGGGCAGGGGGAGGGGAGAGACGGGCAGGGGGAGGGGAGAGACGGGCAGGGGAGAGACGGGCAGGGGAGAGACGGGGAGGGGAGGGACAGACGGGGAGGGGAGGGACAGACGGGGAGGGGAGGGACAGACGGGGAGGGGAGGGACAGACGGGGAGGGGAGGGACAGACGGGGAGGGGAGGGGAGGGGGGAGGGGAGAGACAGACGGGGAGGGGAGGGGGGAGAGACGGGGAGGGGGAGGGACCACTGAATGTTTAAGTAGTTTATTTTAAGTGATTATCAAATGTAATAGTCTACAATATATTTTAAATATCTGAAACAGAACAGCACATATGAATGGGAGCATTAATAAATTATTATTTCTTTCATGTAATTAGCAAGAGTCCATGAGCTAGTGACGTATGGGATATACATTCCTAACAGGAGGGGCAAAGTTTCCCAAACCTTAAAATGCCTATAAATACACCCCTCACCACACCACACCACACCACACCCACAATTCAGTTTTACAAACTTTGCCTCCCATGGTGGTGGTGAAGTAAGTTTGTGCTAGATTCTACGTGGATATGCGCTTCGCAGCAGGCTGGAGCCCGGTTTTCCTCTCAGAGTGCAGTGAATGTCAGAGGGATGTGAAGAGAGTATTGCCTATTTGAATACAATGGTCTTCCTCTAGGGGATCTATTTCATAGGTTCTCTGTTATCGGTCGTAGAGATTTCTTCTCCTACCTCCCTTTTCAGATCGACAATATACTCTTATATACCATTACCTCTACTGATTCTCGTTTCAGTACTGGTTTGGCTATCTACTATATGTAGATGAGTGTCCTGGGGTAAGTAAGTCTTATTTTTTGTGACACTCTAAGCTATGGTTGGGCACTTTATATGTAAAGTTCTAAATATATGTTTTAAACTTATATTTCTCCTACATTGGTGTGTCCGGTCCACGGCTTCATCCTTACTTGTGGGATATTCTCATTCCCTACAGGAAGTGGCAAAGAGAACACACAGCAGAGCTGTCCATATAGCTCCCCCTCTGGCTCCGCCCCCCAGTCATTCTCTTTGCCGCTCTGAACAAGTAGCATCTCCACGGGGGTGGTAAAGAGTATGTGGTGTTAGTTGTAGTTTTTTATTTCTTCTATCAAGAGTTTATTTTAAAATACTGCCGGTTTGTACTATTTACTCTATAGCAGAAAGTGATGAAGATTTCTGTTGAGAGGAGTATGATTTTAGCACCAGTAACTAAAATCCATTGCTGTTCCCACGCAGGACTGTTGAAACCAGAGAACATCAGTTGGGGGGAACAGTTTGCAGGCTTAACTGCTTCACGTATGATCAGTAATTTTTCTAACAAGACCATGTAATGCTAGAAGACTGTCAGAAATTCCCTCTGGGATAGGTAAGCCATTTTTTCTTAGACACTGTATAAAATGATGGCTTATATTTAGGGCTCTATGCTGGTTGACACTATTGTGGGCTTTAAAATCGATTGCTTTTTAGCATGTTTTTCACTATAAATAAGGTGTTTTTGCAGACTTTAAAACACTTTAGGGGTTTAATTTCGGCCTGGCACTTATTTGGACACATAAATCTAGTCAGAAAGGCCCCTCCACTCTGGAATGAAGAGGGAGGAGGCCTCATTTTCAGGCCTCAATTTCGCAGTTGATTTTGCCTAGGCAGTCCATGCAGCTTCATGTGGGGCATCAGAAAGGACTCCAGAGAGGCTTATTTCTTACTAAAATAATCCCTAAGAAAGGTAAAGACTACAGGGGAAGCTGAGGCTAGTTCTGTAGTGTGTTAACCGGTTAATAACTGTTATTAGCTCCGGTTTGGGCATTAAGGGGTTAATTGGTCTGAAAATTTGTGTGCAATCTTTTCAAAGCATTAAGGCTCTGTGGTGAAAATTTCATTAAAATCGGATGTTTATTTCATGTTTTTTTGATGTTTCAGTAATAATGTGTGCTCTTTTATTATTTAAAGAGACAGTAACGTTTTTGTCAAAATAATTTTTATTGCATTGTAGTTCTGTTTAAGCCTGTCAAACATGTCTGAATCTTCAGATAGACTATGTTCTGTATGTCCAAAGGCCAAGGTGGTACCCCCATTAAATTTATGTGTGCAGTGTGCCATAGCACCAGCTTAAGGACAGTACAATCACACTTAAAAATATAGCCCAAGATGATTCTTTAGCTGAAGGTAGTGAAGATAGCTTGCTTTCCTCTCCTTCTGTGTCAACACCAGCTATGCCCGCGCAGGCGATGCCCAGTACATCTAGCGCACCAATTGCGATTACTATGCAACAATTAGCTTTTTTTATCCAAACTGCCAGCCTTTCCTAGGAAGCGTGATTGCTCAGTTTTAAACACAGACAATGAGCAAGCAGACGCAGAGGATAATTTATCTGTAGTGCCCTCACATCAAGCTGACTTGGCAGTGAGGGAGGGCCTGTCTGAGGGAGAAAGTTCTGAAAGGAAAAGTTTCTCAGCAGGCAGAGCCTGATACCATAACATTTAAATTTAAGCTAGAACACCTCCAGGCCCTACTTAAGGAGGTCCTAGCTGCACTTGATGATTGTGATCCTTTGGTGATCCCAGAAAAATTGTGTAAAAATGGACAATTTCCTAGAGGTCCCAGTACACACTGATGCGTTTGCGATACCTAAGATGGCAGATATAGTGACTAAGGAGATGGGAGAAGCCAGGTGTTCCTTTTGTTCCCCCACCTATATTTAAGAAAATGTTCCCCATTGTTGACCCCAGAAGGGACGCATGGCAGACGGTCCCTAAGGTAGAGGGGGCAGTTTCAACGTTAGCTAAGCGCACAACTATTCCAATAGAGGACAGTTGCGCTTTCAAAGATCCTATGGATAAAAAATTAGGATTGCTTAATAAAATTTTTTGTTCAGCAAGGTTTCCTTCTTCAACCAATTTCGTGCATTATTCCTGTCACCACGGCGGCGTCTTTTTGGTTCGATGAACTAGAAAATTCGCTCCAGAAGGAGACTCCATATGATGAAGTCATGGACAGAATTCACGTACTGAAGTTGGCTAATTCCTTTATTTTAGATGCCGCTTTTCAATTAGCTAAATTGGCGGCGAAAAATTCAGGTTTTGCAATAGTGGCGCGCAGGGCGCTTTGGCTAAAATCAAGGTCGGCGGATGTGTCGTCCAAAACAAAATTGCTTACTATTCATTTCAAGGGTAAGACCCTATTTGGGCCAGAATTGAAAGAGATTATTTCAGACATCACTGGGGGAAAGGGCCATGCCCTTCCACACGATAGACTTTTCAAAGCAAAAAATAAGTCTAATTTTCGTTCCTTTTGCAATTTCAGGAACGGACCGGCTCCTAGCTCTACAGCCTCTAGACAAGAGGGTAACACTTCTCAGCCCAAACCAGCATGGAAACCATTGCAAGGCTGGAACAAGGGGAAACAGGCCAAGAAGCCTGCTGCTTCTACCAAATCAGCATGAAAGGATAGCCCCCGATCCGGGACCGGATCTGGTAGGGGGCAGACTCTCTCTCTTTGCTCAGGCTTGGGCAAGAGATATCCTAGACCCCTGGGCTTTAGAGATTGTCTCTCAGGGGTATCTCCTAGAATTCAAGGACCTTCCTACAAAGGGAAGGTTTCACATGTCTCGCTTGTCTTTAGACCAGACAAAGAGACGGGCATTCTTACATTGCATAGAAGACCTTTTAAAAATGGGAGTGATACACCCAGTTCCAAAAGCAGAACAAGGACGGGGTTTTTACTCAAACCTGTTTGTAGTTCCCAAAAAGGAGGGAACGTTCAGGCCAATTCTGGACTTAAAGATCCTAAACAAATTCCTCAGAGTTCCATCATTCAAAATGGAAACAATTCGAACAATTTTACCAATGATCCAGGAGGGTCAATACATGACTACCGTGGACCTAAAGGATGCATACCTGCATATTCCGATCCACAAAGTTCACCAAGAATTTTTACAAAGGTGTTAGGATCCCTTCTAGCAGTGCTAAGGCCAAGGGGCATTGCGGTAGCACCTTACCTAGACGACATCTTAATTCAGGCGTCGTCCTTCCACAAAGCGAAGGCTCATACGGATATTGTTCTAGCCTTTCTAAGGTCTAACGGGTGGAAGGTGAACGTAGAAACAAGTTCTCTGTCTCCGGTCACAAGGGTTCCCTTCCTGGGAACAATAATAGACTGGGTAGAAATGAAAATCTTTCTGACGGAAGTCAGGAAGTCAAAACTTTCAAATGCTTGTCGAGTTCTTCATGCCATTCCTCAGCCTTCTGTGGCTCAGTGCATGGAGGTAATCGGTCTAATGGTTGCGGCAATGGACATAGTCCTTTTTGCCAGAATTCATCTAAGACCATTGCAACTGTGCATGCTCAAGCAGTGGAATGGGGATTATGCAGATTTGTCTCCCCAGATACAAATGGACCAGAAAACCAGAGACTCGCTCCTCTGGTGGTTGTCTCAGGATCACCTGTCTCAGGGAATGAGTTTCCGCAGACCAGAGTGGATCATTGTCACGACCGACGCCAGTCTCTTAGGATGGGGCGCGGTCTGGGACTCCCTGAAAGCTCAGGGTCTATGGTCTCGGGGAGAATCTCTTCTCCCGATAAACATTTTGGAGCTGAGAGCGATATTCAATGCGCTCCTGGCTTGGCCTCAACTAGCGGAGGCCAAATTCATAAGATTTCAGTCGGACATCATGACGACTGTAGCGTACATTAATCATCAGGGAGGAACAAAGAGTTCCCTGGCGATGAGAGAAGTATCCAAGATCATCAAATGGATGGAGGATCACTCCTGCCATCTATCTGCAATTCACATCCCAGGAGTAGACTACTGGGAGGCGGATTATCTGAGTCGTCAGACTTTCCATCCGGGGGAGTGGGAATTTCACCCGGAGGTTTTTGCCCAGTTAACTCAACTATGGGGCATTCCAGATCTGGATCTGATGGCGTCACGTCAGAACTCCAAGGTTCCACGCTACGGGTCCAGGTCCAGGGATCCCAAGGCGACATTGGTAGATGCCTTAGTGACGCCTTGGTTGTTCAATCTATTCTCCTCCCCAGGCTAGTAGCCAGGATCAAACAGGAGAAGGCTTCGGTAATTCTAATAGCTCCTGCGTGGCCACGCAGGACTTGGTATGCAGACCTGGTGAATATGTCATCGGATCCACCATGGAAGCTACCTTTGAGACAGGACCTTCTAGTACAAGGTCCATTCGAACATCCAAACCTAGTTTCTCTGCAACTGACTGCTTGGAGATTGAACGCTTGATTCTATCTAAGCGTGGGTTTTCGGAATCAGTTATAGATACTCTGATTCAGGCTAGAAAGCTTGTAACCAGGAGAATTTACTATAAGATATGGCAGAAATATCTCCATTGGTGCGAATCCAAGGGTTACTCATGGAGTAAAATTAGGATTCCAAGGATTCTTTCCTTTCTCCAGGAGGGATTGGAGAAAGGTCTGTTAGCTAGTTCTTTAAAAGGACAGATATCTGCTCTGTCTTGTTGCACAAACGTCTGGCAGCCGTGCCAGATGTTCAGGCGTTCGTACAGGCGTTAGTCAGAATCAAGCCTGTCTACAGACCTGTGACTCCTCCATGGAGTCTAAATTTAGTTCTTTCAGTTCTTCATGGGGTTCCGTTTGAACCTTTACTTTCCATAGATATTAAGTTACTATCTTGGAAAGTTTTGTTTTTGGTTGTTATTTCTTCTGCTAGAAGAGTTTCTGAATTGTCTGCTTTGCAGTGTAATTCACCCTATCTGGTGTTTCATACAGATAAGGTAGTTTTACGTACCAAGCCTGGTTTTCTTCCAAAAGGAATATTAACCAGGAAATAGTTGTTCCTTCTCTGTGTCCTAATCCAGTTTCTAAAAAGGAACGTTTGTTACACAATCTGGATGTGGTTCGTGCTTTAAAATTCTATCTAGCAGCAACAAAGGATTTCAGACAGACATCTTCTTTGTTTGTTGTCTATTCTGGTTAGAGAAGAGGTCAGAAAGCTACTGCTACCTCTCTTTCCTTCTGGCTAAAAAGCATCATCCGATTGGCTTATTAGACTGCTGGACGGCAGCCTCCTGAACGAATGGGCTTCAAGAACGAGGCTTCTGTTGAACAGATCTGTATGGCAGCGACTTGGTCTTCACTGCATACATTTGCAAAATTTTACAAATTCGATACTTTTGCTTCTTCGGAGGCTATTTTTGGGAGGTTTTGCAAGCAGTGGTGCCTTCCGTTTAGGTTACCTGACTTGTTCCCTCCCTTCATCCGTGTCCTAAAGCTTTGGTATTGGTTCCCACAAGTAAGGATGAAGCCGTGGACCGGACACACCAATGTAGGAGAAAACAGAATTTATGTTTACCTGATAAATTTCTTTCTCCTACGGTGTGTCCGGTCCACGGCCCTCCCTGGCATTTAGTCAGGTTTAAAATTTTTATTTTTTTGTACACTACAGTCACCACTGCACCCTATGGTTCTCCTTTTTCTCCAAACCGTCGGTCGAATGACTGGGGGGCGGAGCCAGAGGGGGAGCTATATGGACAGCTCTGCTGTGTGTTCTCTTTGCCACTTCCTGTAGGGAATGAGAATATCCCACAAGTAAGGATGAAGCCGTGGACCGGACACACCGTAGGAGAAAGAAATTTATCAGATAAACATAAATTCTGTTTTGCCATGATTCAGGATAATCAGTATTCCTTTATTCAGACTGCCAGTTTCATTTTTTGGGATAATGCATATGAATAAATATTTTTTTCTCACCTTGAAAATTTTCAATTGACTTTTTTCCCTGCGGGCTGTTAGGCTCGCGGGGGCAGAAAATGTTTCAATTTATTGCGTCATTCTTGGCGCAAACTTTTTTGGCGCAAAATTTTGTCATTTCCGGCGCCGTTGTTGACGCCGGAAGTTTGTTCGTTGTTGCGTCATTTTTTGATGAATGTGTGTTCAGACTTTTTTTGCCACTGAGCTGTTGTTCGTTCCTGGTAGAGCGCTTCTCTCTTTGTATGCAAATTATTATGACCCTGGGGAAGTCTCCCTATGGGTGATGGGGGAAACCAGACGTGGACTCCTTGCCCAGTGTGCTTAGAGGAATGTGGCTGCACCTCACTGACGAGGCCCATAGGAGGCCGAAACGATCGTCTGGGGTTGTCATGTTCCTTGTTCAGAGGAGAATTGCCTGGTATTTCGGGGCTGGACTGACCTTACTTGGCGGGATCAGACTGATATACTTCAGGAAAGTTTTCTTCTGTGAAAAGCACACTGGTCTAAAAGAGGCTGCTTCCGGGTGGTAAATCGCCATAGAACAAGCCACTGAGCTGTTGTTCGTTCCTGGTAGAGCGCTTCTCTCTTTGTATGCAGACTTTTTTTGCGCCAAAAAATGTGGCTGTCGTTTTCGGCGTCGGAGGACGTGGCGTCATACTTGGCGCCAAAAAATATGGGCGTTGTACTTGTTCACTTTTTCTCACATTATTTAAGTCTCACTTTTTTGTTGCTTCTGGTTGTTAGAAGCTTGTTTGTTTTGCATTTTTTCCCATTCCTGAAACTGTCATTTTAAGGAATTTGATAATTTTGCTTTATATGTTGTTTTTTTTCTATTACATATTGCAAGATTTTCAATTCACTGTTCCTGGATCAGAACATGCTGAGGGATTCCTGTTGACTGAGATCAGTCCTACCAAAGCTAAGTTCATTTATTTTAAATGTTATGAATGTTTATCTTTAGCTATGGTTTGTAATAAGTTATCATGATAAACTTTTACATGCAGAATCCATTAGTATTTATGCTTTATATATTGCTATTCTTTTTACATCTTCTGTACAAGATATACTTAGAAATTTATAAGAATTTTTTTCTGATTCTATTTTAATGGCTTTGTCTGACATCCCGCCTTCTAATAAATTTTTAGGTCTTTTTCAAACTTCTTTTTTAGTTGATGAAGTTTCAAATGACCAACAACATATTGAATTATCCTTCTCTGATGGTGTTTTTTTCTCATTCAGAATTTTTCTTCATCAGATATTGACACTAACAAATCTACTTTTTTATTTTTTAATAGAGTACATTTGTTATTTGTTCAAAATGTGTTGATTATTTTGGATATTGATGTAACTAGTTCTTTGGATTTTAAAGATTAGCTAACATTTAAATTCTGCTTATTTATCTTCTGTGATTTCTTCAGAGGTTTTTTCCAGTTCCTGATACTAGGGAATCGAATAGGCTGAGAATTTTCTTTTAGTCCTTATTTAAGGTTTTTAAATTGTATTCTTTGCCGGCAGTTAGTTTTGAGGAAAGATTCCCCAAGTTAATGGGGCTATCTCTACTCCTGCTAAATATACTTTTATTCTTCAGGTACTTTTCTTAGACCTGTAATTTATTTGGCTGATGTTGCAATTGCTTCATCTTTCTGGTTGGATACTTTAAGATCAAGTATCGGATTATGATTTGTTTAGCATTGTTAAAAGGACAAAATCTACTACTCATTTGAGGTTCAGACTAAGTGCTTATTGCATTGTCTTGTTTTCTTGCATTTGTTGATTGTGCAAGTCTAGTGTGTTGACTGGTCCTTTAACTTAATTAACATGCTAATAATTTCATTTGTGTTGTCATTTTATTAAATATTTTCCCAAATGAGGTTTAATCTATGTCTATAGCTATTTTAGCTAGAAGAACTTTGTGATTTCAATCTTGGAATGCTAATTTGATTTCTAAAATCCATATTTCTTTTTTTCCAAGGTAATCAATTATTTGGTTCATAATTGGATTCAATTCTTTAACTGTTACTATGGGCTTCAAGATTGAGTTCTAAGACTAAAACTTTAAGCTTATATTAGTTTTCTGTTCTTACTAAAGAATGGAGTCCTGAATTCTTCCCCAAGTAACATGTTTATAATTGGAAGTTTTTTTCATCATTCAATTAAGCCTTTTTTAAGTCAGCTCCCCAAATTTGCATGTAGGTGCGGTTCTTATTTCAGCTTGGCTGGTAAGGGGCAGGTTGAGACTTTTTTTAAAATTTGTTTGGTTCTATTCGGTCCAAACTTCTTAGACATTGGATACAGAATAGGATTCAGAGTAAAACCATCTGTGAGAAGTCTTTTTTTCTCTATCGAATTCCAGCTATTTCAGTAAGACTAACACTTTCCTGAAGTGTATTCAGACCTATATGTTTTGGGTACTGGTGAAGCGCGGCTGGTCACCCGTTGGGGCTCAAGCGCTGCTCAGACCTGGAGTCTTCTGGGGTATTTATTCCAGTTCCATTTCTAGGAACTGGGTTTTGGGGTTTTATTCAAGACTATTCATTGTTCCAAAGATAGAAAATCTTTTTGAATTGTCATATAAGTGTACCATCTTTTAGAATGGAGTTTATATGGTCTATTCTGCCTTTTTGGTCAGTGATGGCATTATTTATTTACAATGGATACAATAGATGCATATCTTCATTTTCTGTTTTCATTCAGATTATTTTATTTTCTGAGATTCTCTTTTTTTGACAAGTATTACCAATTTGTTGCTTTTCCTTCTGGTCTAGCGACAGCTCTAAGAATCTTTTCTAAGGTTCTCAGTATTCCTTATTTGGACGGTATGGTGGTACTGGTTCAGTCTTTTCATTCTGTGGAATCTCATACGATTCAACTTTGTTGTCTCTTCAAGACATGGTTAGAGGATCTTCTTATCAAAAGCTCCTTAATTTCTCACACAAGGGTCACCTTTTTTTAGGTTTCCAGATAAATTGTGTCAATGTTTTTGTCTCTAACAGACAAGTGACAAGTTTATTGGGTTCCGTTTGTCGGAATTTTCAGTCTCTATTATTTCCTTCAAGTTGCTATATATGCATGGAAGTTTTAGGTTTCATGGCGACAGCATTGGATTCGATTCCCTTTGCTCATTTAGGAAACCTTTCCAGTTTTCTTATGCTGAATAATGGTGCAGGGATTCTAGGTAATCACTTTTTATATCTTTGAATCCTAATGTTTATCTATCTTTGATTCAGTGGTTTAGATCACCATCATTTAGTTCTATAGGTCTCTTAGGTTCTTTCAACCTGGACCATGATCTGCAGATGTGAGTCTTTTAGGTTGGGAGGCTGTCTGAGGATCTCTGTCAGCACAAGGGGTTTGGAAATCTCAGGAGGCGAGATTACCATTTCATATTTTTGGAACTCCGTGCATTCTCAGAGTTCTTCAGTTTGGTTTCTTTTTGAAGAAGAGACGTTTATTGTTTTCAGACAGACATTGTCACAACTGTGGCGTATGTCAATTATCAGGGTGGGACTATCAGTTCTTAAGCTGTGACAGAAATATCTTGGATATTTGCTTGGGCTAAATTCAGCTCCTATTTAATTTCTGTGGTCTTTTTCCCAGGTATAGACATTGGGAAGCGGATTATCTCTGTTAATCAAGCTTTACATCCGGGAGAATGGTCTTTTTACCCAGATATGTTTTTCAATTTTTCAGATGTGAGGGCTTCCAGTAATAGATCTGTTGGCATCTCATCTAAACAAGGAACTTCCCAGGGGCCTATTTAGGTTCGGGGATCCTCAGGCGGAAGTAGTGTATGCATTGACACTTCTTTGGAATTATCAATCTGCCTATATTTTTTCATATCTGGTTCTTCTTTTAAAAGTGATTTTCAAAATCATCAGAGAGCAATCTTTGGTGTGGCTGGTGGCTTTAGCATGGCCACACAGGTTTTGGTATATAGTTCTTGTTCGGATGTTCAGTTACCAATCTTGGTTACTTCCATTATAGCCATACCTTTATATCTTAACTTTCATTTTTTTCATCAGGAATTCAAATTATTAATTTGATGGTATGAAAATGTAATGCTTAGTTCTTAGTCATAGGAGTTTCTCTGACTCAGTAAGTAATACTATGTTGCAGGCTCGTAAATCTGTGTCTAATAGGATTTATTATCGAGTTTGGAAGATTTACATCTCATGATGCTCTTCTTATGAATTCTCTTGGCATTCTTTTAGAATTCCTAGGATTTTATAGTTTCTTCATAAGGTTTTGTCTGCATGTTCTTTGAAAGGACAAATCTCTGATTTTCCTGTGCTGTTTCACAGTAAGAATTGCTAAATCTTTCTAATATTCTTTGTTTTGTTCAGGCTTTGGTTCGTATCAAGCCTGTCATTAAGTCAATTTCTCCTCTTTGGAGTCTTAATTTGATTCTGAAGGCTTTACAGGCTCTTCTGTTTGAGCATATGCTTTCTTTGGACATTAATTACTTTTATGGAAAGTATTGTTCTTTTTAGACATCTCTTCAATTAGAACAGTTTTAAATTATCTGTTCTTTCTTGTGAATCTCCTTGTTCTGATTTTTCATCAGGATAAGGTGGTTTTTCCTCATTTCAATTTTCACCTAAAGTTGTGAATTCTAATAACATTAGTGAAGGAATTGTCTTTTCATTGTGTCTTAATCCTAAAAATTCTTTGGTAAGATTCTTACATTCTTTGGATGTGGTAAGAGTTTTGAAAGATTATGTTGAAGCTATTCAGATTTCAGACAGACTTCTAGTCTATTTGTTATCTTTTCTGATTTTAGGAAAGGTCAGAAGGCTTCTGCCATTTCTTTGGCATCTTGGTTAAAGCTTTTGATTCATCATGCTTATTTGGAGTCGGGTTAATCCCCGTCTCAGAGGTTAACGGCTCATTCTACTAGGTAAGTTTCTACTTCCTGGGCTTTTTAAGAATGAAGCTTCTGTTGATCAGATTTGCAAAGCAATGACTTGGTCTTCTTTGCATACTTTTACTAAATTCTACCATTTTGATGTTTTCTCTTCTTCAGAAGCAGATTTTGGTAGAATAGTACTTACTCAGCTGTTTCAGTTTGATTCTTCTGCTTATAATTTCAGTTTTTTTCATTTTAAAAATTGAAACTTTTGATTTGGGTAGTGGATTAATTTTTCAGCAGAATTGGCTGTCTTTATTTTATCCCTCCCTCTCTTGTGACTCTTGCGTGGAAGTTCCACATCGTGGGTATCTGCTATCCCATACGTCACTAGCTCATGGACTCTTGCTAATTACATGAAAGAAAACATAATTTATGTAAGAACTTACCTGATAAATTCATTTCTTTCATGTAATTGGCAAGAGTCCATGAGCTAGTGACATATGGGATATACAATCCTACCAGGAGGGGCAAAGTTTCCCAAACCTCAAAATGCCTATAAATACACCCCTCACCACACCCACAATTCAGTTTTACAAACTTTGCCTCCTATGGAGGTGGTGAAGTAAGTCTACGTTGATATGCGCTTCTCAGCATTGTTGAAGCCCGATTCCTCTCAGAGTACAGCGAATGTCAGAGTAACGTGAAAGGAGTATCACTTATTTGAATACGATGATTTCCCTAACAGGGGTCTATTTCATAGGTTCTCTGTTATCGGTCGTAAAGATTCATCTCCTACCTCCCTTTTCAGATCGACAATATACTCTCAATTTACCATTACCTCTACTGATAACTGTTTCAGTACTGGTTTGGCTATCTGCTATATGTGGATGGGTGTCTTTGGGTAAGTATGTTTTTATTACTTAAGACACTCTCAGCTATGGTTTGGCACTTTATGCAATTATATAAAGTTCTAAATATATGTATTGTACTTATATTTGCCATGAGTCAGGTTCATGTATTTCCTTCTGCAGACTGTCAGTTTCATATTTGGGAATGTAAACTCTTAAAGAAATTTATTTTCTTACCTGGGGTTTAGTCTTTTTTTCAATTTGACTACTTTTTGCAATTGCGGTTGTTAGGCCCGCGGGTGCGTCAAATGCTAGACTTTATTGCGTCATTTTTGGCGCGAACTTTTTTTGGCGCGAACAAATACGTTTATGACGCAACTTTGTCATTTCCGGCGTCATACGTGACGCCGAGACCTTTCACGCGGCGGCGTCATTAGTGACGCTAGTGTGTCATTTCCGGTCATTTTTGGCGCCAAAAAAGTTTACGTTACGTTGTGCGTCATACTTGGCGCCAAATTTTTTTCATTATTTTAATACCCCATTGATGTTTGCCTCCTGCTTTCTTCTCTATCAAGAGGCCTATGCTTTTGCATTTTTTCCCATTCCTGAAACTGTCATTTAAGGAAATAGATAATTTTGCTTTATATGTTGTTTTTTCTTTTACATTGAGCAAGATGTCCCAATCCGATCCTGTCTCTGAAGTTTCTGCTGGAACATTGTTGCCTGACATCGGTTCTACCAAAGCTAAGTGCATTTGTTGTAAAATTGTAGAAATTATTCCACCGAAATGTCATTTGTTATAGTTGTCATGATAAACTTTTACATGCAGATAGTTTTTCTATCAGTAATAGTACATTGCCAGTTGCAGTTCCTTCAACTTCTAATGTGCATGATATACCTGTAAATTTTAAAGAATTTGTTTCTAAATCTATTATGAAGGCTTTGTCTGCATTTCCACCTTCTAATAAACGTAAAAGGTCTTTTAAAACTTCTCATTTAGCTGATGAAATTTCAAATGACCAACAACATAATAATTCATCTTCTTCTGCTGAGGATCTATCTGAAACAGAAGATCCTTCATCAGATATTGACACTGACAAATCTACTTATTTATTTAAAATAGAGTATATACGTTCTTTATTAAAAGAAGTGTTAATTACTTTGGATATTGAGGTAACCAGTCCTATTAACGTTCAGTCTAATAAACGTTTAAATGCTGTTTCTCCAACATAGGTGTGTCCGGTCCACGGCGTCATCCTTACTTGTGGGATATTCTCTTCCCCAACAGGAAATGGCAAAGAGCCCAGCAAAGCTGGTCACATGATCCCTCCTAGGCTCCGCCTACCCCAGTCATTCTCTTTGCCGTTGTACAGGCAACATCTCCACGGAGATGGCTTAGAGTTTTTTATTGTTTAACTGTAGTTTTTATTATTCAATCAAGAGTTTGTTATTTTGAAATAGTGCTGGTATGTACTATTTACTCAGAAACAGAAAAGAGATGAAGATTTCTGTTTGTATGAGGAAAATGATTTTAGCAACCGTCACTAAAATCCATGGCTGTTCCACACAGGACTGTTGAGAGCAATTAACTTCAGTTGGGGGAACAGTGAGCAGTCTCTTGCTGCTTGAGGTATGACACATTCTAACAAGACGATGTAATGCTGGAAGCTGTCATTTTCCCTATGGGATCCGGTAAGCCATGTTTATTACGATCGTAAATAAGGGCTTCAAAAAGGGCTTATTAAGACTGTAGACTTTTTCTGGGCTAAATCGATTCATTATTAACACATATTTAGCCTTGAGGAATCATTTTATCTGGGTATTTTGATATAATAATATCGGCAGGCACTGTTTTAGACACCTTATTCTTTAGGAGCTTTCCCAAAGCATAGGCAGAGCCTCATTTTCGCGCCGGTGTTGCGCACTTGTTTTTGAGAGGCATGGCATGCAGTCGCATGTGAGAGGAGCTCTGATACTTAGAAAAGACTTTCTGAAGGCGTCATTTGGTATCGTATTCCCCTTGGGGCTTGGTTGGGTCTCAGCAAAGCAGATACCAGGGACTGTAAAGGGGTTAAAGTTCAAAACGGCTCCGGTTCCGTTATTTTAAGGGTTAAAGCTTCCAAATTTGGTGTGCAATACTTTTAAGGCTTTAAGACACTGTGGTGAAAATTTGGTGAATTTTGAACAATTCCTTCATGTTTTTTCGCAATTGCAGTAATAAAGTGTGTTCAGTTTAAAATTTAAAGTGACAGTAACGGTTTTATTTTAAAACGTTTTTTGTACTTTGTTATCAAGTTTATGCCTGTTTAACATGTCTGAACTACCAGATAGACTGTGTTCTGAATGTGGGGAAGCCAGAATTCCTATTCATTTAAATAAATGTGATTTATGTGACAATGACAATGATGCCCAAGATGATTCCTCAAGTGAGGGGAGTAAGCATGGTACTGCATCATTCCCTCCTTCGTCTACACGAGTCTTGCCCACTCAGGAGGCCCCTAGTACATCTAGCGCGCCAATACTCCTTACTATGCAACAATTAACGGCTGTAATGGATAATTCTGTCAAAAACATTTTAGCCAAAATGAACACTTATCAGCGTAAGCGCGACTGCTCTGTTTTAGATACTGAAGAGCATGACGACGCTGATAATAATATTTCTGAAGGGCCCCTAACCCAGTCTGATGGGGCCAGGGAGGTTTTGTCTGAGGGAGAAATTACTGATTCAGGGAACATTTCTCAACAAGCTGAACCTGATGTGATTGCATTTAAATTTAAGTTGGAACATCTCCGCATTCTGCTTAAGGAGGTATTATCCACTCTGGATGATTGTGACAAGTTGGTCATCCCAGAGAAACTATGTAAAATGGACAAGTTCCTAGAGGTGCCGGGGCTCCCAGAAGCTTTTCCTATACCCAAGCGGGTGGCGGACATTGTTAATAAAGAAAGTGAACGTGGAAAAGAGTTCTCTATCTCCGTCAACAAGGGTTCCCTTCTTGGGAACCATAATAGACTCCTTAGAAATGAGGATTTTTCTGACAGAGGCCAGAAAAACAAAACTTCTAGACTCTTGTCGGATACTTCATTCCGTTCCTCTTCCTTCCATAGCTCAGTGCATGGAAGTGATCGGGTTGATGGTAGCGGCAATGGACATAGTTCCTTTTGCACGCATTCATCTAAGACCATTACAACTGTGCATGCTCAGTCAGTGGAATGGGGACTATACAGACTTGTCTCCGAAGATACAAGTAAATCAGAGGACCAGAGACTCACTCCGTTGGTGGCTGTCCCTGGACAACCTGTCACGAGGGATGACATTCCGCAGACCAGAGTGGGTCATTGTCACGACCGACGCCAGTCTGATGGGCTGGGGCGCGGTCTGGGGATCCCTGAAAGCTCAGGGTCTTTGGTCTCGGGAAGAATCTCTTCTACCGATAAATATTCTGGAACTGAGAGCGATATTCAATGCTCTCAAGGCTTGGCCTCAGCTAGCGAGGGCCAAGTTCATACGGTTTCAATCAGACAACATGACAACTGTTGCGTACATCAACCATCAGGGGGGAACAAGGAGTTCCCTGGCGATGGAAGAAGTGACCAAAATCATTCTATGGGCGGAGTTTCACTCCTGCCACCTGTCTGCTATCCACATCCCAGGAGTGGAAAATTGGGAAGCGGATTTTCTGAGTCGTCAGACATTACATCCGGGGGAGTGGGAACTCCATCCGGAAATCTTTGCCCAAGTCACTCAGCTGTGGGGCATTCCAGACATGGATCTGATGGCCTCTCGTCAGAACTTCAAAGTTCCTTGCTACGGGTCCAGATCCAGGGATCCCAAGGCGGCTCTAGTGGATGCACTAGTAGCACCTTGGACCTTCAAACTAGCTTATGTGTTCCCGCCGTTTCCTCTCATCCCCAGGCTGGTAGCCAGGATCAATCAGGAGAGGGCGTCGGTGATCTTGATAGCTCCTGCGTGGCCACGCAGGACTTGGTATGCAGATCTGGTGAATATGTCATCGGCTCCACCTTGGAAGCTACCTTTGAGACGAGACCTTCTTGTTCAGGGTCCGTTCGAACACCCGAATCTGGTTTCACTCCAGCTGACTGCTTGGAGATTGAACGCTTGATCTTATCGAAGCGAGGGTTCTCAGATCCTGTTATCGATACTCTTGTTCAGGCCAGAAAGCCTGTAACTAGAAAGATTTACCACAAAATTTGGAAAAAATATATCTGTTGGTGTGAATCTAAAGGATTCCCTTGGGACAAGGTTAAGATTCCTAGGATTCTATCCTTCCTTCAAGAAGGATTGGAAAAAGGTTTATCTGCAAGTTCCCTGAAGGGACAGATTTCTGCCTTGTCTGTGTTACTTCACAAAAAGCTGGCCGCTGTGCCAGATGTTCAAGCTTTTGTTCAGGCTCTGGTTAGAATTAAGCCTGTTTACAAACCTTTGACTCCTCCTTGGAGTCTCAATTTAGTTCTTTCAGTTCTTCAGGGGGTTCCGTTTGAACCCTTGCATTCCGTTGATATTAAGTTATTATCTTGGAAAGTTTTGTTTTTAGTTGCAATTTCTTCTGCTAGAAGAGTTTCAGAATTATCTGCTCTGCAGTGTTCTCCTCCTTATCTGGTGTTCCATGCAGATAAGGTGGTTTTACGTACTAAACCTGGTTTTCTTCCAAAAGTTGTTTCTAACAAAAACATTAACCAGGAGATTATCGTACCTTCTCTGTGTCCGAAACCAGTTTCGAAGAAGGAACGTTTGTTGCACAATTTGGATGTTGTTCGCGCTCTAAAATTCTATTTAGATGCTACAAAGGATTTTAGACAAACATCTTCCTTGTTTGTTGTTTATTCCGGTAAAAGGAGAGGTCAAAAAGCAACTTCTACCTCTCTCTCTTTTTGGATTAAAAGCATCATCAGATTGGCTTACGAGACTGCCGGACGGCAGCCTCCCGAAAGAATCACAGCTCATTCCACTAGGGCTGTGGCTTCCACATGGGCCTTCAAGAACGAGGCTTCTGTTGATCAGATATGTAGGGCAGCGACTTGGTCTTCACTGCACACTTTTACCAAATTTTACAAGTTTGATACTTTTGCTTCTTCTGAGGCTATTTTTGGGAGAAAGGTTTTGCAAGCCGTGGTGCCTTCCATTTAGGTGACCTGATTTGCTCCCTCCCTTCATCCGTGTCCTAAAGCTTTGGTATTGGTTCCCACAAGTAAGGATGACGCCGTGGACCGGACACACCTATGTTGGAGAAAACAGAATTTATGTTTACCTGATAAATTACTTTCTCCAACGGTGTGTCCGGTCCACGGCCCGCCCTGGTTTTTTTAATCAGGTCTGATAATTTATTTTCTTTAACTACAGTCACCACGGTATCATATGGTTTCTCCTATGCAAATATTCCTCCTTAACGTCGGTCGAATGACTGGGGTAGGCGGAGCCTAGGAGGGATCATGTGACCAGCTTTGCTGGGCTCTTTGCCATTTCCTGTTGGGGAAGAGAATATCCCACAAGTAAGGATGACGCCGTGGACCGGACACACCGTTGGAGAAAGTAATTTATCAGGTAAACATAAATTCTGTTTTTTAAACCTCCTGTGGTTTCCCCAGGTGTTTTTCCCATTCCTGAGGCTATTTCTGATATGATTTCTAGGGAATGGAATAAGCCAGGTACTTCCTTTATTCCTTCTTCAAGGTTTAAGAGATTGTATCCTTTACCAGCAAGATCTATAGAGTTTT